>NC_137217.1:2225000-2652711 GCF_949987685.1 Ammodytes marinus | reverse complement strand
CACACACACACACACACACACACACACACACACACACAAAAGGAAAAAAGGCAGGCATAGGCTAGGAAGTGACATGGGGTGGGAGTCCGTTTATGCGGGAGACGAGGCAGCTAGCAAACAAAAGTGAGACACATGGAACAAGATTGAGAGATACTGAGAGTTTTGAACCTACATTGTTAATTAGGCACCCACTAAATCAATAATGCACAGACACTGCGGAGAATAACATAAGAAGTCTTCCTACCTTCATACTTATTTGCCGAAGCATCCCATAACACATCCATAGAGCCCTCGGCCCTTTCCCATGCTTCTTTCTTTACTCTTTAATCCCGTGCGGGCCGTGTCCACAAGCTACAGGTGCAGCTGCGCTATCATCACACCCTTTTTGCACCGGGTCAAAGGGCAATATAGAAGCGCGATTAATCTGGGTTAATTTTTTTAACGCATTATTTTTTCTGTGATTAATTAATCGAAATGAACGCGTTATTTGACAGCCCTACTACAAACACAATTTGAATTTGAAAGCTGATGATGATTTTTTGGTTGTTTTTAAAATATTTAACCGAGGTGTAATGTAGGTCTCTTCAGTACTGTTATATAGTCAAACAATAGTACATTTCTCTGCTTTCCCTGAAATCTCATAATGAATTTTGTTCCAAGATCTATTATACTACTTTTCTGGTCTTCATTTTTTTATGAATGACTCCTATAGAGCCTGCTACTAATCACTGCACAAAAAACTATGTAGATTGTGGGTAAACTCTTCCTGTCGTCTGGGGGCTTTATGCATTCTGTCTACACTCAGCTTTGTATTTCTCCGCCCCCTCACCTCCCGCCAACCCCACTCCGTTGTGATTGGTTACCTTCCGGAAGACCTGCGAAGGGAGCGGGCCTGAGCTTGTAGCAGCATTACCATACATGGACAATCTGCTTTGTTCATGTCACGTGATCCAGGAAATTTTAGCAATTGAATCGCGACCGTCCCTAGTGTTGAGCGCTGTGCTCTCTGTGCACTGCCACCCCAGACGGTCGGAAGGGAATATGTCTAAATGCATACGTCATTATTTGACACTTAAGTGTTTTTTAACGTGACTATGAAACATTATAACAACATTTATAGGTCAGAAATGATGAAAAAGCTTAACAGGTGCTCTTTAAGATTTTTTTTTTTTGCGATACTGGATCAACAGAGCTTTCCAATGACTTAAAGTCTGTTTCTGGGTTGGGATGGAGGATGTGAAGGAGAGCAGTCTTTTGGTGTGAGTTCACCATTAGCAAGAGAATAATAATTCCGTCTTGCCCTAGCAGTGATGCAAGTCCCCTCTTGTCCAATCAGACACTGACATTAACCTTTTGGAGATATCAAGTGTGATGGACAAACAAGTAAAAAAACACATACAACCAGATACACACAATGTTGATACCAGCACATTGGTAGGGTTGGTGGTTGATCAAAGTAGTCCATGTATAGTGTCAGTGTGTGTCCAGTGCCCCCTCTGTAGTAGTCTTTGCTGATAACATGTTTTCTCATCAGCCACACAGGTCAGCCCCTCAGAGCTGCAGGATGTCTTCCAGGAGACCTCCTCCAATATCTTCCAGATCAACGCCAACGGTAAGTAGAGCATTTCATCGGTTAAACTCAGTGTGCCTGCATTTGACCCTTTATTTTTTATTTAACCTTTATTTAAAGCTGGGGTGGAGGATTTGGGGAGACAATGGCAGTTGGGATAGAGATTTGAATCCAAATACCTCAACCGCTCCACTTGCTCTCTTTGGTCCCTCCCCTATGGTCCCTCCCTGACACGCTCTACACCAACAAAGTTGTGCCAAAGTGAATGGACAGTCCCAACAGCCAATAAGAACAGAGAATCGGAGCCTCGCTCTGATTGGTCAAAGTGTACAGCTCATGTTACAATCATATGAAAAAGTTTGGGAACCCCTCTCAGCCGGCATTATAATTGACTCTGCTTTCACAAAAAATATATAAAAGTGGTATGTCTTTAATTTACCAGGAACAGCTAAGTACTGGGATGTTTTCCAAACAAAGATTTTTTGAAAAGCAGTATTTGGTTGTATGAAATAAAATAAAATGTGAAAAACTGGCTGTGCAAAAATATAGGAACCCTTGTGGTTTTGTTGATTTTAATGCCTGTAACAGCATGTAAAACTGATGAATTTAAACACAAAGTTGGTTGGATTATGTTGTTAAGCCTTGAACCTCATAGAAATGTCTGTTTAATCATGAGAAAATGTATTTTAGGTGCCTAAATGCAAGTTGCACTTCTCTTTGACTCTCTGCTGAAGTGAGACAGAATGGGATCATCAAAACTGCTCCCAAACGATCTTAAAAACAAAGATTATTCATTATCATGGTTTAGGGGAAGGCTACAAGAAGCTTTCCCAAAGGTTTCAATTGTCAATTTCTACTGTAAGGAACGTTGTCAGGGAATGGAAGGACACAGGCACAGTTGCAGTTAAACCCAGGTCTAGCAGACCAAGAAAAGTACAAGAGCGGCATATGCGGCGGATTGTGAGAATGGTTGCACACAACCCAAAGATCACCTCCAAAGACCTGCAAGAACATCTGGCTGCAGATTGTGTATCTGTACATGGTTCAACAAATCAGTGCAATTTGCACCAAAACATCTGTATGGCCAGGTGATGAGAAGGAAGCCCTTTCTGCGCCCACGCCACAGATACAGTTGCATGGAGTATGCAAAAGCTCATTTAGACAAGCCAGATTCATATTGGAAGAAAATGCTTTGGACTGATGAGACAAAAAATAAGTTATTTGGTCTTTATAAAAAGCAGATGTTTTGGTGCAAATTGCGCTGAATTGTTGAACGATGTACAGATACACAATCTGCAGCCAGATGTTCTTGCAGGTCTTTGGAGGTGATCTGTGGGTTGTGTGCAACCATTCTCACAATCCTCCACCTATGCCGCTCCTGTTTTTTTCTTGGTCTGCCATGCCTGGGTTTAACTGCCACTGTGCCTGTGTCCTTCCATTACCTGACAACGTTCCCTACAGTCGAAATTGACAATTGAAACCTTTGGGAAAGCTTCTTGTAGCCTTCCCCTAAACCATGACAATGAACAATCTTTGTTTTTCAGATCTTTTGGGAGCTGTTTTGATGATCCCATTCTGTCTCACTTCAGCAGAGAGTCAAAGAGAAGTGCAACTTGCATTTAGGCACCTAAAATACATTTTCTCATGATTAAACAGACATTTCTATGAGGTTCAAGGCTTAACAACATAATCCAACCAACTTTGTGTTTAAAGTCCTCAGTTTTACATGCTGTTACAGGCATTAAAATCAACAAAACCACAAGGGTTCCTATATTTTTGCACAGCCAGTTTTTCACATTTTATTTTATTTCATACAACCAAATACTGCTTTTCAAAAAATCTTTGTTTGGAAAACATCCCAGTACTTAGCTGTTCCTGATAAATTAAAGACATACCACTTTTATATATTTTTTGTGAAAGCAGAGTCAATTATAATGCCGGCTGAGAGGGGTTCCCAAACTTTTTCATATGACTGTAACTTTGACCAATCAGAAATCACATACCCCAGCCAGGAAAGTGCCATTGAGATTAAAAACCTCTTTTTGGAGGGAGTCCTGGCCAAGAGGCAGCAACAAATGACATGCATACACATACACTCACAACTAGAAACAGCAATTAAAATAACAAAACAGTTACAAGTAAATTAAAATGTATTTGACCCTGTGCTCCCTTCCCCTAAATACCAAGGATATATTGTTCAGTCTTAACCTTTTCAAATGGATTGTAAGAGAAAGATCTGTGTCAAGGGATGAAGGTTGATCAGTGTTAACATAGTTTTAGGGTTAGGATTTTGGTATTGAATATATCTATTACTAAGGATAAATTAAGGCGAGACAATACAGGTAAATAGGGTAAAACATTTTACTTAAATATATCATCATGAAACTTAACGGAAATATGGAAGTTTTCCAGAAATATTTAAATGGATGTGCACATTTGGCAATATCTAACTAATTATGAGTAAACTTAAAATTAAATGTTTACAACATATGAGTGTCCAAAGTTTTTACAGAACAGATTTTGGATACAGCCATTTTAATAAATAAAAAAAAAAAATTTTGCTAGGTCTTAATTTTATTTTTGGCAAAAACACAGCTGCAGAGCGCAGCGTGAACCTGTTGGCACTGTGCAGGAGACGCTCCCCTCTCCTTCATCTGATCGCTGAACACATTCAGCATTTTTACGCGTGCTCGCAATCAAATGTAATATATTCGCTCGGGGCTCCCGGTCAAACCACAACTGATCTTCTTAACACTGGTGACAACAGCACTTTCCCATAATGTGAAGCTGACGGCGATTTATTAAAAATTAAAGAAAGAAAAGGCACAGTGCTTCCTGCATTTAGGTCGAGTAGAGTCTGGACAAATTCACACCAGTAACGAACTGCAGCAGAGTGTGTTTGGAAGCGCACCAAGACCACCTCTTGTAGTCACACCTGTCTGAAAGATGTGCACCGAAGGCGGAAGTGCACCTGAGTTTGTTTCAACTGAACTAAACACAGCAGGTATGAATACACCCTTAATGTCTGTGTTGTTCTTCTGTCCCTCTAGTTGCCACATTAGAGAAGAACCTTCAGTCACTGGGAACATCTAGAGATACAGCAGAGCTACGACAAAGTCTGTGAGTAACAAACAACTGTGCAGCAATGGAACTACATTTACTCACTCAATGCACCTGGGGAAACATTTTAGGTATCTGTACTTTTATATTTGCAGTGAATATAAAATATTGGTAACACTTTTGTGAACTAAGCATAGTTAATGCCTAACCAAACATTAACTAACCGTTAATAACTAGCATTAAATAAGCATTGATTATGTAGCACTGTAAATCCTTACAAGTAACTAGGGCTAGATTCTAGGTTCTAAGGAGCAGTATGTGACTGTTGAGTAGTAATGACACACCAAGACTGACAGCTAAGTTTGAACTGTGGTTCATTTATGTAGCGACTGTGGCTCAGTTGGTAGAGCGGGTTGGCCGATGATCAAAGGGTTGGAGGTTCGATCCCCGCCCTGCCACTTGTGTCATAGTTGTTGTGTCCTTGGGCAAGACACTTCACCCACCTTGCCTAGTGTGAATGTCGATAGTTAGCCTGCTATCGGTGTATGAATGAGTGTGTGAATGGTAACGTGTAAATGGGAACAGGTCTCCCTTGTAAAAGAGTCTTTGGACTCAATGGGATTTACCTGTATAAATAAAGGTAAAAAAAAAAAAAAAAAAGCAAGAAAAAATGTTAAATCCATTCATCATTCATATGAAAAAAATACACATTTCGGCATAACCATAAAAAAATAGAATAAATCAAATATGTCAAAAAAAAATAAAAGTATTCCCCCTTATTGGTTTCACTTCGGCTGATTTAGACCTAAATAAAATATTTCCAACTTGCACCTTTAAGTTGCTATTTGGTTGACTATTGTCTCTTTTTGTTCTTTGTTTCCTAATTTTTGTTACTCAATTTAAAATGTGATTTTATCTTATTGGTGCTCAGTTGATATTTTAGTACTATTTTGTATTTAAAAATTTAAATACCAAATACCCACATTGCACAATAGTAAACCCAATAAACAAAAATAAATGCAAAAAAAAAATAAAGCACAGCTCAGTGCATCAAGTAAAAAAGAAAGAAACTTCACCAGCATTATCTGTGATTCATACACTTGAATTTCGAACACTATCTAATCAGTCCTTTTGTTAAATCCTTTCCTTGAGTTGAAGCTTCACTGCATGTTACAGCCACTTTTGGAAAGTTATTTTGTCCTACCAAACTCAGTGTCCTTTCTTTATCCAAGAAACAGTAGCGTCAGTCCTGCAGCGGGAAGTGCTGCAGCTTGTAATATGATATCTTGCTAAAGGTAGCTCGCCATCTTCTTTCTTCGGTTCAGTTCCACCAAACGATCTCCTCCTCATAAAAAACCCGGCCTGTATTATAACAGGCAATATAAAAAAATGTCCTTTAGTTCACATGCATTATACCAAAATTAAGAACTGTGTAAAAACATACATATTCAATACTAGTTACTCTGTAAACCACGGCGGACCGCACCTAAAATGGCGGCGCCGTTAACTTTCATTTAACTTGACCATGCTTAGCCTCGTGTTGCTTACTGTAAACTAAAACACTCAGTAGCCTCTACAAATGAAAAGAATTACATTCCCATTGTTTAGCTAACAAGTACATAAATCATTAACACACTGGTATATCATTTTACACGGTTTAACTCACCGAGTCCTCCAACGAATAACACAAGAGTCCCATGGCATAGAAAAAAATAACAGAATCCTCCAAAAGAACGATAAAAAAGGAATATAAAACACTCCAAAAAGAAAGTCAAAAGTGAGGCTAAATGCTCTTAAAACCTTGCTTTGCTTTCGCTTTTATCTATTCTCTTTTAACTCTAATTTTCTCCTCTTTTACTCCGTTTTCTGTCTCTGTGTCGCTAGTATTTTTCCGTAGCAAACTGACTCTCGTTCTCTCTCTCTTCCGCTCGCTCGCTCGCTCACTCACTCTAGTGACGCTACACCGTTCTGATTGGTTGTGCACGGCTGCACTCGCTAAAGGAGTATTACACTATTTATATTATCACAAAGGTACAATATAACAACAATAGAGGTTTTTTACATTATAGTCATGTTTTTAGTTTTTAAATTGTATTTAACTTAATACAACATGCTATATTAGATTTCCACAATACAGTTATTATTGTGTTTAACCTTTTATTTGTTTAGGTCAGTTAACCTGGGTTACAATTACAACTTAATTAATGTAACCTTATTGTAAAGTTTTACCAAAATATTCAAAAGCCCTAATGTGTTAAAGCCACTACGAGTAACATGGCACGTTGGCGTCCCCTTTGGACAAAAGCGGTAGCATTTTTACGACGCCCGCTGTCGCAAAGCTGTTTTCTAGCTCGTGCCAGGCGCGTGAGTGTGAACTGAGAAGGGAGCAATATAGTGCATGTCCGTGTGTTGAAAGTGAGGACTCTTTTCGGCTCCGTGAGAGTGGTTTTGACACTGCATGAACTAATGCCAGTCACTGCCACACGCACCTGATTGCAATGAGTTGATGCAGCAGTGTCACCTAACTACTCTCTCTCACGGAGCTGAAAGATTGCGTGTCCGACTCCTCACAGAAAGCGAATGAACGATAGACGGCAGTTAGTATGGATCACGATGAGGTAATGTGTTTATGTTGTTGTAAATAATTACTATTTCAGATAATGGTTATCTGATGATGGTGAAGCAAAGCAAACTTTGTGTTAGTACCAACCGCTCATTCATTTAGGAGTAAACACTGCAGTCTAGTTTCGCTCTCGTGAAATTGTATACACGTTGCTTGGCAACGCCCTCGTCCCGCCCGTAGCCTATATCACTCTCCCTTTTAGCTTTTCTTCATTGCATTTGAATTTTTTTCTTTGATGGTTCAGCCCCGTTATCAGTCATTATGACGACAAATAACTGTATCAAACAAGGCTCCCGCTCCCCTTCCCTCACCTGGAGGGATAGGCTTCTCAATTCACGTTGCTGCGCCACACTGACATCTGCGACCAATACGGATATGTGACCATAGAGCCTGCACGAGCGAACCGAAAATCGGACTGGGTGTGCGACCAGACCAAAAGCAGTAATAAAAACTATTTAAAAACGTCTTTCTTTGCACTGATGGTCTCGTTTGCTGTTAAAGGTAATTTATGATTATCAGAGGAAACATGAGGCTGTTTAAAAGATATTTAAATGTTACTTGTAGCCGCTTTAAAGGCCTACTTCACCAGTGGGAATATGAAGGTGTATTGAACTCTGAGATCCTATGAAGTATACATGTGCAAAATCTTTAGAAATCGGTTCATCCTAGCCTGAGAAAAGGCAGAAAGAGTGTTGTATGGTCTCGCTGTCTAACCCTACAGTTTGCCCAGTTGTGACATCACAGTGACATCACAACACCTTTAGCATCTCTCCACGAGGGCCTGCAATGAATTTGCCTCCTTCTTTACTGACAAAATTCACAAAATTAGACAAGCTGTCACTGCATCAATACAAAGTTCAACATATGTGTAATCGCTATGCCTACTTAAAATCAATCCAAATGCAATGACACAATTTTATCTGATAAACCACAAAAACCTGGAGGACATTATACAACACCTGAACTCCTCCTCCTGTTGCCTTGACATTCTGCCCACAGGCTTCTATAAAACAGTTTTTAGCTGTATGGCCTCAGATGTTACAAATTGTCAACATGTCCCTTCGGACAGGTGTATTCCCACAGGCCTTGAAAACAGCAGTCATCAAGCCACTCCTAAAAAAGAACAATCTAGACTCATGAACAATTATAGGCCCATATCTAACCTACCATTTTTAAGCAAAATCATTGAAAAAGCTGTTTATCAACAGCTAAATAACTACTTAGCAATGAACAACTGCTTTGATGTTTTCTGTAGCGGGTACAGGTGGTTCAGATTAATTCTGCTATTAGAAATTAATCTGATGATTAATAATACTTTAATAGTTTATTAAAGTTCAAAAGGGGCACCACCATTCATTTAAGAATGGAAAAATAATAGCAAATTGTCTCGTTTAATCAATGGTCTATTCTCAAATGTTGATTACTTTAAGGTTCAGTTAAATGAATCAACATTAATAAATCCTAGTCTCAATGATCATTTCCATAAAATAATGTAATCAAATAATTACTATTATAAATTTGGTAATATGATCTTAACACTGAAGGCTACAGAGTTCTTGTACTTGTTGGTTGCGGACTTCCCAATAATATTCACACAAATGAATGACAGAAACTTCTAGTTACAAAAGAAAATGCATGTAATTTATTAACACGAAGTAAACAAAATCCAACACATTTAAAAACCACTAAAACTAAGCACACAGTGTGTGTGAGTGTGGGTGTGTAGGTGCAGGTATTTGGATGCAAATTAGCTTTCGAGTGTGTGTGTGTGTGTGTGTGTGTGAGTGTGAGGTGTGAAAAGCCTTTGTCTGTGGGGGGAAGGGCTTGAGGCTTGGTTAGCCTGTGTGTTCCCCTAAGGTTAATTCAAATCAACATAAATGTTTGGGTATCTAACCAATAAGTTCAATGTAATATCACCGTATTGTAAACCCAATTACAAAGTAACAATGAACAGTTCAAAATCAGTAAATATACATTTCCAAGTTAACAGTCTTTTAAGCCATGTGTTCTTGCTAAAATAAGCTAAGCCCAGTAGTTCATACGATACCAGATGTTTACACAGCGTTCGTTGCAGTGTTGGGAGACTGGTCTTTGTGGCGTGATGGGGGTTTTGCTTGGCAGGGTCGGTCGTGATGCAGCTCTGTTGAGCAGGTCCTTTGGTTCTTCAGTAGCGGCGTGCTAACTGGCGTTGTTGTCTCTGGGCTACGGTTGTAGCTTAGTAGTTCTTCTTCTTCTTCTTAAAGGGTCTGGCCTTTGTGGGAGCTTGGTTCGTTCCCTGGTTCTTCTGGTACCCCTTTAGTTGCTTGGAGCAACAGGGTGGATCCTTGTTCCTCTTTGGTTGAGAGGGGCTTCACGGCTGTTTGGACAGGCCGTGTTGTAGAGCCTGAATCAGGGAGACCAGAGCTTGTCTGGGTCCAGAAGGTTGAGCTACCCCCGGTCTGGGGTGGTTAGCAAGGCAGGAGAGAGCGTGCTAGCCTCCTTTGTTGGTAGGCCAAGCTGAGCGTCCTCCAACCTCCCTTGGTGGAGGAGAGGAGAAGAGGCTTCAGCACCTCGGATGGTGCATGAAGAAGAGCAGAGAGCAGACCTCCTTCCTTGAGGTTGCGAGGAGAAGAGTGAGTGAGCTGTTTAGCTCACTCGCTGTTATCAAAAACAGCAAAAGACTTCTGACCAATAGCAGAAGAGACAGGAGTCATGTGGGACATCCTGTCTTGGGTCAGGACAGAGCAACTACAAGGTGTGAAAACACAGATAAAGCCTTGGCTTCAACCAGAGGAATGTTGGGGGGTTGGGACACAAACATTTTGCTTGGTCAGAAACCAAGTCTTAATTCACTTTAGAGTCAAAAGTCTTAATGAATGAATGAACCCATGTACATATTCACTACATTTCCAGTCAGGATTTCGACAACACCACAGCACTGAGACTGCTCTGGTTAAGGTCCTCAATGACATCCACTTTAACACAGACAGTGGCAAAAGTTCTTAGTTTTACTGGATCTCAGTGCCGCTTTTGACACAGTTGACCACAACATATTACTAGATCGACTAGCAAACTGGGTTGGACTTTCTGGAACTGTACTAAACTGGTTTGAATCCTACTTAAAGGATAGAGACTACTATGTGTGAATAGGCAATTTCACATCTGAGCGGACACATATTGAATGCGGGGTCCCCCAAGGTTCCATTCTTGGGCCTCTTCTGTTTAACATCTACATGCTCCCACTAGCTCAGATTATGAACAAGAACAAATTATGCTACCATAATTATGCAGACGACACACACATTTACATAACCATATCACCAGGAGACTACAGTCCGATACAAGCACTGAGTAAGTGCATTGAACAAATCAATGATTGGATGTGCCAAAATTTCCTTCAATTAAACAACGACAAAACTGAAGTAATTGTCTTTGGTGCCAAAGATGAACAATTAAAAGTCAGCGCACAGCTTACATCTGTTATGTTAGAAACCACACCCCAAGCCAGAAATCTTGGTGTTGTCGTAGACTATTTCAAGAAACACATTAAATCAATTAATAAGTCAGCATACTACCACCATAAAAACATATCAAGAATTAAAGGGCTTATGTCTCAGCAAGATTTAGAAAAACTTATCCATGCATTTATCTTTAGTAGACTTGACTACTGTAACAGTGTCCTTGCAGACCTTCCAAAAAAATCTATCAGACAGCTTCAGCTAATTCAGAATGCTGCTGCTCGAGTCCTCACTAGGACCAAAAAAGTGGATCACATTACCCCAGTTCTGAGGTCTTTACACTGGCTTCCTGTCACTCAAAGAATTGATTTCAAAATACTGATGTTGGTTTATAAAGCACTAAATGATTTAGGGCCAAAATACATTACTGATCTGCTGATACGTTATGAACCGTCCAGAGCCCTTAGGTCGTCTGGGACAGGTCTTCTTACAGTCCCCAGAGTTAGGATTAAACGAGGAGAAGCAGCTTTTAGTTTTTATGCACCAAATATCTGGAACAAACTCCCAGAAAACTTGAGGTCTGCTGCAACCCTCAGTTCTTTTAAATCGAGTCTGAAGACTTTCCTGTTTCCATTTTAACCTGTACTTTTTATTTAATTTAAATTATCTACTTCTTTTAATTCGCTTTTAAATGTCTTGCCTTGCCTTGCCTTGCCTTTATATTCCCACTGGTGAAGTAGGCCTTTAAGTATATGCAATAGCACGTTTTTGTGTATCATTAGATATGCTATTTATACTCACAGGGGCCATTGTTCTGCATTAAGTACTTTTAGTTAAATTACATTCTAATTGAAGGGCTTGACTTGTAATCAAGTATTTTACTTAATTACTTTAAAGTATTTTTTGAAGGACCTGAACAGTTCCCACTCCACTGACTCCTCCAAGTAAGCCTTTCACATTCATGTAGTCACTTGGTGGTCTGTGAGGGTAATGTTTATCTCTGCTTTACAGAAAAGTGCCTATTTTTCTTTGTTTCATCGCCCTCCTTCATATTGATTATTTTTTTTAGTTGAGCCGCCAGCAATTACCAGATCCAAAGCTGATGACAAAGTGGCCAATCTAAGATGATTGCATCTGTTTAAAATGCATTACATTCCACTGTGTTGGTTGGCATGTCATCAATTCTATTGAACATTTTTTATGACCGCCTAGGAAACTTACTGACAATGCTTGGCTGCTTTTTATTTTTTTAACTGCCCATTTTCCTTCAACACTATTGATGCTGGTTGTAAACAACACATCCACTGCCTCCGACTGAGGCAAATTACATCCAGTGTGATTGTTTGTGTTTTCAGCCACTCTCGTCTTTTTGAAACATCTTTCCAGAATTACTCAGCAGAATTTCCGAAAACAGAAATGAATGTTGACTTTTCAAGCTCATTTCACCTTATCTACAGTAACATACATCAACTACCAACAGGGACCCCAAAGGACGGAGTGGCACTTTTTTTTAGCCCTGGCATTTAATATTACGTGTGTTACGATAATATTGCGTGATGGAGTCCCCTATGATTAGCGTGCGGGGGCTAGCAGGGCACGCGAGAGCCGATTACCGATTCACCTGTGATTAAATTGAACAAATTATTATGACACACAGTGTGATGACATTCATGAGACGTGTACAAATGGGTTTAAATTCATTCAAAAACATTCCAATATAATGATTCCAATACCTATGTGCCCCGACAAGAGGGCAAAAAAACATACAGCCTTTTAAGATCATTTAGCAATCGAATGGAACTAAAAGAAATGTCAGAAATGTTATCCTCATGCATATACAAAGAACCACCCTCAAGCTTTATTGGTAAGAGTCCATTGACTGAACTGTCATTTTCTCTGTGAATGTCTATTGACTGAGCTGTTATTTTCAGTCAAAGGGCTTCATGATTGGCATGCTAATTTAATAAATCTGTAAGGCATGAAAGAGGTCAGTTTTTAAGGATAGTTGCAGGCTCTTGAATCAAGTAAAAATAATTGTTACAAGGTACAGTCAGTATAAATTCTGGATCTCGTGGTATAACATAATCTCCATTAGCAGATGGAGATAGTACTGTGATGACACCTGAGCTGAGAGTTTCATGGGATACTGACAAAAGCTGAAAATCTAAACTACTTGACGTATTTGTTGGCTTAACTTGACATATGTGTTGTCAAGGTCAGGAATGAATCCCAATACTCAAATAGTATCTGCATTTCTCCGTTACATTACTGCAGAGCTTCCTGAATGCTTGCTTCAATCCACAACAGGCTTCACGAATAATCATTGGGTTTAGGTTTTACAGAAGATGGTTAAGGCTAGAAATGAGGGCCAAGGTTGGGGTTAGAAGATTTGTACATTGTACCCTCTGATCTCTATCACACACTACACACACTGCAGTAATCTGACACACAGCACATCATCACACATAGAGGCAAGACTCTGGAGTTTTTGTGAAATAAGATCAAGCCTTGTCTGTGCCCATGGTTAGAATGATAACCCTGCCATCTGCCTGCCCATCTTCAGGCAAAACAACTCAAATCTCATGGTTAATAGAATTTGACCTGCCCAACCGTAATCGTGGAAATGCACACGGACAAAAGTCTAAGTGGATTAATGGCCGTCACCCTCTGAGTGTCATTGTCTTTGTTAGAGCATTAAGCATTCACTGATGTTCTGGGCTGGAACACGCCAGAGGACACAGGGCCGCACTTAGAGGACAAGCGCCTCCGACTGACTGCTCACTCCTTTGCACACACAGTATACTCTAGCACACCATAATACTAAAGGCCAGGACACACCAGTCCGACTTGTTTCTACTTGTTCCGACTACGCAAAAAATGGGGTCGGCCGTTTCAGGAAGCTCCAGGCTTCCCGTCGCGGCCAGAGAACACACCAAACTGACTGCTGACTTTCCGTACGCTCTGTTGCTTGCGCGGGACGTAATGTCTCCATAACAGCAGGCGGCGCTAATCTGTATTGTGGCCCGAAAAAATACGAAAGCCGGAAATGATGGGACAGCTCTCTAGAGCATAAACATAGATATAAATACGTATTTATATTTATGGACCATAAGAGCACAATTTTTAGCAGAGAGTGTCGAGCATAGTGTCGAGCAGTCAACAAGGGTTGATGCATGTGAGTACTCTCAAAACGAAACGAACAAACACATTAAAACGATGGCTAGCTGTTGTTAGCTGTTTGTGCTACCCGCCTCACTTCCGGGCTTCACTGATTCGCTAGCCCTCCACCAATCAAATTGCTCCAAATGAAAGACGGTCGCCCGCCGATTGAACATGTTCAATCGGCGCCGACAGGCTCAAAACAAGCCCGACGACCTCTACGTCGGCCGACGTCACGGCACACACCAAACAGATTCGTCTCCCGACCCCCTATCGACTCAACGACGGCGATTTTCGGGCTGGTGTGTCCTGGCCTTAAGAAGAAATGCCTTCTTAATTAATTTACAATTTTACACATATAACCAACATATAAGCAGCTAAGTACTAGGGGTGGGAAAAATGATCGATTCTCTGATGCATCGCGATTCCGAATCGATTCAGATAAGTTAATAATCGGAATTAAAAAAAAATAAAAAATAAATTTTTAAATTTGATTCGTAAACACTAGTATTTCATGGTATTTCCTGCGCCACTGTGCATGCACACCAAACACGTGCAAATTGTTAAAAGTGGCGACAAAAGGGCTGAGAGCAGCAACCCCTGACCTGAATATGACCTGCACTGGCTTTATTTCTGTTAACGTGTTTGTATGAGAGCTGAATTCCAAGCCATACTTTTTGCACAATGTGTTGAAATGACATAGAAAATAATAGAATAGAAATCCTATAAAAACATGATTTACAAGATTAGAAAGAAAATAAAAGTGAATCGGTTTAGTTTTTACATACTTCCATATTGTGTTCAAAGCTGCATTGATTATGGCACTGTTCATAGAAAGTAATATTTGTGACAAGAAAAGCTTTTCTCTAATAAAAAAAGAGACGATGGCAGACTGCAGCGTAAATTCACTTCACTTAGAATATTATTAGCTAGCAGTCTCCTCTCTCTTCTGGACCTGTATGCTTCCAGGACCCTGAGGCGAGTGACCAAGCCCTCCCACATTGGACATTAAAACTTTGAAACCCTCTCTAAGACCAAATCCTTATGCAACAAGACCATGTTTTTTCAGTCTGCTGTTAAAAGTCATAAAACTGTTCATTACTGTACTGTGTGATAACATTTCAGTTGTATACGCATTCTGAGATAGCAAATAAATCAACAATAATCACATGCTCGGTTGGGCAAATGTGGGATCAAGCATAAATGTCTAAGCCATCTTTTGAGACAGAGGTCATGAGTGTGTGGTTATGCCTTCCCCCCCTCGCCCTCCTCCACACTTACATAACAAGCAGGCATCCCTTTGCCTCTCAAACCCACGTTAATGCATCATGCTCATACTGCTATGAGTAAGTGGCAACCAACAGTGGGTGTATAGTCTGTTGGAGATGCACATTGAAATGTCAGATGGATTTCTAAGCTTAAGCTGTGTGTGTGTGTGTGTGTGTGTGTGTGTGTGTGTGTGTGTGTGTGTGTGTGTGTGTGTGTGTGTGTGTGTGTGTGTGTGTGTGTGTGTGTGTGTGTGTGTTCATATGGCTATACTTTTAGTGTTGATGATCAGGGACTTGAATTGACTTACCTGTGGCTGTCACAATTTTGGCACGCAGACAATCCATCTTCGCCTCTACCCACTCTGGAACCTTGTTTCAAACATTTACGTTTTCATCCCCCCGAAACACTGTTGTTGTGTGAACGACCAGCCTGAAATGTAAAAATACTTTCTCGTTTACGTGAAAAACGTCCTGGTAGTGCTGCTCTATTCTACAAAGCTCTGTAGCTACAGTGCTGCTTGAAAGTTTGTGAACCCCTTGAACCTTTTGGAATTGTATTTATTTTAACCATTATTAATTAACTTTTATCAATACCAGTATTTTTTATATGAAATAACCAATGTTTGTTTATCAATTCAACATTTTTCAGATAATGGTTATCTGATGATGGTGAAGCAAAGCAAACTTTGTGTTAGTACCAACCACTCATTCATTAAGGAGTAAACACTGCAGTCTAGTTTCGCTCTCGTGAAATTGTATACACGTTGCTTGGCAACGCCCTCGTCCCGCCCGTAGCCTATATCACTCTCCCTTTTAGCTTTTCTTCATTGCATTTGAATTTTTTTCTTTGATGGTTCAGCCCCGTTATCAGTCATTATGACGAAAAATAACTGTCTCGAACAAGGCTCCCGCTCCCCTTCCCTCACCTGGAGGGATAGGCTTCTCAAATCACGTTGCTGCGCCACACTGAAATCTGTGACCAATATGGATATGTGACCATAGAGCCTGCACGAGCGAACCGAAAATCGGACTGGGTGTGCGACCAGACCAAAAGCAGTACTAAAAACTATTTAAAAACGTCTTTCTTTGCACTGATGGTCTTTTTTGCTGTTAAAGGTAATTTATGATTATCAGAGGAAACATGAGGCTGTTTAAAAGATATTTAAATGTTACTCGTAGCCGCTTTAAATCAAGCTGGTAAACACAATCAGATGGGCAAAATTGAGTGATAAAATGGACCAATGTAGTGAGAGATATTTGGGGAAGAAATTGGGCGACACTAGATAAAACAGAGATCAAACCAGGTCAATTTAGGCTCACCAAAGTGAACCCATACAGGTCAGACATGCTAAAAGGGAAAAAAATCTCCGAGGATCTCAGGAATAGAGTTGTGATGCTGCACATTTGTCTGGGGACAGCTATAAATTAATTTAAAAAAAGTTTGAGCTCCATCGGTCCACCGTGAGGCAAATCATCTAAAAATGGAGAGCTTTAAGAGTGACTGAACTGCCTAGATCTGCCTAGAAGTAGACTTCCTTCAAAAATATCCATAAGCACCACAAGAAAAGTTACTTTTCAGTTAAAAGCCGACCCAAACATTACATGTAGTGATTTGCAGACCTCTCTTGCAGCATCTGGGACAGATGTGCATGGTTCCACAATAAGAAGAAAACTCAGTCAACATGGCTTTCAAGGGAGGGTTGCTGAAGAAGCCTCTGCTCTCAAAAAAAGAACAAAACTGGGGGCGCCTTTAGCTCAGTTGGTAGGGCGTCCCCCTCCCGAGCCGGGCCCAGCAGCAGACCCGAGTTCGATTCCCACCCGCGGTCGTTCTCTGCATGTCACTCCCCTCTCTGCCCCATTTCACCTCTGTCTCTCTGCACTGTCAATAAAGCATAAAAATGGCAAAAAAATATCTTAAAAAAAAAAAAAAAGAACAAAAAGAACAAAACTGCTTGTCACAGCTTTGCCAGAGAGCACCTGGAGATACCTGAAGTATTTTCTGTGGACAAATTAGTCCAAAATTGAACTGTTTGGTCATAACCAAAACCGCCATGTTTGGGCAGAAACGCAACTCTGCCTACCACCAACTGAACCTTCTCCCAAGTGAAGAATGGTGGTGGCAAATGGTCTGCAAATCTCCAGATGTAATGTGTGGGTTGGCTTTTACCTGAAAAATCCCTTTTCTTGTGGCGCTTGAGGATATTTTTGAAGGAGGTCCACTTCTAGGCAGATATTCAGTGACTCTTAAAGCTCTCCATTTGTAGATGATTTGCCTCACGGTGGACCGATGGAGCTCAAACTTTTTTTATATGAATTTATAGCTGTCCCTAGACAAATGTGCAACATCAAAACTCTCTTCCTGAGATCCTCTGAGATTGATAGATTGATAGACTTTGAGCATGTCTGACCTGTATGGGTTCAGTTTGGTGGGCCTAAATAGACCTGGTTTTATCTTTGTTTTATCTAGTGCCGCCCAATTTCTTCCCTAAAGATCTCTCATTACATTGGTCTATTTCATCAATCAATTTGGCCCACCTGATTGTGTTTACCTTGCTCGATTTAAGCAATGCAGCTTAGGGTTCACAAACTTTTGCACTTACAACAGTTGTCAAATAATTTGTTTTATCGTTTTTAACAATTGATTTCTGCAAAAGAAAAATGTTGAATTAATAAACAAACATCTGTTATTTCATATAAAAAATACTGGTATTGATAAAAATTAATTAATAATGGTTAAAATAAATAAAATTCTAAAAGGCTCAAGGGGTTCACAAACTTTCAAGCAGCACTGTATGTTTGCATACACAGGACAGCCCCCCTCGGTGGTTCACACCTACCTGTGCAGCAAGCTGCTCCCAGACTCCTCTGCTCTCCTTCAGAGGAATACCAAACACCACGCAGGCAGGAGAAACACACAACAGAGGTGGCTGATTGAAATTCACAGTGTGAGCAATTCCAATCTTTCCCATGCTGTTTGGCGGCCTGGCTGTGGAGCTGCTTGTGGGGGAAGGCAGTGATACTGCGGAGGTCTTCTCAGGGTTCCTGAACAATGTGTCACAGGCTGACTCATGGATGATCTATCAGAGCCCATCAGCACCACAGCACAGCTCAGCTTGTATTTTTAGACTGCAAGTGTATAAGGACTCCCTTTGCTTGCGGCTATACTTCCATCAGTGCATTGAATACATTTGTCTATCAGTTAATAGATAGGTTGTTGTTGATCGAGTCACTTGTTAAAATCTTTGCAGTCTGGACAGTAAGCAAAACATGCCAGTAAACGTAGTGTGTTTCGTGGGGAAATGCACCTGTTGGAAGACGAATCAAGCAAGCAACAAGGGTTCAAGGGGGTTCCAATGCTAAGGGTTCTTGCAACAACATATGGGTCAACATCGTCTGGCAAGGAAATGTGATGGCCAACTGAATACATGCAGGCACACATTACTGCTACTAACACTCTATAACGTGACAGATTACTAAAAACAAGTGAGGACATAAGACATGTTGGCCTCTGATAAGCCCTCCGTCTCATGGATCTGTCAGTCTTCACTGCACTCACTGGTTCATGTCTCACCTCAAGCAACAACCCACGGCAACACACATCTCTGTTGTTTGTTTGAGAGCTGTTTTTCATCTGAATGTCAGGTTGCACTTCAGATTAGTATGGCTGGGTAGCATGCTTCCAATGTTACATGTGACATTAAATAAATATAATGATATATATAATGATATATATATATGTATATATATATATATATATATATATATATATAGGGCTGTCAAGCGATTACATTTTTTTATCTAATTAATTACAGGCTCTGTGATTAATTAATCTAAATTAATCGCATACTTTTATGACAATTTTATACCTGTTTATAAACAGCTGTATAGCCTTCTACAGTTTCTCTCTCTCTCTCTCTCTCTCTCTCTCTCTCTCTCTCTCTCTCTCTCTCTCTCTCTCTCTCTCTCTCTCTCTCTCTCTCTCTCTCTCTCTCTCTCTCTCTCTCTCTCTCTCTCTCTCTCTCTCTCTCTCTCTCTCTCTCTCTCTCTCTCTCTCTCTCTCTCTCTCTCTCTCTCTCTCTCTCTCTCTCTCTCTCTCTCTCTCTCTCACACACACACACACACACACAGTGACGCCAAAGCCAGACATGGATGTGCCTGTGTAGTCGACAGAAGCACTTCCGTCTGACAGTGACATTAGCTCCCAGCTGTGCTGCAGGGGAACACACATAAACTTGAATTGACTTGATGGACCGATAGAAGCGGCTGAGGAGGGAGAGGGAGTCACTGTGTACCTTCAGACAAAAATGCCTTAAAGTGAAACAACGTGTGCTTCCTTCCTTATTTCAATGCAACACCAGCTAGTAACCTGTACCCTTTTCCCACCACAATGAGCGGGTCGAGGGAGGTATTTGACACGGGTCGACCCGCTATAAATAGATGATGTACTGCACAGATGTGCAGTAGACGCAGGGTGTGTCCCCCAGGTCTCACCCTAACCACCCAGCTGTGATGCCTGAACCTAATCTCCAATTTCAGGAACATGGGACTGTGGGAACATAGGGATGACCCCGGTCTGTCTGATCAGAAGGTGGAGCAGTTATTAATGAATTAATACAAAGGCTTGTAACGGGGGAGTGGGGGTGCTCGTGGTGTAGTGGTTAGAGCGCCTACCCATATGCCTCGTTTCCACCGAGTAGAGCGGGTCGGGTCGGAGCGGGACAGCTCACTTTTAAGAATCTCTGTGGTGTTTCCACCGCCGACCCTACCCTTACTGGTAGGGCGGGGTTTAGGCTGGACTGTGATAGCCGCCGCCAGAATATGGGTCAAACTATCGGGCTGTGGAACAACTGTGCTTGGTCAAACCGGCCGCTTCTTTATTTATTCCCCCCATGTTGTTGTGAGCACAGAGACGGCTCGGTGCAACTGATAGAGACAGTGAGCGAACAGCGCTGGCTGCGGCAGCTACGTGACATCGTAGCAGTGGGACACAGTGTAGCCAACTGATTAATTTAATGACGAGGAAAAACACCACACAATAAACAGTGCCGCGCTCACATTTTCGCCAAAACACAAGACTCTCTTCACTCTAGCCGAGGTGACTACACACGGCGGAAATTATTCTTTCGACCAATAAACGGACGGCATGTGTAGCTCCGCCTTTTCAGCAGCCTTTCAGGCGGCTGGTACCCCAATGGAGGAGTACCAAAATTAGGAGCGGTTTAGAGCGGTTAGGTGCGCTTAAACCATACCCTACCTAACTTTTGGCAAATGAAAAGCCAAACTACCCGGACCGAAACGCTCCGATCCGACCCGCTCTACTCGGTGGAAACGAGGCAATAGAGGCTCAGTCCTCAGAAGCAGCCGTCCAGAGGTTTGAACCCGGCTTGTGGTCGTTCTCTGCATGTCATTCCCCTATCTGCCACATTTCACCTCTGTCTCTCCAAACTGTCCAATAAAGCATAAAAGTGCCAAAACATTATCTTTAAAAAGGATTGTCACTAAACACATGGCGGGATACGTCGGTAATTAGTTTGTCATCCGGTGCTTCTGTCCCACAAAAAGCAGAGCCAATGTGTGACACACTTGTGTACTGCAGGGTCAATTGACCCGGATCTAAATGCAGGGTGTAACCCTTCCCATTGTACATAAAACTCAGATCGACGCGGGTCAAGCCAGGTCATGTGGTCAGTGGGAATGGTGTATTAGTCAGGTTAGGGTGGTGAAAATTATTTGATTGAAATGTATGTAGATAAAGCTACTAGTACAGAGTGGGCCTCATCAAATATATGTTATCTGCTACCATAGTAACTGGTAGCATAGTTCACTACTTTTCCCAAGTTTAGCTAGCCCAACGTGGTAATCAGCAATACAAAGGGAGGAACTTTCCCAACTGGTTTGTTTGACTGATAAACATGGAATGTGAACACACCTGCCTTCACATGAACTCCACAGAGTGTAGCTAAATTGTTAACTTAGGGAGTAATTTGCAAGGGCATGTAATAGAGCCATGGTATAGAGTGTTTGATGCAGTCAAGATGTTCCTAAAAGTCAATCTCTCCATATGTTTTAAGGTTGTGAATCACAGCTGCACATTAATATGGAGTTTTATTTGTCAGTCCTCCAGATCCTTAATGCGTAGTGCCAGCCGTACAGTCTGTACTCTGCTGTGTAACATGATGGAGCTTTAGCTGGCTGTGATTTCAGAATAATCCTCATGTCTGTTGTGAAGACATTTCATGCAGCTAAACGATGACACATCAGACTGAGGTTTAGCACAATCTTTACTGTGTGTGTGTGTGTGTGTACTCTTTTTCTTGGGTTTGGGTTGAGACTGGTGTGTCCATGAAAAAAATTAATTCTCATTTGTAGAGAATAGTTTAATGGCTCATAGGGATATCATTAGTGCATGCATGTACAGTACTAAGCCTCAGACAATGTACCTAAATAAAATGGAACCGCTTTCTTGATTATACACTGTTCTGCTATTAGTCAGGGAATATTATCAGATTGTTGGCAAATCTGTTGTGGTAACTTGGGGATTGGACCCAAAAGCAGAACACTAACTCAGGTTAGTCAGTTTTGAACAATGTTTATTAAATCCTGGGGATCCGCAACAGACAGGCAGGATGTAGCGAGCATGGGCTGGTGAGAGTCCGGAAACTGCAGGCAGGCGAGTAGGACAGGTGAACGGCGGAGGCAACTAGCACGGAAGGAAAAGAGAGCAGAGTAAACAACTAGCTCTAACTGGAGACGTGGAAAGAAAACAACAAACAAAGAATCTCGATCTCGGGAATATTACCGCTCTGGTAGGTAGTACCATAGACATTATAAAGGATAGACGCCGCGTTGGCCGCTACTGCCTATTGGCGCTGACGAGAAATGCGGCCGCCATCTTGAACCGGTCACACGTTCCACTCAGTGTAGTCTGTTTGGCAGGTGCAATGAACTGTCAGCGCATGTAATTAATCATATCTCATTAAATACCAAACTGATTTTCACGCGGTTTTCTTTGCTGCAAAGATCATACATGTAGCTAAGATACAGGGCACAAGTTTCGACGTGTTTTAATATTCATAGTGGGCTTAACAGTCATAGAAGATTCTGATATGATATAAGTAACCAGACGTCCGAGATCAAAACGAGGAACATCCCCCGAAAAGGGAAGCAGAAACAGATAGGGGCAGTAAAGTCAGCTATTTTAATAAGTTAACAATATATGATTAGGCTATATATAAATATATTTATTCATTTACAGTGACGAGCATACACAATAAAGACAATCACAGGGATAACATAAACAGAGAACAGAAATAAAATAGGATAAAATATATTAATTTAAATAAAGTAGGCCTATACAAAATACAAAACAAGAGCAAAAATAAAATACTAAATGAACAATGAATTCAGCTAAAACAGTTACAGTCAGATGTGTAAAATTCAGAAATCATAGATTCAAATAAACCAAGAGTAGGAAGAGCAGTCATTTTTAAATTGCTATGCAGAGTGTTCCATGAATTAGGGGCACTACATGAAAAGGCAGTTATTCCTAAACTGGAGTTAGCTCGGGGCAATTTAGGAGGAGTAGTCGAGCATGGTACATATGAAGGGTGGATGTTTCCCATGAAGGCATTAAATAGCCTATAAATAAAAACCAGTGTATATAATATCTAATTAAAAGAGAAGGACAACATGAGTGTTCATGTAAACATATGTTTTATTTCTCTAATTTAAAACACAAGCTTGTTAGGCAATTGCCTCTTAAAAGAGGACGGGATTATTTAAAAGCAAAGTCTTCTTGTTTGTCCAATGTTCTATAGGGGGGGGAATACCAAGTTCAGTCTAGTCTCGAGTTGGTTCCTCATCCACAGACAGGAAATCAATGCGTGCCTTGCAGCGCGGTACATTTAAAAACACATTCAATACAAAACCACAGCAATCAAAAGTATTAAATTAAGGGAAAATCAAACAACGACAGCAAACAATAATACTCAAATGCATAAAATAAAGTTAACCATCCTTACAATCGCATTTTACTCCGAAGAGAAATTCAAGTGAGGCGAGTTTGGCAATGTGGTGCAGCCTTAATTTGTGAAAGACAGACACAACCAATGACAACAAGTCGGAATGGTGGTTGTCGATGCCAAACTGTGTCTCCTCAATATGTTCCCCAAGCAGAAACACATCCTCCGTTTCAATCTCCTCCCGGACGAAGTGTGTGACTCGCACGTCTGGTTACTTATATCATATCAGAATCTTCTATGACTGTTAAGCCCACTATGAATATTAAAACACGTCGAAACTTATGCCCTGTATCTTAGCTACATGTATGATCTTTGCAGCAAAGAAAACCGCGTGAAAATCAGTTTGGTATTTAATGAGATATGATTAATTACATGCGCTGACAGTTCATTCCACCTGCCAAACAGACTACACTGAGTGGAACGTGTGACCGGTCCAAGATGGCGCCCGCATTTCTCGCGCTCAACGCCCAATGCGGCGTCTATCCTTTATAATGTCTATGGGTAGTACAATCTGGAGCCGAATGACTGGAGTCCAGAGGCTTAAGTAGCGAGGGTCTGATCAGCCAACGATCCTCACCTGGAGCAGTCTGCCCAGGAGTGCCGCCACACCCACATGCCAACACAGAGACAGACAAGGGGGAGAACAAGAGGAACAGACAGACAAGGGAAAACAAACAACACACAGAGGAGAAGGAGAGGCTGCCATGTAGTGAGTCATGACACAATCTGGGAATACATTCCTTACCACTAGCTTTCTTCATCACCAATGGGTTTGTAAAGGTGTCTATTAACACATCTTAAAAAGTTGAAATTCAACTCCCCTAAGAAAGGAGAGCTGCTGAAAGTTGGGATACTTTATATAGTCCATGGGCCAGACCAGATATCGGTACTATCTGCTCGTTCAAATTCTAGTTGTTATTCTTTGTATCCTATACATCCCTATAAAGCCTGAACCATGAAATAAATGACAGAAAATTATAATTCTTTGAAACTGGAGTTTTAATTGGACCTTCTGACAAAATCGAAAAAATTAAAATTAAATAGCAGTTTGCAAGTATGAGTTTTTTATTTATTAATTTATTTATTTATTATTATTATTCCGGACAATTACACACAATACACAATTTTCTCTTTGCATATTCATACATATTACTTTGTGTTATCGTCCGAAGGGTGGCAGGAGAAGCCAAAGGCTTATCAGGTCCCGCCCCCACTGCCATAAGATTCAGATACACAGATACACAGCTACTGATACAGTTAAAACTGTTTTTAAGAAGATGCATTCCAATACACAGACAATTTTAGGTCTCCTTATTCATTGACAGTGTACACTAGTCATGCTTTCCATTTTCCTCTCTGCCTGTGACAATGCAGATAGTGATATGGCCTTGTCCATTTCTTCTCTGGTAGTCTAAACACATCTGCAAAAGTATTCAAAACAGTATTCTGACAATTTATTACCCACAGTTTGTTTGTGTAAAAAACAAACAATCATTAAATAAAACACATCATTGTTAACTATGAGTTTATTTTCAAAACTTTTTCAAGTTTTTAACACATGGAAAATACCAGTTTTAATAAAGCATGACATCATCATACATTATTCAGTATCCGCTATAATGAAGCTATCACGCAGCAATGGAAAACCCACCAATGGAACCAGTGGGCTGGAAGAGGAACAATCCGGTCAGTCAGTTGGCTACTTGTAATTCTGGTGCATTCTGGCGAAGATAATAAAGGAAAAAGTCAATATTTATTTCAGCTCAGATGAATAGTAAAATTAGCAAGACAACATAACTTGCTAGCAGCCAGATGCCTTTTGACCAAATATCTTGCTAAAAAAATAAACCTTTATTTATGAAAGTCTGCCCTTGCTAAGAACATGTTACACTCGCTAACTACAAACTTTAATTTTTTTATTCAGATTTCAAAAATCTGCTGGGACACGTGCCTATACACATGCATGGGTGGCACGCATGTCACAAGCACACTTATGTTGTTTTCAAGACCTTTGCTGACCAGATACCAGTTCTAGTGGCCACAGTCCATTAGTTTACTGACCAGAGACCAGTTCTAGTGGCCACACTCCTACCATTAATTTAGTAATTGAAAATTGCAAACTGATCTCATATCAGTGGATTGGAGTGTTTGTGTGATGAACTTGGCAACTACCTATCAAAAAAAAGTTAAGAAAGAAAAAATACATATCTCTGAACTAGGATACATAATAATGTAATTAAAAAAATAAAATGAAAATAAAAAATAACATTTGAACTGGGGGGTGGGGGGGCACTGGGGTGGCCAGTAAGATTTCAGGGGGGGGGGGGGGAGCGTTTTTATTTTCGCGGGGAGCTTGCACATGCATGCACAAGCATTATTTATTAAAAAAAAAAACAGGGGGCCCCACACTAGGACTTGAAACGGGCCCCCAGATCGTTAAGGCCGCCCCTGTGATAATGACAGGACTGGACTCCTACAGTACTAAAGACGACAGGGCAGTAATTTTCAACAATGAACATTGTGTGCACTGCCTCACACACAAACTCTCAGTTCAACCAAGTCCACAAACAAAAATATAACAATTTAAAATAGCGTTTTTCTCTTACTATGCATGTTGCTTTGTGGGACTTACTTTTAGCATGGAGAGAGCTGAAGTGGCGCCGAAGATTTGAAGCCTTGAAATGCGCAAATGACACCTGGCATATAAGGCAGAATGGCCTGCCATAGCGTTCAACAAAAAATATGAACTCTCCCACTCTGTTTCGGAGCGAACTTGACACAAATAGTTTACTCACGGAAAACCTCCCTCCAAGCTGAGCGGGCAGTTTTATGTTGCGTCCGCACCAAACGTTTGCGAACGTTATGTCGCGTCCTCAATTAAACATTTGCGAACAGGCATACACATTAATTAAATAAAAAATGAAATAATAGACAACATGTAAAACGAACATAAGAGCCGCATGAAACGTTTGCGAACATGCACACACATAGGCCCACACAAAAAAAAAGTATAAAAAAAAAATTATAATCACATGATTTGATATGAACTGAAGAGCCGCGGGTTGGCCACCCCTGCTCTACACACTGCTTTGAGCTTCTCCGCCCCTCCCCCCCTGCTGCAAACCCCACTCCGTTGTGATTGGTTACCTTCCTTCCAGCAGCGGGAGATTTTCAGGAAGGTGGGGGCATGCAGCCGGAGCTTGCCTGAGCAGCATTACCATACATGGAAACATGACAGAAACTAACCGATCGTGACGAAAAACTACCCGGAAATTTGAACAAGTTGTTTCTCGACCGGCTGCCATAGTTTTTAGTGCTCTGCACAGCCACCCCAGACTTGATACTCTAGTGTGGTTAAACATGACTATAAATCATTATAACAACGTTTATAGGTCATAAAAGTCGAAAAGTAGCATAGGTCCTCTTTAAACTTATTTATATTATTTCTAGCATAAGAAGTTAACTTGCACGTTGTCTCCTTCCCTGGCTCTTCCACGGTATTTAACCCTGCTCTGCGCATATACAATGGCTTATGTTTTGCCACCATGACATTTTTGCTATTTTCCCCCAACCATCACAAAATGAAAGTGGCATGCTCCTTCCAGCCTACCTGCTACATGTACATCAATATTTGAGTACAGTAAGCAGCAGCAGAGGAGTGTTTGTCTAGCTGCCTATCTACGTATGCGGGCCAGCCTGTTACAGTGGCATGTCTGGGGGATGAGAGTTGGTCTTAGGGAGAAGCAAAGGCTGCTGTGGCTGGGGGTTGCAGGCAAGGGACGACCTGACAGCAGAGAGATTAAATAACTGTCTTAACCTGGATTTCTAGTGGATGTGCTGGAGAGTAAGCAATATGGCTGCTCCTTCAACCTTTCACCCCCGGCACAGCATCCCAGTAAATACATTGAGGGAACAAAAAGGATTTGGCTTGTTCCTTGTTCAATCTCATTCTATTTGCTGGTCATGCACCCAAATAATGACATGGCTAGCACAAGAAGAGCAGCAAAAAAAACAAAAAACTATGCCACTCTAATCAGCTCCTATCTTCCATGTAGACATGATAGAGCCCCCACTTCTGATGGTATTGTCCACCCTATTAATCAGCCTGAATGACAACCTTTCCAGTGCAGCTAATTTCCACAATTGGAGAAACCACAGGGACGGTGCAGTTAGAGTGGAAGCTTTCCAATGTGTTATAATAAGACGTTTTAGTCCAAGCATAAGTGCTGTTTGCACCCATTCAGCATTAGATGGAGTTAAATCCTGTAATACCATGGGATCTCCCAAGATATACAAACGTGGGGTGAAAGGGATATCATGGCCAGTAATGATTTTTATATAATCATGGACCCACATACCTAACAGATCTCATTCAAATTGCCACTCCCTCCCGTGCACTCCGCTCCTCCTCCTCTGTTCACCTCACTGTCCCCTCTGCCCGTCTCACCACGATGGGGAGCAGAGCCTTCAGCCGCTCTGCTCCCCTGCTCTGGAATGCACTACCTCCTGACATCCGCTACACTGACTCCATAGCCCTGTTCAAATCTAAACTCAAAACTCACCTTTTCAAATTTGCGTACCCCTCCTGATCTTCCCTTCCCATTTCACCATATCACATTCATCCACTTTATTTGAACTGTTTTTAATGCAATTGATTGTACTGTATTTATCTCATTGTACGGTGTCCTTGAGAGTCGTGAAAGGCGCCTTTAAATAAAATGTATTATTATTATCCCCATAGCACAGGGCTATTCAATAGGCTGCCTGTGAGCTGGATCCGGCCCGCGAAGGAATATTTACTGGCCCCCGCCTTGATGACCGACCCCCAAAAAAAAAAAAAATTTTTTTTTTTTTTTTAGTGATGCACAATTAATGTACTAGCACGTGCGATGTGTGCTTTTGCATGGTCATAACTGCGCGAAAGGCCGCGATCTGCAGTAAATAAATGTGCACGTGTCTCCAAGCGTTTCTCTATCAGCTGCTCTGTGTATGCAGCTTTGCGGGCGCGATTGTACAGCAGTGTAAGTGTATGGTCCATTATTTGTATTTAGTGTGTCTGCATAATATTGCACCAGTAGAACTTTGCATGTTTGCACCAAATTTGTACCTTCACATAGCAAAAATTGCACAACTGTAAAGTCAGTGTCTGTAGTTTTTTTGTATTCAAATAAGCAGTTGTACTGTGCATTGGCATCTTTGAGCAAAATACAGCCAAAATTTGACCCTGGACAGTGACCCCTTGACAGACATATTTGGGGGGGGGGGGGGGAAACACTGTAAGGTGTTGCACTTAGAGTAGCCTACATTTATTTCTATGTTTTTTGATAAGCTGTTGCACTCTTAGTAAACCTAGGCCTACCTGTATTTTGATAAACTGTTGCACTTATAGTACATTTATGTCTATGTATTTTGATAAACTGTTGCACTTAGAGTTCATTTATTTCTATGTATTTTGATAAGCTGTTGAAGAGTTAACCTATTGTGTTTTCCTGAACTGATAAGATTGTTAAACACTTAAACAACAGGCAGCCTATGTTAATCAAATAGGGATTATTTTTGATAAGCTGGTGAACTCTATTTGATAAAATAAAGACAATATATGCACTCCTATGTCGTTTTACAGTATATGTAGCTATTGATGTGATGCTCATCAATTTTAGGCATTTTTTTCTGGCCCCTCATTTTGGATCATTTCCACCAACCGGCCCCCATTCAAAACTAATTGAATAGCCCTGCCATAGCATATGAACCAGGGTACCATTATTGACAATACACCTCCAACACCCTGCATTGTCCCTCAACCCTGCTCTGTGTAGCCTGGACGGGCTCCAATAGACTTTATGCAATGTCTTTTGCAATTGAATTAGTCTTGTTTTAAGTTCTCTCGACATCCTTTTTGAGGATCAGACTCCAGTTCTCCTCTGAGAAGGCAATATTAAGATCAGCTTCCCATGTCAATCTGAGTTCTGACAAATCGTCCTCAGAGTTAAGAAGCAGTATGGAATAATATGCTGCTGCCTCATGACCCTTCCCAAAGATATTTAATATGCGATGCCAGATGTCCAAACTAGGGGGAGCCACAGAGGCCGAACCGAAGGTCTGTATCAGCAGATGTCTCAGCTGCAAGTAACACCAGAACTGATTTTGTGGGATATCAAATTGTCTTTTTATATTTTCAAATGATCTAATTATTCCCCCTTCATACAGATCACCTAGAACCTTGACTCCTTTTCGATACCACAGTTTCCAGAAGAAGGGTTCTTTGTCAAAACGAAGTTTAGGATTGAACCAGATTCCTGCATGTAAATGAAGATAGGGATTGACTCTGTGAACCTGCGCGACCCTCCTCCAGGTCCATTGTAAATGTGAGACAACTGGATGTGTGTTTACTTCTGAGGGCAACTTAGCTGTGATGAAATGCAGTGGGGAGAGTGGGTCACATAACCCACTCTCTAAAGGCGAAGACACACTGAGCCGAGAACCGACCGTCGCCAGAAAATGGATTTGGGTGATTCAGTCCGCTCCAGTCTCCCCGTCGCGGTCCAAAAAGTGCGAGAACACACGAGCCGACTACCACTCGCGGCTTCATTAGCTTGTGCGTTAGCTTTCGGGCAAAACTCGACAGCAACAGCAGGTTACCATTTTTTTTGCTGCTGCCTTTGGGCATTTTGTCCTCCTTTGTCACAGAGTATACTAAGGTCCGAAAAAATCTGACTCGCAATGTATTTTAAAGTTTCACCGTCAGGGCAGGCAGAGCATGTCTTTCAAGCAGCCTTCTACATAATTTGCGTCACGTGACCCCCCCCCCCCCCCTGTTCTTTATGTTTTGACAGCAAAAAGCATAATTATCGTGAGTAAGCGGACTAATTAAAACTTTGTGACCGCCACATAAAAAAGAACAGCGCTAAGAAACTGCATTGCCGTCTGTCATGAGTGCAGCAAAGAGCACACATGTATGGACCGGTAGTGTTTGGATGCCTGCCTGCTTACCCCTGGAACACACATCCAATGTCTACTGCATGTCTGCGTCTGACTTTTTTTTCGTTGGCCGTGTTAAAACTGGGGTGGAGGATTTGGGAAGAAAATGACAGTTGGGATATAGATTTGAATCCAAAACTTCAACCGCTCCACTTGTTCTCTTTGGTCCCTCCCCTATGGTCCCTCCCTGACACGCTCTACACCAACAAAGTCGTGCCAAAGTGAATGGACAGTCCCAACAGCCAATAAGAACAGAGAATCGGAGCCTCGCTCTGATTGGTCAAAGTGTCAGCTCATGTTAACTTTGACCAATCAGAAATCATATACCCCAGCTTTAACACACTACAGCTCCACACATCCAACCTCCTCCTGGAGGCGCGTCTGCTGCGACGTACCACTTCACCTCAGGATGCGGAGCCTATTATTTTGAGACACACATGTCTCTCAGGTCTCTCTGCTTTAACTGATAGAGAAATACTCATAGTCATACCAGCAGCATTGATTGTTGTTTTACGATTTTTTTTTAATATAGTTTTACCATATTCAGGAGCTATTTAGCATTGACCATTTATGGTAGATTGTGGGATGAAACTGGGAGAAGTGGGAAGACACGGGGCGGAGATCATGTGCGCACACTTCACTGCAGGTGGGTATTTATAAAGGAAAGATTGAGCACAAGCGTGCGCCGCATGGTTTTATAAATCTCAAATCACAAAATGTATTATATTTGAGTATGCACATTCTGAGATGTGAAGAAAAAGTAGACATGTAATTTCTCCTTATTGAAGTCAGTGTTTTATGAATTTAACCAAGACTACTATCTTTCCCTCACTTCAACCAAGTTCTATGAGTTTATTAAATATTAAGCCGTATCAATTGTATTCATGCTTCAACGTAGTAGGAAAACAAATGAAATACTTTGTCATGAAACAAATGCCCACTATTTCTCACATTGATGATGTTGATCACTGAAGCATTTGTTTTTAAAGGTGCCTTGTTGCTATGCTAGAAAAATTAAAGAACCATCAACATCAGTGTTGTCCAAAGTTTGAAAGAAAATATTCAACTAAAGCTGCATCACCTATAGTAGTTCTTTTTAAAGTGTTGTCATTTGGAATTACTGCTGAAAAGAGGTAACACTGTCTAGTCTTGGTGAAAATTGATCTTTGGCAATCCATATGTGTGGTTTTAGACCATTTACCTGAGTGTCCCTGAATTGATTATGGGGTAAGTGAGGTGGATTGCGTCTGCCACAGTGTCTTTTATAATACTGAGTGGTGCCGAAACTTGTACATTTTTAAAGTGTTCAATGAGCAAAACTCCATCTTCTCAACTTATTGAGTCATAAAATGTCCTTTTCTTAGAGCATGTCAACTCCAATGGCCAGAAATAATTACACAATCTTTCCATGCAAATAAGCTAGTTAGGAAAAGTGTCTTTTAGCAGGAGTTATTTTTTGTGAAAATAGTGCGGCTGTTGTGTTGTTAATGTTAGCCATGGGAAAAAAGGTTGTTAACGCATACATTTGTCCAATGTTTCTCATTGAACACTATTCTACACAAATATTGACATACGTGCCATTTCATTAGAAGTTTTGTGATAATTCAGTAAATGCTGTCTTTCTCATGTCTCTGCCTTTTCTTCATATGTTTTTCCCCCAGACACTCCACGCAGCAGCAAACAAACAAAGTTATCACCAGCACCAGCCAACTCATCAAACAGCTCTCTGATATCATCACCGGGTCTTCACGGGTATTTTATGTTTCTCATTACTTCCTCATTCACTGTCATCTTGATGAATGAACTGTGGATTCACTAACATTTGAGCTACTTAAAGCTAATCCTCTTCTCTTCTCTTCTCTTCTCTTCTCTTCTCTTCTCTTCTTTTTTTTTTTGCACAGCAAGACCGTCTGCACCTGACCAGAGTAAAGACAGAACTCTCAGAATCTGTACAGCGCTATGGAGATCTGCAGAAGGTATCCACATATGATTTGCTCTAATTCATTCATTTGTATGATCAATTCATTCGTATACATACTGAGATAAAACGGAGCTGGTCCATTTGCAGAAAGTTGTACATAGTTGAAGTGCTATACGTAGTTCTTGCACATATGGGCAAAATATAAAATGACCTCTTAGATAAGGAATAAAAGGAGCCTTTTTGACCCTGTCTCTTCATTGGCTTCTCCTTTTAGAAAATTGCAGAGCGTTCAAGAGCCCTGCTCCCTCCAGCACAGAGCGACAAGAAGAAGGTGAGCAGATATGTCTATTGAAAGTCTTGCCCTTTTTTTCACTGTCATTTATAAAATAGCAGGATGATGAGATGGCATTTCTCTGCTCCAATGCATCCTCACAAGGGCTCCTTTGAAGCTCTGTCTAGTGTCTTCAACTCTCTCTCATATTACAGTGGACTCCATTCATCATAGCCAACTCATATGCACTGCTGAAATGACTTTTATTTTATTGGAATCGGAATTGGTTGGCACAAGTTTATTTCCACTGTGAAAGCTGAAAGTAAGGGGGGCGGGGGGGATTCATCTTTATTTTTGTTCAATAATTAAAGGAAATCTGTATTACAGATGACTAGATGTGAAAGAATGCTCATATTTCTATAATGAAAACAAGACAATAAATCAAATGTATTGATCTCAAACTCAAAAAACACATTGTTCAAAAAAAATTATTGATCTCTGTAAATGGGGCAATTAAAGCAGCAAGTTAATAAATATGGGAGAACGGGGGAATGTGATACATCGGGTAATGTGAGACACCCCCTGTATCTAGGCAATGGAACACATTTTTGGTCATTTGAGATATATGTTTTCAAGCCCCTCTCATTTCCCTTTGGCCATGAAAGAGAGGACCTCATGGTGATGTTGTAAGCATGTTTTTTTCACAAAAAAAAATTTTTTGCATGTAAAAGTAAATATTCTTACTGTCAACTTAATCGATTGTTGTGCCAAAGCAAATTGATTCAAGTAGAAAAACTTTTATCATACATGTTGATGAACTATCAACATATGAAACCATGTGATGATGATAACTGAAGATTAGCCTGAATTGCTGATAGAGGTAGTTTTTTCTCAAATTGTGACAGTGGGGTAAAGTGAGACAAATGCTGTGGGGCAAAGTGAGATGTCTGTGCCCTCTTTTAATGAATCCATTATATTTGAGGTAGCAAGGAGACTAGTTTGAATAAGACAAAAGACAATGTGGGCTGGAGGTGGGGGGTTGATGGTTGAAGGAGTGTCAGCAAGGGCATGGTTTGTATGTGGGGGACAGAAGAGTGACCTTTAACATCAATAGACTCTAAGTAATGTGTCTTTGTTCAATGAATGATCCCAATGAAACAAATGCAGAAAAATATTCATCAAAGACTCAAAAGATGGAGAAAGACACCTCGGTCTAGTCCTGTGTTCTGAGTCCCAGGCTGTTCTAGCTGGTTCTGATTGTTATTTGCTCTGACCCCCAGACACTAGCTGGCTCTAAGGGTCCTGTGTTCTGACCCCCAGACTGTGTTTTAATCTTACTGGTTCTATCTGTCATTTGAATGTAAATGATTAACAGACTCCCCATTAACATGGGGAGTCTGGCGAAAATGAAGCGTCTCTTCAACACTCCATGTTTTTGAAGCCAGTCGAGGCCAACGAGATAAGGGAGATATTGCTCGGAATGAAAACAAAGACCTCTAGAGACGCGCTTGGGTTTCACATGAAAGTAATCAAATCAGTGCAAGAAAGTATTATTAAACCCCTAGCACACCTCTTTAACCTATCTTTTCAAACAGGAATTTTTCCTTCTAACATGAAAGTAGCTAAGGTTATACCATTACATAAGAATGGTGATGAACATTCATTTACTAATTATAGACCAGTCTCACTTTTAACACAATTTTCTAAAATTCTGGAAAAGTTATTCAGCAATAGACTTGATGAATTCATTACTAAACATCAACTTCTGTATGACAGTCAATTCGGCTTTAGAAAGAATCATTCCACCGCACTGGCCTTGGCTGAATCGGTAGAAATTATTAGTAATGCTATTGATCACAAATTGTACTCTATAGGAATTTTCTTAGACCTCAAAAAAGCATTCGACACTATTAATCATGACATCCTTCTTAATAAACTGGAGAAATATGGCATTCGAGGTTTGGCACATGACTGGGTCAGAAGTTATTTACATGACAGGAAACAATTTGTGAAATTAGGGGAGTTCACATCGACATGCTTAGATATTGTTTGTGGGGTCCCTCAGGGGTCAATCTTGGGGCCGAAATTATTCCTGCTTTATATAAATGACATATATAAAGTGTCGAAAGTCTTAAGGTTGATTTTATTTGCGGACGACACAAACATCTTCTATTCGGGGAAAGATCTGAATAATATGGTTGAGATCGTAAACAGTGAATTGACTAAGTTACATGGGTGGTTAAACCGAAATAAGTTATCACTAAATTTAGAAAAAACTAAATTCATGATGTTTGGCAGGAGAGCATCAGATGTCGCTGTAAAAATCAAGGTAAATGGGATTGAAATTCAAAGGGTCAAGCAACACAAAGTCCTAGGGGTAATAATTGACGATAAATTAAGCTGGAAACCACAAGTTAGCCATCTCAGGGGCAAAATAGCCAGGAGTATTTCTATACTTTGGAAAGCACAACATTGTTTCAATCAAAAGGCCTTGCTTGTATTATACTGGAGTTTAGTTTCCCCACATCTGCATTACTGTGCTGAAATATGGGGAAACACTTACAAAGGTACATTGCACCCGTTGGAGATTCTTCAAAAGAAAGCAATACGAATTATTTACCAAGCCAATTACAGGGCACACACTAATAACTTTTTTATTGAAGGCAGAATTCTCAAATTACGTGATGTGGTAAATTACCACACAGTACAAATTATTTACAAGGCTTCAAAGAAAAGCCTTCCTAACAGTTTACAAGCAATGTTTGAAGACAGAGAAGTTTCGCATGATTTAAGAAGAAAAGGTAAATTCACTGAGAAAAATATACGGACCACACTTAAATCCTTTTCGATATCTGTAAATGGTATTAAGCTGTGGAATGGACTTGATGAAGTTGTCACAGGGAGTTGCAGTTTGCGCAATTTCAAAGCAAATTATGTTTCAAAAATTATTGAAAATTACAGACTAATAACCTGAGCACAATGTCAATGTCACTTTCATTACAATGTTGTAACAAATAATACAGGCCAGCAGACAGACTTGTTTTGGAATACTTTTGCAGAAGTGTTTAGACTACCAGTTTAGTAATGGAACAGGCCAAATACAAGGCCACTTCACACTTCACACTTTATACACTTGGCATTGTCACAGAAAAACTGAACTGTGCTGAACTGATTTTAAAAGCTGAAGCAATTAGATTAAAATTGACTGTGTATTGGACTGCAGATTCTTAAAAAAAAAAGTATATGTATATATATATATATATATATATATGTGTGTGTATATATATATATATACATATATAGCTATATATATATAAAAAATAATGTTTTTTGTTTGTTTTATTTTTATTTTGTAACAGTAATCTGTGTATCTGAATCCGAATTTGATGAAAATGGGGGCGGGACCTGATAAGCCTTTGGCTTCTTCCGTCTCCCTTCGGACAACACAAAGTATGATGTATGAATATTTGCAAGAGAAAATTGTGTATTGTGTGGAATTGTCCGAAAGAATAATAATAAATAAATAAATAAATTAAATATGAATTATATGTTGTAGAGTGGAAAAAGTAAGTGGATCAGTTCACCCCCTTGTCAGACTGCTAGATTGACAACTTAATTAACCAATCAGAAGCTGCCTTCCATTAAGGGACAAACATTACTTCAGAAGGGGGACCCTGATTGGCCTAGTCATTTTTTGACCTCCCCATGGATATTGGAGAAAGTCCAGACCGATCTGTGAGTGAGACAGGAATGTGAAGCTCGGGAGATTAGGCTGGTCTCCCAAGGCTTAAGGATTTTGTCCATGCGTCGTTCTACTTCAACACGTACAATTATTGTGCCACTTCCTTGTTTTGCTCTCATTTGCTTTACTTGTCCATTCTCAATGTGCATTCATCCAATTTTAATATTGTGATGACTTGCTCTACCTATTTTCTTAAGAGGAATATGAGATTTTATTTTCAGCAAATTCTTTATAAACATTTTTTGATCACCTTCCTTTTCACATCTGTACCTTTGCTTGATTTTTGCAGAAGTTCAACAATGTAAGTCGATCCTGATATGAGGAAATGTATTTTGCTAGATCCCCATCTTACATAGGAGTGATGATGACATCTGCCAATCTGTTCTTTTCTGTGTTGGAGAGAGAGTAAACGTGTCCCTTGGGGGGCATGGCTCCAGGCAAAGTGCCTACGGCACAATCATACTGCCTGTGGGGTGGAAGGTACTTACTAAAGACTTCCTTTAAGTCTAGACAATCGGGAGAAGCAGAAGAAAGATCAAGAAAATCCTCCGTCCTGTCAGTTTCTGGAGAGAGACAACAACGACGGTGGCTCAGTTGGTAGGGCGGGTTGGCCAATGATCCAAGGGTTGGCAGTTCGATCCCTGCCCGATCACCTGTGTCATGGTTGTTGTGTCCTTGGGCAAGACACTTCACCCTCCTTGCCTGGCGTGAATGTGTATGACTGCTGTATGTTTGAGGTCGTGGTCGGAGGGGCTGTTGGCGCGGAATGGCAGCCACGCTTCCGTCAGTCTGCCCCAGGGCAGCTGTGGCTACTATCGTAGTTTACCACCACCGGTGTGAATGAATTGAACCTGGAACCCTGTAAGCGCTTTGAGTCCTAAGGGAATAAAGCGCTATATAAATCCTATCCATTATTATTATATGTTAAAAAAAAATCCCTGTTGGAGGTCTTTAGTCAGTTTTCTGGCTATAAACTTAACTTGAGTAAGAGCGAACTCTTTCCGATTAATAAAGAAGCTCTTAAACTTGATTATACAGCTCTCCCACTCAAAGTGGTGACAGATCAGCTGAGTTACCTTGGGGTATGTTTTACCAGAAATTTTAAAAACCTATTTAAATCGAACTTCCTCAAATTATTGGATCAGGCGAAGCAAATATTATCGAAGTGGTCTCCTCTGGCTTTCTCTCTTATAGGTAGAATAAGTTCAATTAAAATGACATTACTCCCAAAGTTCCTATATTTATTCCAATGTCTCCCCATCTTTCTTCCTAAATCCTTTTTTCAGGCCCTTGACTCTTTAATGATAAATTATATTTAGAATGGTAAACACCCTCGGTTACGGAAAGCTTTTCTTCAAAGACCCAAACAAACAGGTGGAATGGCTCTCCCTAATTTCCAATACTATTACTGGGCGGCTAATATCCGTTCTCTAATGTATTGGGTGCATTTTCACCTTGACGACTCAGCCCCAGTCTGGGTAACAATGGAGTCCAGCGCTATTAGCCCACTGTCTCTATCTGCCTTCTTAAGCGCCGCACTTCCACTCTCTTCGGCGATTCCCAACAGTAGTCCCGTGATTAAGCACTCCCTTCGAATTTGGACCCAATTTAGGAAGAATTTTGGAATGCAGAATTTTTCACTTTTCAGTCCAATTGCAGCTAATCATTTGTTTACTCCCTCGACGGTGGATGGTGCATTCAAGATCTGGCATAAAAAAGGCTTAAAATGCATCGGTGATTTATTTATTAATGATCTATTTGTTAGTTTTTCTCAATTGACAAAAAATGTTGGTATAGAAAAGACTAATTTTTTCCGATATCTGCAAATTAGGAATTTTACGCAGAAGTTAATTCCCCAATTCCCTCACAAACCCCCAGCCAATCATGCCGATTTGTTTTTCTCTGTAAACCCCACATTAAAAGGCTCAATTTCTGTGTTTTTCAACCTTATTTCAAAGTTGCATAGCCCTTCATTAGCAGCTATAAGAACTCTGTGGGAGCAGGACCTTGGTTCTGCCTTCACAGATCACATGTGGGATTCAGTCTTGGATCAGATACATTCTACCTCTATGTGCGCACGACATGCTCTAGTGCAATTTAAAGTAGTACATCGTATCCACATATCTAAAACTAAATTAGCTCGTATGATAGCTGTAAGAACGCACCGGCATCACTCTTTCATATGTACTGGTTGTGTCCCACCTTGACTGAGTTCTGGACATCAGTTTTTCAAACAATCTCTGAAGTATTGCAGCATCAAATTGAGCCGAACCCTTTCACCGCAATTTTTGGCATTGCTCCAAATCCGGGCTTGCCTAAAGTGAAGCTGAAGGTTCTGGCCTTCACCTCGCTGCTTGCTCGCAGAGCTATTTTACTCAAGTGGAAAGATCCTGCTCCTCCTTCCCACTCACACTGGATTAAGGACATTATGTCATGTATGAATTTAGAGAAGATACGTTATACGGCCCAGGGATCGGAGATTACATTTGACAAGATTTGGCGCCCCTTCATGAATTATTTTGACAGACAGACAACAATAGTACAGGAGTAGCAACCCCCTCCCCTCTTTTTTTTTTAATTTAATTTTTTTATTGAATGTTTATTTTTGTTTCTTGTAGCGTGTATTTTGTCTATGTAAATTTCTTACATTGTGTATTGTTGTTTTTTTTGTTGTTTTTTTGTTTTTTTCTTTGTGTGCTGCAGGATTGGTTGTGGGTGGGGGTGGGATGTGGGCGGGGTGTGTTCGGGGGGGGGGGGTTAGGGGAAAAAATAATTAATCATTGTATTGTATTTGCTTTGCAAATTCTTTTGATGAATAAAAAAAACCTTTGAAAGAGAAAAAAAAATCCCTATTCACCTAGAGTGTCTTGCCTTAAATGTAAACCGTCTATCAAAGTGGGACACATCAACAGATGTAGCCTACACATAGGCAGTGTCACACAGTCTTTGAAATGGCTGTCACATCGCTCGTCAATGTGATTTATGTTATTTCTTTAATATTTGTTGCGCCATATAATCCTCTATTCTTTATGGGCAAAGCAGGTGATTTTTTTTATTGGTAATTGCAGCTTGAAGGCAGCAGCATTTATCATTGCAAACAAAATGAAGGGCATGTTTGCATCTTACATAGACTTTAGCTCGTTTAGTTGTTAGTTTCTAACGAATTTAAAACATTATGTGTAAGCGATCATGTTTACATTCACCGGTAGCAGAGCTATCCGAGACCGTGCTAGTTTAAATGGAAACTGCTATTGACACACGCTAACTGAAATTAGCGTCACTGTCGAGGAAGTGTTTAACTATACCTCCTTGAGGGTTTTACTATTTGCAGTGTTTCCCACTAATGTATCATTCCGTGGCGGGCCGCCACACTTTCATTTTGCCCCGCCACACTTTCACTTTCACTTTCACTTTCATTTTTTTTTTTTTTTTTTGATATATGTATATTTTACTATTTAAAAATATACATGTATACATTTCATTTGCAATGCGCAAGTTTCACTTGGAAACAATAGCATTTCCGCATAAAAATCTTTAACGTGGGATTCGCGCTGTGATCTCAAGAAACAATATTTCCTTCAATCATGGACGTATTATCAAAGCGCCGCTTGAGGGATCGAGGCTTCAATCTCCCCGAGTCAATCAGCCCCTCCCCCTGCTGTGTCAACACGCGCTGTGACTGTATTCATAAGTAGCTATTTTCTGCAATTTTTCAATAACAATTCATTCTGCGCTCTTTGAGCACCCTCTGCTGGAAAGAATATTGTGAGCTATCCTTCGTGATTGTAGTCACAGTTATTTGAGTACTAGTAATTCAACAATCTAATAAAACAAAAGGGCGCTTGTGTTCACTCTTTTGAACCACAGGTAACCACCACCTTTGCTTCATTTTTTTGATGGCTCAAATGTGTATCATAGAAAATTATTTATTCATTAACCATTGATAAGTGTGTTAAACTCCATCTTAAAGCTCCCATATTATACACTTTTCGGTACTATTATACACCATATTATATGGTCTTAGTGGTCCCTAATACGTTTTTCTTTAATTGTTTGCTGAAAAAAACTTTCAGATAATTTATTGTACTATGCTGATGTTCAGCTAATCTCACAATGGCCTATTTTTTTAAAAGAGCTGCAGCTCCCCTCGTAAATATACAATCTTTGAGCTGCCCCCGCCCCCTGTCCGGAAGCGAAGCCAGATACGCCTCGCCCTCTGTCTGTCAGGGCCGTGGACCAATAAGAAATAGGGGTGTGGGCTGCACAGTGGAAGCTTCTGGCTTTCCAGTTTGTGAGGTCAGAAAAGGGGAAAATTCTGACTGGAGTATATTGGGGGGGAGGGGTGGGGGTTTCAGAAAGGGGGAGAGTGAGAACAGGAGAGATTGTTATTTTTTTAAATATTTTGGCAGTCTCTAGGCACACCGTGGACCCATGGATATGTTAGAACACATTTAAAAAGTGCATTTAGCATAATATGTGACCTTTAATCACCATTTATATAGGAATAGTGTTCCTCAAAGTACACCAGATTGATGCATTTAACATTTAAAAGGTACAACATTTTCTTCCGGGGGAGCATACCTTAACCGTTTTTGTTTGAATAATTCCTCATTAAAAAGACCATTCAAACAGCAACTTTTTCCTCATGTTTTTGAGAATATACTGTAGGGCAGGGCTATTCAATTAGTTTTGAATGGGGGCCGGTTGGTGGAAATGATCCAAAATGAGGGGCCAGAAAAAAATGCCTAAAATTGATGAGCATCACATCAATAGCTACATATACTGTAAAACACTACAACGACATAGGAGTGCATATATTGTCTTTATTTTATCAAATAGAGTTCACCAGCTTATCAAAAATAATCCCTATTTGATTAACATAGGCTGCCTGTTGTTTAAGTGTTTAACAATCTTATCAGTTCAGGAAAACACAATAGGTTAACTCTTCAACAGTTTATCAAAATACATAGAAATAAATGTACTCTAAGTGCAACAGCTTATCAAAATACATAGAAATAAATATACTCTTAAATGCAACAGCTTATCAAAATACAGGTAGGCCTAGGTTTACTAAGAGTGCAACAGCTTATCAAAAAACATATAAATAAATGTAGGCTACTCTAAGTGCAACACCTTACAGTGGTTCCCCCAAAAAATGTGTTTGTCAAGGGGTCACTGTCCAGGGTCATGGGAGGCGCGGCGCGGGGCGCCGCGGCAATAATTTTGGCTCATAATTTTGGCTAATTTTGGCACAGTACAGAAATAAACAACTGCTTATTTGAATACAAAAAAACTACAGACACTGACTTTACAGTTGTGCAATTTTGTTTGCTATGTGAAGGTACAAATGTTGTGCAAACATGCAGACAGAACAAAGCAAAGTTCTACTGGTGCAATATTATGCAGACACACTAAATACAAATAATGGACCATACACTACACGCAAAGCTGCATACACAGAGCAGCTGATAGAGAAAAGCTTGGAGACACATGTGCACATTTATTTACTGCAGATCGCGGCTTTTCGTGCAGTTATGACCATGCAAAAGCACACATCACACGTGCTAGTACATTGATTGTGCACCACTAAAAAAAAATATATATATATATATATTTTTTTTTTTGGTCGGTCGGTAGTCAAGGCGGGGGCGGCCCACGGGCCGCCTATTGAATAGCTGGCTTCTAGTGTGGGCTGAATGTTATTGAAATAATTTCTGTCTGTGGTTCAGACACATTTCTGTCTGTGAACCAGTGTTTCACAACACTGGTTCACAGCCTTACAAAATAGTGCAGGGTTTGAATAGCAGTTGGAGATTAACTCAAGGTAATACTCAGATTCTTTCCTAACCATGTTTGTGAACCTATTTCTGAGTTGTCTAAAAACAGTCCAATTAAACCGTCTAGATCAGCATAGATCTATGTTCAGTAAAATGGCCAGTCCACTCCATACTGGCCGCATGTGTTATACATTTCTGTCCAACTTGTTTCTCTCAGAAAATAAGTCTGACAGTTCATTTGTAAACCAGGGTTTTGATCTATTTTTTACCCTGTGCTTTGTAAGGGGCGCATGCTTGTTCATAATTGAGGTGAAAGTATTGATGAAATATTCGAAGGCCAACTCAACATCAGAAATTTGAGTTGTGAGATGAATGTCGCTATGATGGAGATCATTTTAAAAGGCCTGCTGATTAAAACCTTTAACATTGCGCTAAATAATGAGTTCAGGTTGAGATAGTTTTAAATGAATGCTTCTGATACAGACCTTAAACTTTCTTCTGCTAGCGTTAGAGGTATGGCTTTGTGGGTGGCAAGCTAGATGTTACATTATGTAACTCTGACTCTCTTCATGTATAGCAGCAAGTTGATCAGCGGGTACATTGTGGAAGAATTCATTAAAACTAATACTACAGCACTGCTAGTACGAACAGTCGCAACAGAGATTTTGTATTTTCATTGCTGTAGATGTAGTTGAATGCTTTTTCCATTTGTAGATAGCAGTTCATGAGGTTTCCTGACGTTTGGAAGGTCATACATTATACAGCATTTATTCGAACGATTTGCAGATCAATGCCAATGCTATTGTTTGCTTTCCACCCACAAGTTTAAAATTCATGTCATCAGAGTCAACTGGAATCGACAGCAGCAGCATATTGAGGAAACTTTGAACTTTTGCGCTGCAGGTAAACTTGTGCAATACAGTGTCAGAGTGATTGCCTTGAGAGTCTTTCCCGTCTATGTGATGTACTAATGTATTCCACAGTGTGTGCGTGTGGAGGATGATGTACTAATGTATTATGTATTCCACAGTGTGTGCATGTGGAGGAGGGAGTTCAGTGTGTGGAGGAGCGCTGAGTCAGATTGTGGCCGCAGAGAGCACTGTGACTCAGTCCGGGTCCTTCCCTGTGCTCTGACCCACACTGGTCCCTCCAACATGAATTAGCTGTGCAGTCAGCCATACAAAAGTGGAACATATTAGTTAAGTAAAAATATTAAACGAGGCCTCTTTGAGGTTGTTCTCCCCTTCTCTCTGCCCCTGTTCACACATGTAACAAAGTGTGTAGGTGCAGAGTGTAGAGGTGTTCATGGTTTTAACAGCATCCATCTCAGCCAACCTATACAGTACATTTCACATCAAATAAATGTAGTGGAATAAAGGGTACAATTGTGTAGCCTGGTGAGACCGGCCTGGACAAGAGCCGAGCTCATCCATCTTGTTAACCAGGGACCTCAGAGACGATGGAGGGGAGAAATGCTTCCTACATTTCCTTCCCCTTACTCTCCGTTAGGCAGTGTTATGAGAAAAATGTGTTCATGAGGCTGTATTAATCAAGCAAAGTGTATTTAATCAAACAAACAGAAGCTTCATGTTCTTTGGATCCCAGAACATGGAGGTTCATTCCGATACAGGCAGCATGGTTGCTTCCTGGGTGAGAATGACAAAGTTCAGTAGCAGAAGTCAGTTTACTAAAGGCCAGGACACACCGGCCCGATAATCGCCGTCGGAGAGTCCGGAGGGGGCAGGGACACAAATCTGTTTGGTGTGTGCCGTGACGTCGGTCGTCGTAAATGTCGTCGGGTTTCTTTTCAGGCATCGGACAGTCTTTCAGTCAGAGCAATTTGATTGGTGGAGGGCCAGCAAATCAGTGAAGCCCGGAAGTGAGGCGGGTAGCACAAACGGCTAACAACAGTATCGCATCGCTAGCCATTGTTTTAATGTGTTTGTTTGTTTCGTTCAGCGAGTGCTCGCATGCTTCAACCCTTGTTGACTGCTCGACACCATGCTTGACACTCTCTGCTAAAAATGGTGCTCTTTATGGTCCAGAGATATAAATACGTATTTCTATCTATGTGTATGGACTAGACAGCTGTCCCATCATTTCCGGGCTTCCATATTTTTTGGGGCCACAATACAGATTAGCGCCGCCTGCTGTTATGGAGACATTACGTCCCGCGCAAGCGCAGAGCGTACGGAAAGTCAGTTGTCGGCTCGGTGTGTTCTTGGCACTTTTTTGGCCGCGACGGGCAGACTGGAGCTGCTTGAAACGGCAGACTCCATTTTCGGGTAGTCGGACCGGTGTGTCCTGGCCTTTATGGGTTGGCCTGTCCTGTGAGGGAGAGGGGAGAGGAGGGCGGCACAGAGACAGACTGAAGACACTGCAAGGGGGATGTCTGAGTGTAAGACAAAAGGATAGGTGTAACTTATCTGAGTGGTTTGTGGAATACGCATTCTTCTTGTGGGGTGGGGGATTTGGGTGTGAGAAATACAAGGTTTCTCATTGCACTAATAAGTATTTGAGAAATCTAACATTTCAGTCAGGAGACATACAATATGCAATATTTCTTATTATAGCACCAGCTCTCAATCCCCTGTGTTTCCTCTTTAAATAGTTGGGGATGTGGAATCTTATTCAAAGCAGTAGTCGAGATTTTAGAAAAGTGAAATCAGCTGGTCCCATATGTGAGTAACTTGTTTACTCGTTGCCATTATTTCTTCAGTGCAATGTACACTTTATTACAATACAATTATGACATTATGATTATTTACTATTATTGATATGATGCTATATTTACACATACTACTTTCTGATTTGAATATTTTTACATATAGTCCAGTTATTTCCAGTACTTACATTGTGTACTACATATTGTACAATAATGATCATACTTACTTATTTACTTCTTCTTCTTATATTATATTGTAGATTTGTATTGTTGTTTACACTTTGTGGCCTTGATCACATATTCCTTACACTTGTTTCTTTCTAGTTGTGTTTCTATTCTGAATTGGAGCAATTGTAACAAAGTCAATTTCCCCCCGGGATCAATAAAGTATTTATTTTTCTGATTTTGACCAGATTAACACTCCACCCCCCCCCCCCCCCCACAAAAAAAAAGAACTGCCAGGAGCACGAGTAAACCTCACAAAAAATTGTAGCAGTGCAAAGAGATGGGAAAAAGCTTACACGTTTTGCCCAAATAAATAGTCATTATTGATCCCAAAAAGCGAGGAGCGACTGTAAGCAGCCACCAATGCACTGCCAATTCTAGAACTATTGTTGTACCTACTACCAGTGCTACAATATACAGCACAATCTAATCGCATCTTATCTTGTGTGTGTGTGTGCGTGTGTGTGTGTGTGTGTGTGTGTGTGTGTGTGTGTGTGTGTGTGTGTGTGTGTGTGTGTGTGTGCGTGTGTGTGTGTTCCTACAGAGTCCTCAGACCCCAGCCACTGAGCTGTTTGAGGAGGGTCCACTGTTTGGAGAAGCGGTGGGTTCAGATGGAGGAATCCAGGCCTTCCTGTCTGAGATCAGTGAGGAGGACGTGGAGGTGCTACGCCAACGAGAGGAGGCCCTGCTCAACATTGAAGTAAGAGCCTTGACAATCAGTTCAACTTTAATACATATATTTGAATACATTTCATGCCATTTGAAAAACTACAGTCACCAACATACGCAAAGATCAATCTTTTGTTCAGTACAATCACCTAATAGAAACAACTCTAGTGTCCAGGGGCCTCACTTATCAAACTGTGGACTCACGTGGAAAGGTGGCATACTGAAGAAACTCAGGAAGTGCTTGAGCATTGAAAAAATTCAGATTTATAAAACAGTGTGCACTCATGTCCTACGCCTGTTTCCCTTTATAAATCACATTCAACTGTTTTCACAATTGTCTGGTGACACAGTGTGAGTGTAAAGGCGTCAGAGTGTCAGCGTGTGGGGATCTCTGTCAATGCTGCAGCCTCAGAATGTCGGACTGTGGACCGAATAAAGAAGTAGCGATCCGACATTGAAGTGGACACCAAAATGTGCATAACCTCACACAGCAGTGTTTGTGCCGAGCGGGGGACACTGAGACCCCCCATGAGAAACTGATTTGATTAATCCCTCTTGGCGCAGTGCCGGCGGCCAGGGTCATTAATAAACTAACAGTCCCTTTCAAAACAAAGTTACAACTTGCTTAAGAATAAAGGAAAACACATGGATGAAACAAACTCAAAGCCATACAAAATACACAATATGTGATGTACAGTCTCTCATTACTCCCGTTTCTGTGCGTACGCCTGGGGCAGAGTGTCCGTGGAGAACCGCACTTTCTCCGTCAAGTTTGGTTTTTATAAATCACAAAGTTTGCGTAGAAACGTTTATATATGAGGCCCCTGCTAGCCAATAACTGACTCCAAAACTGCTGGAGATTTGCAGCCTTGTCTGCAATGGCACCGTCCTTTATACAACAATGTAAACTCTGTAGAGGCCTTAACAATAGCTACAGTCAGTACAGTTTGTGCTATCTTTGACTTTTCTAGAAATAAGCAAATTTAAAATTGTGTATATTGTTTTTTAAAGGTCAATCAAACTCATACATATTTTGGTTTTCTGTACATGTTGTGTCTATAGAATAGAGCTGAGGGGTATACTACGAAGCAAACTCAACACAGCCTGGCTCTCTTGATCTGGTTCAATATAACACAAACCCTCGCTCAGAGCTGACCGGTATCACAAAGGCAGTTATCAACCTCATATGTTGAACGAGGGTTTCAGCTTCAGGCTCTGTGCGCGTCCCCATGAAAGGGGGCGTTTGGCCGTCATTTGACTCTGCTTCCGCACAGAATGGACTGATCTTGTGCCGCTAATTTTACACAAACGGACTGATTGCGAGCAGCTGAGTAAAAAAAAAGTGTTTCGCTGACTTCATTAAAGAGGAAGAGTTTGTCTGTCTGAATTATCACGAAAAAGCAGAACACAGAGCCGGAAAAAAACTCTTACTGCAAATAAGGAGAGAGTGAAATGCTGCCAGCATGGAATTTATTTATCTATCTTACCGATCGTTCTCGCAGTGCGTAACGTGACATTATAAAGCAATTAAACGTTGAACTCGGATTTAAACACTACACCATTTAGCCTTATAGATGTATACGCTACTTTGCTATATTTATAGTAGGCTACTACGCCTATAGTCCCACATTTAAGAATGTCATTTAAGTCTGACACTGTCCCCTAATGCAGTGCTTCTCAATTATTTTCTGTCCCCCTAGGGGGGGCATGATTTTTTTTCGCGCCCCCCCTAAATTGAAATACTATTGAGAACCTGCCAATATTTATTTATTTATCTGTACAAAACCACTGTATGAGTTTCTGACACGAGCATTCTGCATACAATCACCTTATTATCAAATTAGATAACAAAAATTAGCTGAGATAACTTCTGCAGCAAAAACATTCAAAGTTCAGTTTATTAGCTCAATTTGTAACATTTAAACAAGACTGCTCAGTCTGTGTGAATCTCAGGACAGAGAAACAAGAGCAAATGATTCACTGAGGTTTGCATTTCATTCAAAACATTTTTAAACTGTAAACATAATTAAGGTGGTGTTTTTTTATTATTATAGGCCAATAGGCCTTCTGTCATGCGATAACCAATAATTCATTAACGTTATTATTAGTCTACTCGCTTGATTTCTTTTTAAATAACCTACAGAGACACTTGGAGACACATGTGGACATTTATTTACAGCAAATCGCGGCCTTTCGCGCGGATATGACCATACACAAGCACACATAGTGCTTGCTAGCACTTAAAAAAAAAAAAAAAAAAACTGTCCTGCCCTAATGAATAGCCTAAAATCACTTTAGTTTTGGGCCACATCAAAATGAATACAATTTTGATTTAGGCTACTTTTCGGACAAATTTAAATATACTGTGAGAAGCTTAACCTGCGAGTCTGCAGCGATGTCCGAACTGTGACAGCTGTCACCTGTCACGTCCCAACTGAATTCATTATTTAATCGGCCTCATCTTCCCCTGATGTTTCAGTGATAGCCTATTTATAGCGCCTCTTCATATGGTAAACGTCATACGCTACTGATGAAAAGAAAGAAGCCCACAGTGAAATAATGTTGCAACCTGTGATGTTATAGAACGCTTCATTAAGAGCCAGTGTGTGTAGATCGCCAGGTAAAATTATTTGAGGTGAGAGCATAGAGTGGCACTGCATACAGTAGGTGCAGGCTAATTTACATTGTCTGCATCAATAACTGTATGCATATGGAAAAAAAACTGCAGCACAATGTTACAGTTCACTCTGCTGTAAGCCTAATCATTAATGTCACTTTAGACTCAACAGACCTCGCTCAGCCCTTAATCTTGCTTCGTAGTATACCCCTCTGCACTGCTGTTTACTAAAGACACATCATAGTCCCACATTGTTTTCCTGGGTGAAATGTTACCACCAATTACCACCAAGGGTTGGCAACTGGTGGCCAACGGGTCATAATTGGCCCACAAGAAATAATATCTGGCCCGCCAGAGTATTCTGATTTTTTTAACCAATATCGAAATGACAGTCCCACATATACGTAAATGATCAACCCCTCAGAAGATATAGCAGACTACTTTTAGTCATGTTGTGAGTGAATGAAAGACACATATTTAGGCCACTTAAGGGAGAAGGAAGTGATATTTTTTGTAAATAAACCTGTTAAATCACTCTATATTCATACAGCAATCACTTAAATAGTATGGGCAGTTCATAACAGGTCTCCCAGTCATTCAGCTTTGCAGTAATTGCCAGATAACATTTGGAGTATCCTACTAGTTTTTATCCAATCAGGAGACAGAGCGCTATAAAGAGGCGGGTCTCTGTGCCCATGAATGATGACTCGCTGCTCTCCATTGCGGCACTATCTTCTGAAGACGGCTGTGTGTTCATGTGGTGGTGATAGGGACGAGGGAGGGGACTGCTAACTGCAGTCACTGACAGGAAGTTAAAAGCACCATATCACTTACCTTTACAGTTATGCATGAATCAGTCTGCAGGCGGCAGGTAGGCTGCAGGCGGCAGGTAGGCTAGACAGCGCCTGGGGCTGAAATAGCAGATGTGTGTAAAAAATAATCAAATAAAAACGCAGCAGTACATCAAACTTATTTTTAGCCTACTTGTATCATATGGCCTGTACCACCATAAACCACCACACTAAAAGCCCTGGACATTTTCTTTAAATTAAAACATGCAGGTATCTAGAATAGACAAATTCTCTACAAAAAAGAAAATAACTATTAGTTTTTTCAGATGTTGCTTCCCAGGATGCCAACACATGCCAGGTTACTAACTAGAAAGTCAGACAATGTCTTTCTCCCTGTCCCACATCCACAAGCGTATTAGTATTTTCTCACAGTACCCCATGCTGCTGCTGGATATTGAATGTTACCAAATTACCAAGGTGTTTTATATAGACCTGTTTGTCAACAACTCACTTTTTGTCCAAATCAGTGAATATCTCCTAACAATCTGGTACCTGTCTGTACTGGGTGCAGACTGAAACATTTCTGTGTGAATACAAGCTTAGGCTATTTACCTGGTATGTAAACAAAGGGAATGAAAACAAAGGGGGCCCACTTTGTATAAATTCCCCTTTTTTATATACCAGTTTACAGAACCTAGGCTCTGTTTCATCACCAGATTTTTTTCAGCGTGCACACAGTACAGACATGTAGCAGACTGTTAGGAGATATTCACTGATTTGGACAAAAAGTGAGTTGTCAACAAACATTCTCCAGAATTACCTAGCATGCCTTTTAGTTGTGTTATTGGTCTGCACTAGCCTGGTTCTACCAGACCATCGTACTTCATTTCATTTGTACAGAAGGTCTGGAACTGATCAATTGACAAGCGCTGTCTGTGAAATTTTGGTATGTAAATATCCAGAATTGGGATTAGAGGTCACCTACATACTTGGAGTTAGACTGCTGAATTTGAGGTGAGAGGACTGTTTGTGCTTTTCATGTAAAATTGAAAATATTTAGCTCCTCAGTAGGGATGGGAATTGAGAACCGGTTCTTGTTCAGAACCGGTGGCTAGTGAACCAATTCCTTGGAATCGTTAACATGCCTGCTTAACGGTTCTGCTTAACGGTTCCGCTCGTTGCAAATGCGTCATGACTTCACACTCGCGCTGCTTTGTTTTGGTTCAGAACGCAGCAAACATGGTGTCGAGGCAGAAGCGCTCTAAAGTTTGGTTGTAATTCAAGCGAAAAGGCAACAATACGGCCACTTGCAACAATTGTAAAGTTTCCATTTCGTCAAACGACACTCGCACAAGCAAGCGCGCAGACTGCGATCCTGACGGTTAAACATTTAATCATCCGCTGTCTTACTAGTCGGCACCAGAATTGCCCATCACTTGGATTTGAACATAACATGTATGAGAATGAACGTGTGTGTAGGCCTAGGTGTGGGCTGATAAGAGGGAGATACATAAAAAGGCGAGAGCAGCATAAAGCAAAGCAAAAAGGATTTCATGAGCACTGTTTACTCTCGTTCATCAGCTGTTATTGCTGCCTTTACGCACGGCGGTGGAGACGAACCCAAACAACACACAGCGGGACTCGGCGGTCCAGTGATAAGGAAATGTTTAACAAGACACTTTATAAAGACAGTAAGACACACTTAAAATAACGATCCCTGCCCATACAAAAAGCTCTGCCTTGGATTACGTGATGGAGCGATCGATGTGTATAAAACCATCCGCAACGTGTGTCTGATGACGGGCCATTATATTAATAATAACACCGCGCTGCACATAAGAACAGCATGTACATTGTAAAGCTGAGATGGAGCGGTGGCTCCTCGTCGCTGGCGTGGTGAAGAATAATCAAAGCGATACATTGTCTTTTAGCCTTTATGGCGTATTTATTCTCTTCTTGAATAGCCTACATGACTGACTAGTGTGCAGTCAGTTCAACAACAACGTACAAGTGACAGTTTGACCTGAGGCGTTCCTTCCACGGACCTATAAAGAAAGGGTTCCTTCACGTGAACGTAGAGACATCATCACGTTGCCCTTTCAGAGTAAGGGCGCAATCATCATATAATAACCCTTAACATACATTAAATATCTTGTATCCTTCCTGAGAGGGCAAACATGATGATTTTTCTGCATAAAAATGGATAATTTGCCAAAGTTGACAAAAGTAAAAGTTGATCTTGTTTCAAGTGCAAATGAGCACTGTTAATATTCCAAAAGGCACAAGCTCTTCATTGACTGTTTTCAGTCTGTGTTTTTAGTTTTTAGGGCACATAATGGCATTTGGGCTTAAAAGCCAAACATTTATTTTTTTGTCTGGACCAATTATGTGAAAATTTACTATTTCCTAATCCTAAAGTAGCCTACCCTTGATAATCTTTCAAGGCACACACTAGACACACTTCCGATCTAATATTAAAGAGAGATAATACAAACAAACTAATTTGTATTTATTCTCTCACCCAATGAGAATCGATAAGAGAATCGATAAGGAATCGGATCGATAAGCAGAATCGGAATCATTAAATTCTTATCAATTCCCATCCCTACTCCTCAGTATTTTTCTTCTAGGCTTTTACACAATGGGTGTATAACAAAACACGTGTTACCCATAAAAAGTGTGAAGGGTAAACTATAGTTTAGATTGTGGTTAGCAAGCTAATTAGTTATCAGATGGTTGTTGGCCTTGATGCAAGTAAGAAATTCAAGTTGGGGTTGGTCGTCACATTTTTTGGGGGGTTGGTTGTCACATGTTATCCAAAGGCTGCAGCCAGAAAAGGAACCCAATAACGAAATAAATTGTCCAGCTGTATCCTCACTGACACCCCAGAGAAGGAAAGAATAGAGCAGGAAAAGGCAGCTAGCATGCAAAAGAAAACAGGGCAACACAATCAAAACACAAGCTGCCAAGGCTACAGTAAGTTATGTAGGCCTATTTGTCAATTTGACAATGCAATTAAACTTTCAAATTTAGTTCTACTTTCTTGCCTTCTTTTTAAGATGATTCCCATTAAGATAACATTGTGACAAACAACCCCATAGTGTGTGACAACCGACCCCTTGATGGGGTTGGTTGTCACAATGTGTAAGGGTGTCTTTGATGATTAATTTCTTCTTTTTTACAATAAGATATAAAAAGTGAGGGGTACACATTTCAAGCCAACACCTTAAGCTTCAATTTAATGTAGGAATGACTATTGAAAGATGTTTAGGTGATGAGCAATTCTAACTAGAGTAAAAAGTGTGCCTACTTACCCCGTTCTCCACTACTGAAGGGAAAATTAAATTTGAGCGAAAGTAGGGTGGCGGACGGAGCCAGGCTAGGTCTGCTCAGGCTCCTGGGGCAAATATCTGTGTCTCTATCTGCTGAATGCTCCATGTTAAACATGTAGTGTGTGTTTGTGTTCTCCTGCTCAGCAGCACACTGCAGGCAGGGGTTTAGATCTACAGAACGCTGCCTGATGTGACTGTAAATGATGAAAGGACAGCGGTTAGCGTCAAACCGTAAAGTAAAGTTGAAAGTCATTTCAAGTTACAGCTAAACAATGAATTGAAACTCAATATTAAACTCTATTAGGCCGGCTGAGCTGTAGATTCAAGTGATATACCTCTGTAGGTTTATAACTTCAACAAACTCCTTTTGCATTGTCGTATTGCTTTCACATTTTGATACTTTTTTTTATAAAAATATATATATATTTTTAAATAAAAATAGCAATTTTAGTTTTAAAACTATGGCCTTTTCACTCTGACCAAACCTTTATTGTGGTTATACCCCACTCCTTTTATTGAATTCTCATTAGGTACATTATGTACACATTACTGTATCAAACTAATATCATAGGAATGATTTACAGTAGAAACGGTATGCAGGGACTTGAAGCCCAATATACAAAGCATTGATAGTATGTGCATGTATGAAAATTTAGTCCATAACTATCTCTGCCAGGAAAATTGTAATGAAGTATTAAGTTATCGTAACTTAAAGATTGTATGTGAAATAAGCATGTTTGTATTGGGTGACTGTGGGTTTAGCTTCTTTTGACCAAAGTTCTGAAGGCTAAAATAAAACTGTAAAACTGCATTATCCATCTGAGAAGCATGCAGCTGAATGATAGCAAATAGAAGCCTGACACATGTTGGGGCTACAAGCCTTACATGTGGCAGTCCCAACCGTCTGACTGCAGTTTGTCCACCGCTGGCTTTGAAGACTTAACGATAATGTTTGAGGGAGCACTTTGCAGCATAATGAAGATGTATCTCCCATGCCCAGTCGGAGCTGTCTGAACTTCATCAACCTTTTCAAATCAGCCCTTATCCCCTAGGCAGGAGGCACTGTGAGGAGAGCAGAGGGAAGGGAGAAGCATCAATCTCTCCCTGGAGAGACTGACACACAGTGAAAGAGGCCAGGCAGAGGAATGACAGCTTCATTTCAGCTCACTAGCAGCCAGAGGATTGGTGTTCAGACAGAGCGCTCTGGCCCGCGCGTTAGTCATCGCAGCATGGATAACTGTCATAGTCAGCGCTGTGGCAGGTGCTGCTGAGGGGGCTTGACAACGTTGTCCTATGGGGGAGTGTTACAGTGTCTGACTGGCTCTTTTCCCCTCCATACCACCCTGCTAGTATTATAGCCTCTGCTCTTATAGCACTAAATCAGTCCCAACACACCTCACTGTTCTTTACCGCTCTCCTTCCCAGAGGACAAAGAAAACCGAATGTCTGTGGTGGTCATTGGCCACGTATCTCAAGAACAGGCTTGAGTGGTGTGAGGTTTATTCATCCCCTCCTGGCCCCGGGACAACTGTACAGGTGTTTCCCCCTTGACGAGGGGCCTGCCTGCTCACAAACTTTGTGGGCATGTTGGGGCTGGCATTTCATTGATTTTGCTGGCACTAATTGATTTTGCGGACGCTATTTCTCCACTAATCATGGAGCTAATAGGGCACGCCATCCATTCTTAGTGGATCTGGCCCATTATCATTTGTGAATTTTTTCAGATTTTACTAGATCAACAGCTAATAATATTATTATATTGCTCATCTATCATGTATCTATAAACCAAGAAACGTCTGTGTGTCTGTGGCTCGCATATCTTTCTGATTTTTAGTCAGATCGGCATGAGCTTCCGGATATTGCTTGCGCACAGCACGAAGGTGTGCATCCTGCATCCTTCAATGTGAAGTTTTTAGAAGTACGTGCGCACACTGAAGGCCACAGTGAGCACAGTGAGCACGGAGCATGAAGTAATCTCCGAATAAACCCCGCCTCCCTCTGACGAGCGGGACACACACAGCAGACCGACACAGCCTATTTTTACTTCCTCAACAACTCCTCTCCTGCTACACCTGTCCGCATTAGTGGTAAGCAAAGTGCACTTTACACTATTTTCACTGTAATAATACAACACGGTCTTGGATGCTTCCACAAAATGTTTTATATCCGAGCCCGAGCGCGCGCCCAAGTCTCACACACACACAGCTGACTGCAACTGACACGTTAACGTTAATATCCGTTTAAAAGGTAAACCGAAAGCCCAAGCGCCCGCGCGCTAACAAGTCCCACACACACACACACAAACACACACACAGCTAACTGCTACTGACACGTTAACGTTAATTGACAGTTATCCAAACTCGGTCTTATCTTTCAAATACCTAACAGTAATGGTAATGGGGTTGACAATGTTGTCATGGCGTGCAGCATAGCCTCCTTTTATACACAGTGCAGCCATTTACTATATAGGCAACTGATTGTAAGTTTGAGTGCATTGTGCAGTATGGATGGCAGTTTGCAGGGTACCATAATATCAGATTGTATAGGTAACACCTGTACAGCTCGATTCTTCTTTAGGCTTCAACACTTAATTAATTAACACATTTTGTGTTTCATTTCACTTAACAAAACACATGGAATTAGTTTGTGTTTATCTTCACACAATACACTAAGGAATGTTGCCCTACTCTATAGCCAACTTCTACAAAGTAACTTACTGATAATAACCTTCAACAGTGTGAAATTAGCCATCAATGATAGCAGCCAAATGTACTGTCTAATATCTTTCTTTGTTTACCTGCTTCCTACGGGCACTGCACTAGTTTAAAGATGACTAACAAATCCATCCTCAAACTGTGTGTCCCTTGTTTAAATCGGGGCACTGTGCAGCTTTCAGTTCTCCCAGGACCCACGCATATAATAATTGGACATATCGTCCTTCAGTATGGGTCAACTTTTCCACATGTTGTGACAAGAGATAGAAGTCAGCATGTTAGAATGCAGCCTCTGAACTATACCTGCACATTCCAATCCCCCGTTAGACTGTTAGACCTCCCAGCTGCTCTTTTTATGCCTTGGCACAGGAGATCATTTAATCAAAACTGAATTCATAAAAAGACGCTGAGGGCGTAACAGAGGACAGCTTTCAAGGGGGAATCTGAATACAACACCTGGGCCGGTACAAAGAGAAAAAAAGAAAGTCCAACAGCAAAGCGTGCCTGTCCTACCAATGAAGTCTCAGGACAATCTATCCACACACTTCACCCTTGAGAGGAGACAGGTATAGTGGAAAACACTAGCAGAGACGTTTTCCCTGTAGATAAACAATAAGATATTCATACGCTCAGCAAAAAAAAAAGGTCTTAGAGAAATTGTTTTATTAGCCGAAGCATTTGTTATTAACCCCCGGCACTCATAACCGTATTGATTTTCCTAACACACGCACGCCAATAGCATTATGGCAGATCACTTCTGCTCGCTGGCTCACTAAATGTAATGAATATTAGCTTGATGTGGAACCCAAATGCTGATATTCCATTTAAATTTGAGTATCCAGTTAAAGATTGCTAATGCATGCTTCAGGTTCATAATGAGTGACACCGTCACACCGTAAATGTTATTTTACAGCTTGTCATTCCTGCCAACGTAAGACAAAGACAAGGGAATAATGGGCAGAGCAGGTACATTAAAGGATTTCTAATATACAGTGAAATTGCTGTATGGAGCAATCATGCAAACAGTATTAAAATGCCCAGCTCTGGAGCTCTGACAATTTGCCTGGCATTTAATTGAAGTAGCGGTAAAAGTATTTGTGTAAAAACCTGTTTAATAAAAGATAACTCAGTTATTAATTCAAGAACATAATTACCTATATGACATGTGCAACGTCAAATGATTGAGAGGACTGGGGTTTAATTTGATTTTAATTAAATTATTATAAAGTGATTAATGAAATTAAAGAAAGTGACTTCTCTTTTTCTGCCTGACGGACTCTCACTACAGTATACCACAACCCATTCACATTTGCCTAGGTTCTATTCTCTTTAATGTTTTATATGAGAACAAAAAATTAGACTCTCGTACAGATGCGCCTAGGTTTTGAAAAATAAAGATATTCCGGCAAAACACTGCTAAAATGCTAGTCATGCTAGTGAGATGCTAGGTGTTTTGAGTGGCCTGAATGGCACACATACATAAAATGCATTATTATTAGTAGTAGTATGCTCCTTTAAACCTTTGGAAAACATTATACTCTGTTTTTGTTATGTTTCCAAATGAGACATTTCCATTAGCATTGGACAGTTTGGCATCTGTAAAGCATCATAAAGTGGTAATAATTATGGTGAGAACAAAGGAGGGGGTCTGCCAACACTATCATAGAGCGTACAGGAGGAGGTTGGGGATGGATGGCTCAACAAAACACCAGACACCGCTGTTTGTCCACACAAATTTTGTTTATTTTCCAACATTAACCATATTTCTATTCACAATGAGCAGTAATTGGACAGCGCAGACACATGATACCATCCTGTTGATAGAGTTGATAAATTACCAGTGTTACAAAGCTAATCACTAAAGGTAACATGATTGAATCTGTGGCCTCCATCCTTGTTACTTTCAAAGAGAAGTAGAGGCAGCAGGTCTGAGCAGACTGTATAACCTCTCTGTAATATGTTGAGCTTTGTCTTCAGGCCCTGCTGTTCTCTATCAGCCATGTTATGTCTCTGGGCTGCTGCCAGAGAGGAGAGATGATTTTACATTTAGAAACACATTATTCAGTAAGGGCAGGAGAGAAGATGTCCTCATGGATTCAATGTGGGTAAAATGTCATGCTTCCCCCCTCTCCCCCCTTTCCTCACCAGTGACCATGCCAGTCAATCTGCTTAGCGCTGTTTGTGCTGTGGTAGTGACACTGTGTCCTGGTGCCTTCGGTGAATTTCATATTAGCATTAAGCTATCAGAGAGAGTGGGGTCAGAGAAGGGCAGCACTGAGACGTATTAGTCCTTTGCCTATGCCACGTTGATCATAATTTTCTTATGTTGGTTAGAATCAGTAGCATGATTATATGAGCAATTTAAATAAAGAGTAGAACTTATTTACTCATTACATTTAGGGAAGCAACAATCTGGTATCTCTATTGGGTATGCGCCCCCCCCCGCCCCCCCGATATTGAATTAATAGCTGGATTTGGTATGGTGAATCTATTCCGAACCGTTCATTTTAATTCAATGTGTGAGAACCACACATATGTCACGCTCGAGCAGCACCCACAACCCAAAACAAACTAATGCAAGGACCTATATTTGGAGTTGATTAACCATCAATGCTACTTGCAATATCTGCTATTCCAATGCATTTAAACAGTCTCAAAGCTCGAGCAAATGTTGAGCAGTCACTCATACCTCACAGCCCTGTGCCCGTGGAGCAGAAGGGCTGCAAAGTTGACTTTTGTTCCATAGTAATCACTGAAAGTGATATGAAAAGTAAAGGAGTTTAATTTCATTTATATTTTAAAGTGAAGGCAGAAACATAATTTTAAAAAAAATGATATAAATGTATAGAATTATCAAATGAGTATGTGCTCATCGTGATTAAAATGTGTATTTAGAATGAATAGATTGTCTCATTGATGTGTTTATATTTCATAATTCTGCTTCAATGCAATAAAAACATTGAGTGACATGTAAACATAAATGCATCTTAGGAAAAAGTTGGCTTCATTACACTATGAATGAGGTGGCCACTTTTGATTTATTGAATGATTCTAAGAGGGGGATATCTCAAAATATGGGCAAATAAAACCCAAACGCTCTGCATGGATAGATAACGTTAAAGGTATATTAGATAATGTTTTAGATAAATGTTGGGGAACCAACTATTTCACAGATTTACATCCTCCTCTGTCTCTCTCTATTAATACATCATTTTATATCCCCTTATGGGACTTCATGCAAAATTCACCCTGGTGGTACTTGTGTGACCAATCAACTGTGGCACTCGCCAAAGGTGTTCTCCTTGATCTGCTGTGCCTCATTTGTTTGTCACATTGAACTACCACATACATACTGTATATGCAAATATAAAAGGAGTGTCTTCGTCCTATCATTTCAGCAGACTAAAGCCCTTGTTGTGACAGGAACCTGGCTGTCTTAACTGACTCAGACGTACTTACACACTCACTTGGATAATTTAGTTTAAAGCTAGAGGGGGGGAATTATGTATTTCAACTCATTTCTCTGCGGTTAGTTTTGCTTTTATCTCATTTACCTCATAATGGCTCTCATTTATCAAACTTGCGTGGAAACTGATGCAGATCCTGGCGCAAATACCTGCCTACGCCAGGTATCGCGTGGTATTTATCAAACAGTCGTATCTCACCAATCTCAGCGTACGCCAGACCATTATTGATAAATGTGGCGGCTGAAAACAATCGTTATTTGAATATCACGCCCCTATATTTTCTCAGTTTAGAGGCCTCGCCCTGAGGTTTTACGACATGGATATGCGCATTACGGCACAGAAGAGGAACTTCTCTGAAGTAGAAATTGACAGAATATCAGCGAAAGTAGAAATAAAAAAGAGTTTCATTTAGGAGCATCAAAGAACAATAGAAGGCAGCAGTTAGGAAGGAAATAACTGCTGCAGTCAACAGTGTTGGTGTTGACAAACGATCTCCAGCTGAGGATTTTGCATTTTAGGTTTACATCAGTAACGCTCAAATGCTATAAAACAGCATTTACAATTATATGTCACCTTTTCTTTACATAGATGAAGAAAAAGTGGTCCGACTTAAAAATCGCCACTAAAAAAAGTGTGCTGCTGCTTTGAAATGCAACACCAACTGGAGGTGCGGGCATAATATAAGTGGTAGAGGAAAAAAAGACGCACCAACTGTCCGATAATGGTCCCCATGAAAGAAATAGCCTACACGTCTGCAGAGATTTGAATGATTAGAATGTATTGGCCCTTTTAGATAGCACTACTCAAAAGGGTTTTAAAAATTAAAAATAACACATTTTGCGTTTTAGTGTATGACAGAAGCGCTTGGCACGAGTGGTCAGCCCGGCCGTCAGCTGCACAAGCCGACCCGGCAACGATCAGCTGTGAGAGCGCCCACAGTCCTGCTCCACCAGCAGATCGGAAAAACAAGCCGAAACGTGCCGGTTAATGGTGGAAATAAATCGCTCGCTTAAGCGATCAAGAGGAACCAACATCTCAAAAGTGCGTCAAATAAATAAAATGTTAAGCTGAATGGTGTGCCGTGTATTTTTGTTATCATAAAGAGCAGCATACTACTTGCATAGCCTACACATATAATACTTTGGCTAACATTTTGAATGAATGCAGCCCCCGTGCCCTACTGTCCCCCCAGCTGCTCCAAGTTGGAGACAACTGCCCTTACTCAGTCCCATGCAGCGCTCCTAAGTGGCCGGTGTGCGCACTATTGAATCAGCTCTCTTACTCAGTTGCACACCATAAGCTGCACATTTTTAAGTGAATAATATCTTTATTTCGGTCTGAGCAAACTGCATTTGTATTATCTTCTATGTCAAACAAAGTCATCGGCTACCCGACACAGCCTGCACTGCGATTCCATGCTGTTTACAAACTTTACTCACGAGCTGAGAGCTGAGGGGTATACTACGAAGCAAACTCAACAGAGCCTCGCTCTCTTTTTTTGATCTGGTTCAACATAACACATACCCTCGCTCAGAGCTGACCGGTATCACAAAGGCAGTTATCAACCTCTTATGTTGAACGAGGGTTTCAGCTTCAGGCTCTGTGCGCGTCCCCATGAAAGGGGCCGTTTGGCCCGTCATTTGACTCTGCTTCCGCACAAAATGGACTGATCTTGTGCCGCTAACTTTACACAAACGGACTGATTGCGAGCAGCTGAGTAAAAAAATTATTACAGAAGAAAACAGAGAGACGAAAAAAACTCTTACTGCAAATAAGGAGTGGAATGCTGCCAGCATGGAAATGATTTATCTATCTTACCGATCGTTCTCACAGTGCGTAACGTGACATTATAAAACATTGAAACGTTGAACTCGGATTTAAACACTAGGCTATACCATTTAGCCTAATGTATTTATAGGCTACTTTGCTATATTTATAGCACTACGCCTATAGTCCCACACTTAAGAACGTAATTTAAGTCTGACACTGTCACCAAATGAATAGCCTATGTGGAAAATCACTTTAGTTTTGGGCCACATCAAAATGAATACAATTTTGATTTAGGCTATTAGCCTTTTATTTGAATCTTACAAATACCAATAGGCCTACATTAAAAAACCTGTAGTCTGTATTTTTCGGACAAATATGAATCTATTGTGAGAAGCTTAACCTGCGAGTCTGCAGCGATGTCCGAAATGTGACAGCTGTCACCTGTCACGTCCCAACTGTGTTCATTATTTCATCTCCCTCATCTTCCCCTGATGTTCCAGTGACAGCCTATTCAAAGCCCCTTTTCATATTGTAAACGTCATACACTAGGTCAGTGTGTGTAGATCGCCAGGGAAAATTATTTGAGAGGAGAGCATAGAGTGGCGCTGCATACAGTATAGGCGTAGGCTATTTTACATTTTCTGCAAAAAGCCCCAGCGCGATGTTACAGTTCACTCTGCTGTAAGCCTAAGCCTAATGTCACGGCTTCATTTTGTTCATTAACTTACTGATCAATAAGTTTAGATGTAACAGTTTCCTCAGTGAGAATATAGCGCTCAGACAATATAGTCAAGTCCGCGGAATTTCTAAATGTGTAGTTTCCTTAAAGCAGCTCAGAGTAACATTTAAATATCTTTTAAACAGCCTCATGTTACCTCACATAATCATAAATTACCTTTAACAGCAAACGAGACCATCAGTGCAAAGAAAGACGTTTTCATATAGTTTTTATTACTGCATTTGGTCTGGTCGCACACTCCGGTTCACGCGTGCATGCTCTATGGTCACATATCCGTCGCAGACTTCAGTGTGGCGCAACAACGCAATTTGAGAAGCCTATCCCTCCAGGTGAGGGAACGGGAGCGGGAGCCTTGTTTGAGACAGTTGTTTGTCGTCATAATGACTGATAACGGGGCTGAACCATCAAAGAAAAAAAAGAAAATGCAATGAAGAAAAGCTAAAAGGGAGAGATAGGCGGGCGGGAGGGCGTTGCCAAGCAACGTATGCACAATTTCACGGGAGCGAACTAGACTCCTAAATGAATGAGTGGTAGCCTACTAAAACAAAGTTTACTTTGCCTCGTCACCAGCATCATCAGATGACCATTATTCATCTGAAATAGTCATTATTTACAACAACATAAACACATTACCTCATCGTGATCCATAGTAACTGCCGTCTCTCGTTCATTCGCTTTCTGTGAGGACACGTAATCTTTCAGCTCCGTGAGAGGTGACACTGCATCAACTCATTGCAATCAGGTGTGTGTAGCACTGACTGGCATTAGTTGATGCTGTGTCACTAACCACTCTCACGGAGCCGAAAAGAGTCCGGTGCCCTCACACTTTCAACACACGGACATGGACTATATTGCTTCCTGATCATTTGAATCTCGCACGCCCGGCACGAGCTAGAAAACAGCTTCACGACAGCTTGCGTCGTAAAAATACTACCGCTTTTGTCCAAAGGGGACGCCAACGTGCCATGTTACTCGTAGTGGCTTTAAAGGGCAGCGCTCTAAGAGACGAATTTAAGCTCAGACTCTGGAACAAAAACTGGTCTGAGCAGGTTAGCCGTGCAGCCTCTGTTACCACGGTGATCTAGACAGGTAAAAAGAGAGCCACCTTTCGTGATACTGAAAACTCTGGCTTTAGACTCAACAGACCTCGCTCAGCCCTTAATCTCGCTTCGTAGTATACCCCTCTGGCGTGGGATTTGAGTGTACCCTACGTTCACGTCCATATTGATAAATGCCGAGGTTTGCGTGGAAATGTGCGTACACCCACTTTTCTGGTCTACACACGGTTGATAAATGACGGCCAATGTCTTGCGAGTCTTGCTTACTTAAATGATGCCATCATTGAAAAGAATCCATCCATCCAGTGGATCTCTTCAGCTTTTTTCATGCCTATTAATTGCAAGACATTTCCACCATCTTTGTTGAATCTCAAAAGATTCTGGACGTTTTAGAGCAGAGGCCTGCTTCTAATCAAGTGTGCTTTTTTCAAATTGAGCTTAGCTTAAATTCACTCTGATTGGAAAAGACATGTCTAATAAGAAGCGTATGCAGACCATTAACATAGAAAGTAGAGAGTAGGGCTCTACCAATGTCTCAGTATGCAGTGGTTACCCACCACCTGCATCATAGAAGGTTATTTACCACATTCTACTTTAATCAAATATTTGATGCTCCTGGAACTATAATGAGATGGTTAAGATGCCGGTGAGTGGAGTTAACTTCTAAATACAATATGCTGGAGGGGTCACTGGCCACTGTATCACAGGTGGGGTAAACCATTCTGGATGATGTTTGTTGACAAACTCACTTTTTGTGAAATCAGTGAATCTCTCCTCACAATCTGCTTCCTGTGTGTACTGTGAATGTGCTGAAATAAATATGGTGCTGCTAATACACAACCCAGGCTCTGTAAACTGGCATGTAAACAAAGGGAATTTAAAAACAAAGGGGTCCGCCGTAGCATGTAAACATGCCCGTTTAAAGAGCCTAGGCTGTGTATTAACACTTGATGTGTTTCAGCACACACACACAGTGCTGACAGGTAGAGGATTGAGAGGAGATATTCACTGATTTTGAGAAAAAGTGATTAGTTGACAAGCATTCTCCAGAATCGCTCATCACCACCTTTAAGCGTGTTTGGATGTTGACATTAAACTGCTGCTTTGTTCAACATGATCTCATGTACTCGCTGCAGACTGATCTATATTGTGTTGGAGCACAGAGGTGCTCTGAGATGCTCGGCACAAAGTAAAGAAGTTGTTTATGTATAAAGCCGTATGCCTTTGAAAGAAGGGAGTGTAATTGACGAGCGTTGACAGAGAGAGATGAGCCATGTGTTATGTGTGATAGAGTGGATACGTGACTGAACACTGTCAAGTCACAGTCAACCTGACAGAGTCTGTTGATGTGTTCCCCAAACCAGGATGCCCCTGAGACACACAGCAAGACAAACACCATACAGCACGTTACACTCTTCTCATCAGTCTTTGCCTGTACAGCTGTTCTCTGTTACAATACATCTGAGATCACGCTAGCACACGCGGTACCAACAGGTAGCATCGTGAGGAGAGATTCACTGATTTTGACACAAATTTATTTTGACAAGCGTTATCCAGAATCGCAATAACTGGCGTTACTGGATCTAAATCATGCAAACATTCTTCAATGCATGTAATTGAAGTGTTTTCACCTACAGGGGAAAAAAGGGTCTCTGGGTGGACAGTGGATTGATGAACATTTTCCGGCCATAAAAACCTTGTGTTAGGTCAGAGACGGGAGAAATCCCCAGTTCTAAGTTTCTAGATTATATTCACACAGCGCTGGTAGTTTTATGTAAATGAATGTAGTAACATCAACAGACAGTGTATGGTGATGAGTGCTGGCTGTAACACTACTGTTCACAGTCAGATCACGTTCAGAGGAGGACATTTTGTGTTGGGGATGTGCTGACATCTTGCTCTTGATTGCTGTGTGCTCTACCTTTAGCCAAAAGAAGCAAACCAAAGTGGGATAGAGCCTTTCAGAGTTCCAGGTAGAACTTCTGCGAGGGAACAAGGTGCTAGGCTTTAAATCTCCCTGACGCCTCTGACGGGGCCGGCCTCTACCTCCCAATGACTGACTTGCATTCTTAATGAGCTCTGATTGCCTACTCGCCAGAGGCTGCTAGGAGCTGTGCTGTGCTGTGCCACACTTCCCTCTGCAGGCACAACAGCAGACTCCACACACAGCCGTCTCTTTCACCAAGCCACCTACACTGGAACTGACTGATAGCCATGTAAGCATATACGTATGTTGCTATGCGAGGCACTTTCTCTAATCCCCGCTGCTCACTTTCATATATTTGGAATGTAAATCATCCCTCACACCTTGTAAAGATATCAAACTGTGCCCAACAAATTGTTCTTTTAGATAAGGATGTTTTTTGAAGACACGAGCAAAATGATGTAAGCAAACCCTGGGGGTGCTCTCTGATTTGTGAGAATGAATAGAACACTTTGAAGGTAACACAAGCATCAGAGGAAGAGGGAAAGACTCACTGTTTGCCTATTCGTCTCATCCTAACAGACTCACTGCAGGTGGCAAAGCTTTGGATCGAGCAGCAATATCTCCCACAAGTGTTTTTTCCTATCAGCCAATATCATACAGATCTGTGAGGCATGCTGCTGCGCTGGTGACTGAGGTGTCAATCAAATGCAGCCAGCAGGCTTGTTTGTTTGTACTGTCTGCAATGGCCCCAGTGTCGGATGGAACAGATGTCGGAATTGCAGTCTGACATATTATATTTTTTAAGATAATTATTTTGGCATCTTTCCATTCATTAGAGTTTTTCTATTATTTAATTTTTGTTTAGCAGCAAGGGGGATGACATGCAGAGAACGACCCAGGATTCTGGGTACTGAGGGGCAGTTTAAACAATGAAAACGCAATGGTTTTCCCCTTTACGTTTTGAAAAGTTCCACATTCAGACACAATTGATTTGAAAACTTCACTGGTGCACATGGTTTAGGAGAAAACGGGCCAAAATCGCTGTAGTACGCATGCCAAGCCAGTAGTCAGCGGTGACACAGCCTAGTAGATAGCTCTTACGGTACAATTTGATGCATAAAACCCATAAAACCTTACTGTAACCGAAAATTAATGCCACTAAGCGGTTGGTGTAAGCTTAGGGTTACAGGTATTGCACCTGACAAACTTTCTGTCCTCTTTTTCACGGTGTAGAACTTCAAAAGACGGCGTGATGCAAGTACTCAGCTTCCTGTGATGAGTGCGGATGGGGTTCACATCAGAGTTCAATTGCAAAACGGCCTGAGACCACCTCTTTCAAGCAGAGCAGAGTCCGGTTGTTTAGTGTGCACCAGAGTTTCGGATTGAGTTCAAACCAACCCAATGAACCCACATGCAAAAAATAAACAAATGCACTATACCCAAATCATAATTAACGATTGAAACGAACCGTGGAGCGTTTAAGCCCTTGGTGTGGTTCATTTGGGTTGGTCTGAACGCAGCCCCAGTCTCTAGTGCGCACTTAACCACCTTCTGAGTTTTGCCTTTGTGAATGTGAACCGAACCATCTAAAAAACTAAACAATGTTTCCGCTCTCAACTGGTGCGCACCGAGGAAGCGGACTATTAGGTGTGAACGCGACCTAAAGCAATTTAAGACTTTTTTTTTTTTTTTAAGATTTTTTTTTGGCATTTTCAAGCTTTATTGGATAGTACAGAGTTACAGAGAGAGGGGGGAAGATCTGCAGTAAGGTTCCACGGGTCGGATTTGAACCCGCGACCACTGCAACAAAGGCCGGAGCCGATATGGTACACGCTCTATCCACTACACCACCGGAGCACCGAAAGCAACCTAAGACTTTGGACTAGTTGCCCTGCTCCTGATCAGGTCCAGACAGAAAGTGTCTCTGATAAGCGAAGCTTGTGTTGTTGGAGACATGATGGAATAATCTGCTGTCCAGGTCTGAGCCCAGTGCCAGTGTCTGCTGGCTTCTCCCCTGGCCCTGAGCAGGAGTTAAAGCCCATGAAATATGGAGAAGGGCACAGTGTTGGCCTGCAGCCTGGCCACCCACTCAGCCCCCCAGGCACAGGTCCCAACCATCACATCTTTCTCTATTCACCTCCACACACTATTTGCTAAATTGGTTACACACTGCTATGTCATTATGATGAAATGAGCCCTCATTTCCCAATGCTTTGCCAGGTCATATAAATGTGTTATTCTATTATCGTGTGATAGACAGTGTTGCCCAGAGATGAATGCAAAAAAAGAAAAGAAAACGTTTTGCCAGGGGCCATTTTGGCTTTGTTCTTCTCTTTTTTGTTTGCCAATTGGCAGGATCACTTCCAGTTTCCACAGCAATCTGGGCCACCTGTGATGGATGGCCCAGTGTTTGGCTACACAAACACAGCTGAGATTGCATGAGGCCATAATGGAGGAGAGGGGGACCTGTGAGCAGGAGATAGACACATACTTTCATATTGCTTTGAGCTAGGACATTGAGTTGGTTCAAAGCTTGGATACTGTGGAGAACTAGCTGTGGTCAACCATAGCTGGACCAGCCTGCTCTGTTTCATGATAGAGAAATAATTGAACGAATACTTTGAACTGTTTATTTCCCTTTTCGTCCCTCCAAACCAAGCCCCAACCTCAGCGATTTTTACCAGCATCCAATAAGGAAGTGACCAAAAGTGTAGTACCTTCCAGTGGCCACTGGAGGTGGTACCAAGACTGAGCGATTTTTATTTGACTCACTTGTTAGACAGGCCGTTTTCAAAGTCTTATTAAACCTGTTTACAGCCTGGTCCAAAAAAACATTCTAGTCTGTATGTTTAGGTCATATCTCCATGACAACACTGAGGGGGGTGAATTTGTTTCTAGCAGGCTAGTTTTTATTCTTTTGGAGGTTAAAATGTATTGGCGCGATCTCTTGAGTGACAGCAGTTGTCCCTCAAATGCTGTACAAGATAACAGATAACAATTCTGAAGTCTGAATACCACCAGAATGTATGGCATTTTTAAGCAAAAATATAGTTAATGTCATTTTCATGGGTTATGGTAAGGTGTGTTAAACATTTTACTATTTGCTTCATATACATACTAGTTAACTGATAGATCAAGATAATAATCAGCAGTATAGCTAATAATAAGCCAGCGGCAGTGGCTTTAGCGCCATTCTGCCACCACTCTGTTTAGAGTTGTTCTTACTAAGAGGGTGATTGTATGTACAGTGTGTACAATGTGATTTGGCATTAGTGACACAGATATGTGATGTTGCTCAGAATCACTCGCATTGTGAGTTGTCTATTGTTTACAGCAATACAATTTTCATTATACAGCAGTTGGTTCTGACTGAGTGATTTGATTGGACAAGAGACATTCCATGAGCTCTGCAGGAGCGCTGACATAAGAGTCCAACATCACCCGGACTGTTCAGGGACTGTTAAACTAGGTAGAAACTAATCAGGCAGAGGCTTTTCACATTTTATTCAAACAAAACAACAGTTTATTTGGTCAATATATAATGAAAATAAAATACAAAGAAAAGTGAACATTTGTATTCTTTTCCTAATTTTCAACTTCTTTTTTTCAGTTTGGGATTTTGGTTTTAGAGCTTAGGCAGAGAGGGGAGTGACATGCAGAGGACTGTTGTAAATGAACTCAACAGATTTTTCATTAGCTCAGTTGAGGAACTGACAAAGCACTTTAAACGCACACAGATTCCTCACAATCCTGTTGATGCAAGCAAGCCAATATTTAACATAGAAGAAATATCTGTCCCAGAGGTAATAAGAACAATCTCATCTCTAAAAAATTCAAATGCAAGAGATACATATGGTCTTAGTAGTGACTTTTTGAAGACCCATAAAGAGGCTCTTGCTGACCCAATTGAATTGCACATCTTGTGAATCTTTCCATAAAACAAGGAATGGTACCATCAACATGGAAGATTGCTAGGGTCACCCCAGTCATTAAGGCTGGGGATTAGACAAAATCTGAGAATTATCGGCCAATAAGTATTTTACCAATAATTTCAAAAGTAGCTGAGAAATGGGTCGTCAAAAATCTGACAGATCATTTAAATAATGACTATGCCACTCTTAATCCAATGCAGTTTGGGTTCAGGAAATTTCATTCAACAGAGACGGCTACTTGCTACTTCCTAGAAAACTTAAAAAATCTGCTGGATCAGGGCGGCTTTGTAGCCGCGGTATTTTTGGATCTAAAGCGTGCTTTTGACACCATTAATCATGACTTGCTTATTGCTAAATTAACTAATTTTAATTTCTCAAATAATGCCCTCTGTTGGATGAAATCATACCTGTCGGACAGAAAACAGGCAGTTCAAATTGGTGATTCTCTGTCTTCATACCTCACATGTACTGCTGGTGTACCACAGGGCTCGATATTGGGCCCTGTTTTATTCAGCCTGTATGTCAATGATTTACCAGATGTCTGTAGAAATATTAATATGCAACTATATGCTGATGACGCTGTATTGTACTGCCATGCCAGCTCCATTCAAGAAGCTGCTGCAATGCTTTCAGGAGCTATGGTACCAGTGTCCCATTGGCTCCAGAGCTGCTGTCTGCATTTGAATATAAGGAAAACAGTTTGTATGTTGCTCTCTCGACGGCCAACAGAGGGACATCAACCTTCTGTCATGGTGGGTGGAGAGAGGCTTGAAGTTGTTGATCATTTTAAGTACCTTGGGGTCATTTTTGATTCTGGTCTGAACTTTGAGCGGCATGTTAAGAAGATTAGAAATAGAATTACATTTAATTTATCCAACTTCAAGCATATAAGACCTTTCCTGACCATGGAGACGGCAAAGACTTATATGCATGCAATGTTTTTTGCCCATATCTCGTACTGTTATACAACATGGTCACACACATCTGAGACCACCCTTAAACCAATCAAATCTCTATTCAAAAGAACACTTAAAATACTAGACAAAAAACCCATATCCTACCACTATTGTAAAATTGTTAATAAGCATAAAATCATGGACCTTGATAGTTTTCAACAGTTTTTGGATGTTTGTTTAATTTATAAAGTTTTAAACGGTCTAGCCCCTCCACCACTACAGAACTACATAAAGAAAAAATCCCCTAGAGTAAACACCAGGGCAATAACTAGAGGTGACTGTGAAATACAATGGCGCAGGACCAAATTTGGCCAAATGGTCCTGTCCATCAGAGGAACGCGGTCCTGGAATGAATTACCAGCTCAAGTCAGAGACTGTACCATCTACACCACCTTCAAAAAGACCCTTAAAGAGTGGTTAGTAGCAAGCCAGACCTGTTCTCATGCATAATTTTTTTTTTCTCTCTCTTCTTTTCTTCCTGATGTTGTTTGTTTCTTTTGTCTTTTCTAACCGCCTATACTGATTGGGTGTCAGTGTAAAACTGTATTTTAGCTAGTTGTGAATTAACTGTGTAAAATTGTTTCATGTAGCTGTATATTGATGTATTGACTACGGATGCGAATTAGCATTTATGCTAACTCCGGCATATTTACATTGATGCTTTGCTTACATGTTGATTAATATGCACTGTCCTAATCAAATAAAAACAAACAAAAAACAACGACCATGGGCTGGAATTGAACCCGGGTCCGCTGCTGGCCGAGGCCCATGGGAGGGACGCCCTACCAACTGAGCTAAGGGCGCCCCCATCTATACTGTATTCTAATGCCTCATTTCCACCGAGTAGAGCGGGTCGGATTGGAGCAGTTCGGTCCGGGTAGTTTGGCTTTTCATTTGTAAAAAGTTGGGTAGAGTACGGTTTAAGCGCACCTAAACGCTCTGAGCCGCTCCAGATCTCAGTACTCCTCCGTAGGGGTACTAGCCGCCTGGAAGCGGACCGAAAATGCGGAGCTACACGCTGCCGTCATTTGATTGGTTGGTCGAAAGAATCATTTCCGCCATGTGTATTCATCTCGGCAAGAGTGAAGAGAGTCTGTGTTTTGGTGAAAATGTGAGCACAGCACTGTTTATTGTTTGGTGGTTTTCCTCGTCATTAATAATCAGTTGGTTTAGTTACGTGTCCCACTGCTACGTAGCTGCCGCAGCCAGCACTGTTTGCTCACTGAGTTGCACCGAGCCGTCTCTGTGTGTTTACGCCATAGCCTAGATAGTTTTAGGCTAAATACATGCTCACAACACGGGGGGAATAAATAAAGAAGCGGCTGGTGTGTAGTCACCTCGGCTAGAGTGAAGAGAGTCTTGTTTTGGCGAAAATGTGAGCGCGGCACTGTTTATTGTGTGGTGTTTTTCCTCGTCATTAAAATAATCAGTTGGCTACACTGTGTCCCACTGCTACGATGTCACGTAGCCAGCGCTGTTCGCTCACTGTCTATCAGTTGCACCGAGCAGTCTCTGTGCTCACAACACGGGGGGAATAAATAAAGAAGCGGCTGGTTTGACCAAGCAAAAACGAGAGACCGCTGGCTTGACCACAGTTGTTCCACAACCCTATAGTTTGACCCATATTCTGGCGGCGGATATCGCAGTCCAGCCTAAACCCCGCCCTACCAGTAAGGGTAGGGTCATAAACCCCGCCCTACCAGTAAAGGTAGGGTCCGCGGTGGAAACAACACAGAGATTCTTAAAAGTGAGCTGTCCCGCTCTGAGCCGCTCCGATCCGACCCGCTCTACTCGGTGGAAATGAGGCATAAGGGACCAGCACATCAAGTGGAACCACCCAAGTTTCAAAAATAGACCAAACTCAAACTATTCTTACCAAATCTTTTCTTCCAAGAATTTCTTCCAAGTTTTTGTTTTTTGTTCCCTCCTATGCTCTAAACCTGACTTTTTATAGCCATATTAGGCGAGAATCTCGCCCACTAGAATCTCATCCCACACCCCAAATATGTCCAGACAGGCCCTATTATATTATATTAAATTAAATTAACTTAAAAGGCCAATGATCACATAGTATATTCATACTGTTCAAGATAGACAATCTAACTCAAATACCATACTTTAATTATCCTGCCTAAAATTTAAAGGTTACATGTTTCCTTGTTTGTCTCGTTCACATTCTATTCTGTTTTTTTAAAATATCTTACCCCTCCCTATGAGAACAAATATACATTTCTCATGCACCTAGGCAGAGTAAGAAATGTACAACAAAAAGTGTCAAAATATTGGCTTCTCTCAACAGTATTATTACTGCCTTTGCACAAGTCTGAGTCATTGCCAGGATCATTAGTCTGAACTGTTTCTTTTCTCCATAGAGAGACATGCTGGATGTCAGTCAAATTATGAAGGACCTGGCCAGCATGGTCCACGAACAAGGGGACGCCATTGGTAAGATATTGTGTGTGTGTGTGTGTGTGTGTGTTTGTGTGTGTGTGTGTGTGTGTGTGTGTGTGTGTGTGTGTGTGTGTGTGTGTGTGTGTCTGTGTGTGTGTGTGTGTGTGTGTGTGTGTGTGTGTGTGTGTGTGTGTGTGCGTGTGTGCGCGCGCGCGCGCGCAATATTGTTTACATTGGTGTGCCAATTAGCAAAGATAACCTTTGTGCTCATGTTTTGGGTTGATGTGCTTGAGTGATTGTGCTTGACAAATTCTGCTGGGTAACACTAACTTTTTAACCTCCACGTCACTGCTATGGATTATTTGATGAGAAGCAGAAAGGCTCTGTGTCTATTTAGACTCCCTGATCTGTGTAAACATCTCTTCACACCCTGCAGTGTTTCAGTCTTGGCAACACAGAATCAAACTTAGCACATAGCTATAGGGCAGATACAGAGGCTATGTTGATGGGTCAGAATCTGCCCTCAGCTATGGCTGACTCAATCATGAATTATGGCTGTTTGGAAATCATGTTTAACAACTACAGTCAAAGAGACATACTGTACATGGACATATATTTTTGTGGTGGGGCGGCTGTAGATCAATTCTGAGAAGAAGTGGAAGGTCTGATAAGGCACACGGCTTTCCCCTTTGAAGTGACTGTATTTAGCTGTAAAGTCTGCGCCGCAAAATACTTTGAAGCCGTGGCTGGAGGTGAGTCAGTAAATGTACATATTTCATCTTATTGAGCTTATTCAATGACTGGGTGTCTCAGTTAATATCTTAACCCCAAAGTGTTCCCAATGATAATTTGATAGAATAAGGCTGATATTATTCTACGTTGTTCTTATTGTCGACGCATTTCACAATAAGCAAAGCAAAGCGTTAGTCAGTCCCTTATAACATTCTGATTCCCGTACCATTTGTGGCACTCTGCTGAGCATCTAGGGAGAATTTATAGCACCATACTTTACATAAAAGGTATGTACTGTATATCATCTCCTCATCTCATCTATATCATGATCAATATCCTGTGTTTGGTAATCTGTGTATTCAGAATTTTTCAGCTGTACATGCTCGTAATCACTAATCAAGTCAGATAAACAGGTAATGTCACCCTGGGATTACCTGTTTATCTGACTTGATTAGTGATTACGAGCATGTACAGCTGAAAAATTCTGAATACACAGATTACCAAACACAGGATATTGATCATGATATAGACCCGGACAATAACTTTTTCTTCAACCTCAATGAGAACTGTCATTATTACACTAGTGAGCAGTTCAATGCAAAAATTGACTGTACTGGAAAACTGTCAATAATTCACTTTAACAGCAGGCATTTGAGCAACAATTTCCATGCAATCAAGGAATTTTTTGGTAAATTTTCACAACCATTTAACATAATTGCAATATCAGAAACCTGGATCAACCCTGAAAAGGGGGTGGACTTTGACCTAGATGGCTATGAACTGAACTACAGAAGCAGAGAGAACAAGACTGGAGGAGGTGTGGCTCTGTATGTGGATATAAACCTTAATTGCAAGGTGGTTGATGAAATGACAGCTGCAAATCAGAATGTCTAACTGTTGAAATCTGCATGGAAAATAAGAAGAATGTGATTGTTAGTTGTATTTATAGAGCACCGGGTTCTGATATTGACATATTCAAGGAATGGATGGAAAAAATGTACACATTGTCAAAGCAAAAGGTCATATTTATCTGTGGGGATTTTAATATAGATCTTCTTAATCCCAATAATCACAAACCAACTGATGACTTTATCAATACAATGTACAGTCTGTGTCTCTATCCAAAAATCACCAGACCAAGCAGGATCACATCTCACTGTGCCAAATTGATAGACAACATATTTACAAACATTATAGACAATAATACAATAAGTGGATTAATGATCAATGACATCAGTGACCATCTGCCAGTATTTCTTGTGTACAATAACAACTACAAGAGGGAAAAAAGGGAAAAACGGGAGAGTACATTCAAGTACAGAAGAGTACTGACAGAAGAGGCAATAAACACTTTAAAAAATGAATTAAACACTTTAAAAAATGAATTATTAAATCAAAATTGGGAACCATTATATAAAGAAGAAAATATTGAAAAAGGTTATGAAATATTCTTGGGGATATTTAAATTGTTGTATGATAAATATTGCCCAATAAAAGAAATTAAAATTAAATTTAACTATTCAGATAGTCCATGGATAACTAAGGGATTACAAAATGCCTGCAAAAAGAAAAATACACTATATAAAGAATGTATAAAGCTTAGAACCAAAGATGCTGAACATAAATATATGTATATATATACTAACATTATGAGAATTCGTAAGAAAGAATATTATAGAAAATTCATAGATAATAATAAAAACAATATTAAAGGTCTATGGAAGATACTGAATAATGTTATTGGAAATGGTTCTAGACAAGTTAATTATCCACATGAGTTTATTGAAAATGATATGACTATTGATAATATGGATGATGCAGTAAATGGCTTCAACCAATATTTTATAAATGTTGGACCAATACTGGCTGAAAAAATACCTGTTCCTGTAAAATCTGATGACAAGATTAATGATTTCATAGACATTAATCCAAAATCAATGTTTCTAACAGCAGTGGAAGAGAGTGAAATTATAGAGATTGTCAATAAATGCAAAAATAAAACTTCTACTGACTATAGTGACATTGATATGAGAATAGTCAAAGAGGTAATTCACGGAATTTCGAAGCCATTAACGCACATCTGTAATTTATCATTTAAAACTGGTAAATTCCCAAGAAAAATGAAAATTGCAAAAGTCATACCGCTGTACAAAACTGGAGACAAACACCACTTCACAAACTACAGACCTGTTTCACTGCTTCCTCAATTCTCAAAAATCTTAGAAAAAGTATTTGCTGCTAGACTTAACAAATTCATCAATAAACACAATTTACTAACTGACAGCCAATAAGGATTCAGACCCAACCGACCCACTTCATTAGCAGTCATTGAGCTAATTGAAAAGATTACAAATTCCCTGGACCAAAAGAAATATGCAGCTGGTGTTTTTATTGATCTCAAAAAAGCATTTGATACCATAAATCATGATATATTAATTAATAAATTAGAACGGTATGGTATCAGGGGGGTTGTATTAAACTGGCTGAGGAGCTATCTATAGAACAGGCAACAGTTTGTGAAGATGGGTGAATACGTGTCAGCTTGTTTGGACATTGCTTGTGGGGTCCCCCAGGGGTCAGTATTAGGGCCAATTCTTTTTGTTCTCTACATAAATGACATATGTAAAACATCAAACATTTTACAATTTGTGTTATTTGCAGATGACACAAATATTTTTTGTACGTGAGAGGACTTGCAGCAGCTTCTGGAGTCAATTACATCTGAAATGAGCAAATTAAAAAGGTGGTTTGACAATAATAAATTATCATTGAATTTAAGCAAAACAAAAATCATGTTGTTTGGAAATTGTAATTTAAATAGTGATCTAAATGTCAAGATAGATGGTGTTAATATTGAAAGAGTGTATGTAAATACATTCCTGGGTGTGACAATAGACCACAAGCTATGCTGGAAACCTCACATAAAACATGTTAAATCTAAACTGTCACAAAGCATCTCAGTCCTGGGTAAAGCAAAGCATATATTGGATCACAAATCATTGCATATTCTTTACTGCTCAATGATCTTACCTTATTTAAATTACTGTGTGGAGGTCTGGGGGACCACTTACAAAAGCTCACTGCAACCACTAGTCACACTTCAAAAACGAGCCATAAGAATAATCAATAAAGCTGGATATTATGATCACACCAACCTCCTCTTTTTACATTCCCGTATCATAAAGTTCAAGGACCTGGTTGAATATCAAGTTACACAAATCATGTTCAAAGCTAGAAACAAACTGCTACCAGGTAACATTCAAAAACTTTTTTTTGACAGAGAGGGGGGTTACAATTTGAGGGAACAGTTAAACTTTAAGACACTGGCTGCACGCATGACTTTAAAATGTCATTGCATCTCAATTGGGGGTGTGAAACTGTGGAATGGTATGAGCACGGAGCTAAAGCAATGTCCAAACATGATTCAGTTCAAAAAAAAATTCAAAGCAATGATTTTTAACAGGTACAGGGATGAGGGAGAGATTTAAGACGGAAAGTATGTATGTGTGGATATGGATATGTGAGTTGTACAAATATGGAGATATGGACGTATGAATTGTGTTGATGCATATGGTGGATGTATTTTTGTATGGATGTATGTAGTGGATATTTCATTTCATTTTTGTTTATCCTCAGGAGACCAATTGAGGGGTGGCCCTCATTTGCAATGGCGTCGAGTGTATATGGATATATGAATTGTATAAATATATATAAAAAAAAAATAATAATATAAAAAATTATTATAAAGTTATTGAGCTGTGGAAAAGGGGTAGGATCAAATAAGTTTATACTTCTTCCTACTCCTTTTCAGGCATATCAATTCAATATGTTATTTGTTTATTTTTATTTGTGAACTCATTTGAACATATTTTTTTATTGTATTTTCATGTTTTTAATTTTTCTTTTTTTGATATGTCTGAAATAAAATTGAATCAATCAATCAATCAATCTCCAATGACTAGCTTTGTCTGGGCCTTGAAACAATCTTCAAATAACTTATACTCTTAATTGCCCATGTTTATCTTAATAAAGGTGAAATGGGGTGTGTGTGTGTTGTAACAGTCAGTTTTATAACATGTAGCGTAGGGGTGCCCATTACGTCAATCGTGATCTACCGGTTGATCGCGAAGGCATTGTGGGTAGATCGCATGGTATTCTTAAAAAGATTCTCAAATAAATTCGATTTTATTTATTTTTTATTGGCTCAATATAGGTTCCTAATCTTTGAAGGCCCCGAACAACGTTGTTTAAAAGAATAAACAAATTACTGGCTCATTATAGGCCAGAAAAAGAAAAAAAATACTTCCTGTAAATAAAACCTGTACATTTTTTCTTTCTGCCTTTTTGGTTATTCTGTGTCTCCAAATTATTCCAGAAAATAGTACTAAATAGCTCACATAGGACACAGCTGATTTAGCCTTAGTTTTCTTCTCAAAATGCACCAGATTTTACTTTAAAATGTTCAAATTTTTGGACCCTCCTAGAGGGTCCTGAGTCCCCCCACAATATCCCAAATTCCCATGAGAAAAACTGGATTTCCTTAAAATTATTTGTTTATTAATCAAAACAAATATTGCACATTTTGTGTTGTAAGACGGCCACTCAGGGAGCCTATGCAACCTCTGAGCCCCAGGGCCTAATGGCAGGTTGAGGCGGGCCTGACAATATGGGTTCATGCAGTTAGGTACAACTTATATTGCACATATAAATAATGATCAATATATGTTTAGATAAATATATGTGTTCCATTTTTATAGTAGGTAGATCTTCTTGACTTGGTAATTTTAAAAGTAGCTCACAAGCTGAAAAAGTGTGGGCACCCCTGATGTAGCGCCTCCTTTTGTTTTCTGTCCACTTGTATATCAGTACGCTGAGCATTATTTCTTGCCCTGTGAATATAATGGCTATCTTTCTACGGAGTACTAATGTATTGCGAAACGTTAAGTTTAGTTAGGTTGCTTCTTCTGCTGTGTACGGCTGAGGACAGCCCTATTATAAACAGGGGGGAATATGTAACAGTCGGTTTTATAACTGTAGCGCCACTAGGTGGCGCCTCCCTTTGTTTGTTGTGGAATGTAATGTTGAACATGAAGAAGAACGCATGTGCTTCTCCGCTCTGCAAAAAGTAACTATGCAGCCTACGAGTGAAGTCTCCGTTTTATATTCTTTATTTTGTAATGAGTTGGTGTAGGCAGGAATCTCGGACTATGTTCCTGGCTTGATATGGTCAATGTGTAATAAAAGTACCGTGAGGAGAATCCCACAAGTTGCCTACCGAGTCTTCATGCTAACCGGAGCTGTTGCTATCAGACCATAACCATAACCTACAACCAGTCACCGTTACTGTGTGTGTGTGTGTGTGTGTGTGTGTGTGTGTGTGTGTGTGTGTGTGTGTGTGTGTGTGTGTGTGTGTGTGTGTGTGTGTGTGTGTGTGTTAACAGGCCTCTCATATTTTTAAGTGGGAGAACTTGCACATTGGTGACTGACTAAATACTTTTTTGCCACACTGTATATATATGAACAAGGATATTATTTTAACCCTCTGAGCTTGTTATTTCGTGGAAGAAAGAGCAGGCACAGTTGGATTTGATTATTAATATATTTTGAGAGGAGAGGACTTTTTTCTGCTTATATTGCTACTTTCGTCTCCTTTCTAGTCCATACAGGGGGTTTTTCATCCATCCCTGATCGTGTGCCTCTTTCTGTCTCTGGCAAAAAATCCATACTATTGGATCCAATACTTTGTCATGATTTTTCTCGGCCGTGCATTGTTTCTAGTCTACTTCCTGGTCACGTAAACTGCCGTTGCTTCTCAACCAATCAGAAAGTACTACCTAGGTCTTCTTGACCAATCAGAGTGGGTTTAGCTGTCTTCCTCCCCCCTAACATCATCACGTTACTGAGGAGATATTCCCATTCTAGTTCCTCATTTCATCTGTCGAGTCGCTTCAGGGACAGGGAATTAAGTCTGAAAATCCTAATTTAGACGATTGCCTCTGCTGTGTTTGGAGCTTGTAAAAGGCTTCTATCTATGTATAATGAGAGGAACGTATGGACTTTTTCCATATAATAATAAAATAATAATTTGTCTGACCAGTGCAGACAATGCGTGACAAGTCATAAACTTTTTTATGGAGCAGTCAGACACTGTAAACTAGTGAATAAAACACAGGGACACTGGCAAAGAGTTGAGTTTGATAACGTCTGTAGATTAATAGTATAGCTACAAATAGTTATAGTGCAAAACTGTTGGGTGTGAAAACAGTGCAGAGGGATGTGTGTGTGTGTGAGTATATGATGAGGAATGTGAAGCAATAACTCCAGCTAATTGCTGCCTTATTGTTGTGAAAGGAATGTCCGTTTTGCCTTCACTCAGGTTTATGTAGATGCCCTTTAAATACCCTTTAGAGTCAGGATGACTGGCTTACCCCATGCCCTGAGTGAAACACCTGTTGTATTGTCCTTTTCCTTTTTTCCCCCTTTAAATGCCAGTTGCTTTACATGATGTTACTCGTTTTTCATTTTAATGGAAAAACACAAAAAAATCAATTAAAAGCAAAATACCTATATACATTTTTTTTAAACGAGGGCGATTATAAAAGAGTCGTAGATGTCAAGAATTAGCAATACAATTTTTTAATGCATTTTTCCCCCCGCTGTTTAAGATTTTAAATTAGCCAAATACTGCCTCCTAAGGCCATTTACGGTACATTGAGAATTATATATACAGTATATATATTAGTGCTGTCAACCGATTAAAATATTTTATCGCGATTAATCACATTAATGTCATAGTTAACTCGCAATTAATTGCATTTTTATCTATTCTAGCCTAAATGTCCCTTGATTTCTTTGTTCCATTATTTTTTCTCATTTTAATGCTCTTATCACACCCATTCTCTACACCCTTGTAATTCAGTGTATTTCTTCTAAAATATCATAATTTGCAATTCAGTGCAAATAGCCCACAATGTAGAAGTTCCGGTTTCTGCTTCAAAATAAAAGTCCGAATTGACTTGACGTTTAGAGGTTTTGCTAGTTAAATGATTTTAATGTGAAATTATGCTTTAGGACATGTTCTGTTTGAATTAAAAGTAACTAAACTGCGAGCCATATGTATAGTTTGTGGTGTTTCAGTTCTAACATTAATAGTTGATGCAACAGCATGTGAAAAAACCATAGATAGTATATAAAAAAAAAAACGTTTGCTAGGCCATAAAGAGCGTTAATCGCGTGATAAAAAAATGACCGCCGTTAAAATGAGTTTGCGTTAACGCCGTTAATAACGCGTTAAACTAACAGGACTAATATATATGTGTATATATATATATGTGTGTATGTATATATGTATATATATATATATATATATATATATATATATATATATATATATATATATATATATATATATATATATATATATATATATACACATTTTTTTTTTCCCCAATTTCTTTAAATCCACAACCATCCTAGTTGCACACCAGGCAACACAGTGGTCTACCAGCACTGACACTTCATAACTGCCAAGGGGTCTAGATATTTCTGCAGACGAGGAGTTGTATTGGTCTGAGTGTGAGGTATAGAGGGTGAAGAGGAAAAGTGATAGTACAGTCCCCTGTGGTTCTCCTGTGCTGCTAACCATTTCTAAAGCCCTTCTAAGGCATCCCCTCAGCTGTACATACTGTGGTCTGTCCAACAGCTAGTCAATACCAGTCCCAGCACTGTATTCTTATTGGTCAACCACGGGCAATTCTATCGAAGGGCAATTATTTCAGGATAATGCCCGCTAAGGATATTTCATCATTGCTATGGACCAAGCTACTGCACATTGTTCTGATCTATCACTTTCTGTCATATCCATCCGCTGACAGACGTCTACAAACAATTAGGCCTACTCCTCCTTCACTTAACAATGGAATACCTTTTTTAACATTACTTTGAATCTATCAGGAGAGCAGGGAACACAGGAGTCATGGTTAAGATCTGAAGAGACCTCTGTTGAGCTCCTGTTCACCTTGTGGGTCTTTATGTCTGGAGAGTTAACCCTTACATGCCTTACATAGAAGAAGAAAATACAATACTTGCTATTTGTGAATTCTGCTACTCCTCGTTCTCAGTGATATTTTGTCATTTTGCATGTGAAAGACCGTTGATATGGCATGTTAGAAATGGAAGGTAGAGGAACTGGGTTATTACCAACATGGGCAAACAGAGATGAAGACTGCAGGGGTCAACAGACGTCCCATCTGATCATTACAATAATGGACCTCTCCCCCATTAAAAAGACATGCACTGAAATTGCCATTTTAGCCTTTGCTGAAGAAGGCTTTCTTGGTGTAGTGGCATATATGATTAATATGAGATGGTTGTGTGGAGGCGTTAGTAGCAAAAGCAGCAAGTATAACAGAAAATAAATGGGCTCATAAAGGAAAGATGAGTGCTTTATGGCATATTCATGCTGGTTGACACTTTATGTAAGAGTGTGATTGTCAACATACACAATCAACACTGCTGGTTCAGCAGGCAGACATAAACTTTGGCACTCCACACAAAAGAGGTTTTAAAAACATGTTCATTTGTCTGCATCAAAAGAATACATTAATTTTGCTCTTCAGGGTGATAAAAATTAGACTGGTCCTACCAGACCATCGAACTTAATTTAATTTGTACAAGAGGTCTATAATCGCTCAATTGAAAAACGTTCACTCACTTGAAGGCAGGTGTCTGTTGAAGGTTAAAACTATTGGATCTGCCCAGTGCCATTCTGGATCTGCCAACCAATCGCATAACGTTTGGTCGTGACATACACTCAACAAAAATATAAACGCAACACTTTTTGCTCCCATTTTTCATGAGATGGACTTAAAGATCTAAAATTTATTCCAGATACACAATTGTACCATTTCTCTCAAACATTGTTCACAAATCTGTCTAAATGTGTGATAGTGAGCACTTCTGCTTTGCTGAGATAATCCATCCCACCTCACAGGTGTGCCACATCAAGATGCTGATCTGACATCATGATTAGTGCACAGGTGTGCCTTAGACTGTCCACAATAAAAGGCCACCCTGAAATGTGCAGTTTTGTCTCACAGCAAAATGCCACAGATGCCACAAGCATTGAGGGAGCGTGCAATTGGCATGCTGACAGCAGGAATGTCAACCAGATCTGTTGCTCGTGCATTGAATGTTCATTTCTCCACCATAAGCCGTCTCCAGCAACTTCGCACAGCCATTGAAGAGGAGTGGACCAACATTCCACAGGCCACAATTGACAATCTGATAAACTCTATGCGAAGAAGATGTGTTGCACTGCATGAGGCAAATGGTGGTCACACCAGATACTGACTGGTTCTGAGTCCCCAGACCCCCAATAAAGCAAGAAAATGCACATTTCAGAGTGGCCTTTTATTGTGGACAGTCTAAGGCACACCTGTGCACTAATCATGATGTCAGATCAGCATCTTGATGTGGCACACCTGTGAGGTGGGATGGATTATCTCAGCAAAGCAGAAGTGCTCACTATCACACATTTAGACAGATTTGTGAACAATGTTTGAGAGAAATGGTACAATTGTGTATCTGGAATGAATTTTAGATCTTTAAGTCCATCTCATGAAAAATGGGAGCAAAAACAAAAGTGTTGCGTTTATATTTTTGTTGAGTGTATGTCATGCGCCGGCTTCTTGACTACAACCGAAAGTCAACGTCATTGTTCTCAGCTACTCCCTCTGTTCGCCGATTGGACCATCAAAAATCTGTCCGGAGAAAAACCCACTAATATACCGCAGGCCCAGACTGACTACTGAAGGGAAATGAAAATTTAACGTAAGTATGTAGGCGGGTAGTGCCAGGCTAGATTAAAATACTTTGGTTTTGGACATGCTTCTACTAAAAAGTGTAATATACAGATCTGTGTTATTTGGTATTTTGGTTTTTGGAATGTTCGAATTAATTTGATTAGATAATTTAACTGCAAAATATTAAGAGTCCTAAAAAGGTTTCTCCTCCTTGGGACTTGCATTAGTCCTAGATGAAGTTATTCTTTGGCATTGACACTTTGGTGTGAATTTGGCTCATGAAATAATGCTTTGTTTAATAGCTTGGTTAATAGCCGCTAATGTTCTAAGAGCCTCCGCTTAGGCAGGGCAGACCTTTAACCTCCATGCTCACATCAGCTTGATAACATAGTCATAAAGACAGAGCTATGGTAGACATATTTAGCATGTTCAATTACTTAGCATATCACTATTAGCACATACCGTAGTGTATTAGCAGGAATTTTGATATTAAAGGGGACATATTATGAAAAACAAAACATTGCAGGTGTTTGGGCACCCTTTTAGGTTATTGGGGTCTCTACCAGCACACACAAGCTTCAAAAAAACAAATGTGTCAGTTTCTTCAGGGATGCTTTTTTAGAAAAAAGGGGGATTTGAAGGTTTCTTCCAAAAAACACAGACTGGTGACGAAACCGGTCGGTTTTCATTACCATAAATACTCCCACGGGAAAGCTTACCAGAAACTCGGTAGTTGATTGGCAAATCAAGACGCCCCGTTGGTAATCACACACAGCTGAGCCTCCACTTGCTCATGCAACAACAGAGGAGAAGCAAGCTGCAGTGTTAGCTCATCCTCAAGCTACCATCACACCCCAGCCTCGAAGCAGACCGGGGCTGAATGGATTTTTTGTTTGGCTATGCCCAGCAAAGGTTGGCAATCTAGTGTGATCTGCTGTTATAGGCTACTGGAGTGTGGAGGAGATTGTGCCTGGAAGACAGAGAGACACCATCTCTCCTCTGGAAATGTAAGTAGTCCTATTTAAAAACAAATCTGTCCGTTTATGAGTTCAATGTGTGTAATGTGCTTTAATTTATCCCTCCTATAATAACCAACGCCGACTAAAACGAGAGAATGTCTCTGGGTTAAGTAGTTAGCGTTAGCGCCCGTTAGCTTTTATGCTAACGGTTAGATCTGTGAGTCTGTCCGTGACAGCCCCTGTGTGAAAACACGGTGAAACTGTATGGTGTGTTGGAAACTGAAGAGTATTTGTTTGTTGTTGACAGTGTGTAGTTATGCAAGCAGTCGTGGTACATGCGGCAGTAGGCCTATTACATCTCCAGTGTCATATAATAGACAGGAATAGCCTACTGTAAGTTGCCTCTGCTGCTGTTTGTTTCCTGTCCATTATATTTCAAAAAGCACACAGTATCACTCAGAACTCGTTTCTTCTTGAGCAAGGGCTATACTGAACTTATTAGTGGCCCATCTTATTTAATAATGGAAGAAAAAATATATTTTCATTAGTTTGTAGCTTTGCCATAACTACAGATGTATCATGTATGTAGGCTACACATGATGTAACATTGAATGTGCCATGTTTTACAGCTATCTGGGTGACCTGACGGAGCGTTGACCCACAAGGACCGTCACACTATCTGTTCCATCAGAGGACTGTTCACTGGGTGGAACAGGTGGTCTTCTTCAGGGCCCACCAGCAACAACTGGACAGTTACATACAATATGGCTTTGCTTCTGTTTGAATTATGTACACTTTATATTTCCATTTCACTGGCTATGAATAAACTGCTTTATTTTTAAGTATGGTTTTGGTCATTTTAAAATGTAATGATACTGTTTCAAAGAAAACATCTTCAGAGAGATAAAGGGTTGAATTAAAAAACGTATAAGTCAATGCATGTAGATCGGTCTGAAAACTAGTCCAACATCCTGACTATGAAAATGTGAGTTTCAAGTAATCCTTTACTACACGAAGCAAACAGTGACAGTAAGCAACACAATACATGTTTTAACAGTAAAACTTTATTATAAATGAGTGATCACAATACAAATGATACATTACCTAATACCTACTAGATATTGAAAGGGTGTCAGATAATTTGCAGCTCTGACTGTAATTGTTTCTATATATTTTTTTTTTACAAAAGATAATGTCTTTCCAGTGGATCTTGACATGATACATTCCTTTCCTGCCACGTTACTGTACATTTACAGCATGGCTTCACAACCAAAGCTTTTTCACTCCACTGGGTTGTAGATCATTCCCCAGTTTAACCTGTAGAGACATACATAAAACGTTGTATGTTACAAGTTTAGAGAGTTTATTCATAAATACTTAGCTCATATTCTGTTACTGACTGTGACATATTTAAACTGTATTTACCTGAGGATAATGTCAGGGAAACCAGAAATCTTGATGCAATTTTCACAGTTTTCAGCTCAGACTCCTGCCTGACCAGGTTCAGTTGTAAAGCTTTTGGTTTAGAAGTGATAAGTGTGCTGATATTTGCTGTAGAAATGAAGGTAAACATGGTAACATCGATCTCCATGCTGCATTGGCCAAAAGTAAACAAAACTGACAGCTGGGCGTGTGCCATGCCCATATAGGTAGGTATAGAGTAAATGAGCAGGGCGGTGCATGCACGCCCATGTAGATAGGAGGGGGGTAGATGTCAAAACCAAATTTTTTAGGGAGAGGCCAAAAAAGGCCTGAAAAGGCAATGAAGAAATGGGCATTGGTAGAAAACTAATGGGCTTTTTGTACAATAGACCATTAAAACCTTTTCTAGTAGACCTCGGAAATACACATTTAAACCCGAGTTTTTGCATAATATGTCCCCTTTAAACAATAGTTTGACAAATTCTCTGAAAAAATTAAAATAAGACTGGATGTTGGTTCTAGAGAAAAATGTTTCTCTATCCCTTAGAGACTTTAAGAAGAACATTCAAATGTTCAACACATTATTTATGAGTACAATACAAATATAGCATGGATTGTTTGTAAAAAACAAACAAAAAAACATATATTTATGTAGTGCTTACCCTGGGGTTTCTTTATTCTTCATTTGAAACTAAATTCAAACGTGGCAATATGTATTGTTGACCTACTAATAGAAACCAGATTGTATGCAGCCACTTACGAGAGCAACAGAATAATAATGATTCAGTCCAGAAAACAACCTTATTCTGATGTTGAGCTAGAACTTAAACTTGTATTCCTCCTCCTTCTCCGACTCCAATCTACTCACCCAACCTCCTGCTCCTTTTTAAGTTAAAAGTGAATTCTCCAAGTGGTGCAGTAATTATCAGAGGCCATCACAACAAGAAACACTGAGCGGTCTGTACCCACAGCTCTGAGCAGGCTGGAGCCTTTTCACTCTCACAGCACCACAACAATCAATAGCACTCTCACTGTCAACAGACAGTTGTATCTAGGTCATTATGTGACAATACCAAATGTTTTGGACTACCTGGTTCATTAAACATGTTTTGTCTCGTTTGTTGAACTTCTGTGTATTGTCAGCCTATAAAGCAGGCCCTGCTGTTTTAACAAAGTTAACCATGAGAGCGGTTGTATTTGGTAACACTGGAGACTGTCACATGATGTGTGCAGGGTAAAAATATGAACAAAAGTCAGTTCTTCCATTAGGTTCCGGACAACTCAGCATGTTGTCATTAGAGAAATGCACATTAAGTGTTCTGCTGGACAATGTATTTACTCCTAATATCATAGATTATTTCACAAAGTATGATTTAATGAAAAATGGAGATGCATGTCATTTTGCCAAAATTGGGAATGGTTGCTGGGAATTCTTGGGTGCAAAATACAAGCTATGCTCTACTGGGATTTTGAGATCAAGCTCTTAAATGGCCTCATCATGTAATAAACTATGAAGTAGCCTATGCTACTCCAAAAACTTAAGAAACTTTGTTTTATTGGCTGATTACTCAAAAAATAAATCTCTATTATTTGGGAATTTTAATAGATTAAAGAGTTGTCGATCTGGTAATAGAGTAATTTCTCCTATTGCACACTGTACTGTGATGGGGTTGCACCAAAAAATAATATGTTCTAATTTAACACTAGAACCGCCACGGGGTCAATTTGACCCATGGCTGTTTTTCAACTGGCCATAACTATACTTTTACGAAATATTGAAGCCCCCAACTCTTTGACTTTTCCTAAAATTGTGTTGTGATGCTCTCCCTATGGTTAAATAAAGTCACAATTAAACTGGATTAAAAAAACAGGCATTTATACCTAGAACCGCCACACTGGGTCAATTTGACCCGCACAGGAAAATGGAATATTTTCGAGTAGGTTGCTAGGCAACGGCATTGTTTGGGGTCCGCGATCTGACAACTGTACGTGCAGTCATTCATAAACACTTAGGCCTACAATAAATTAGAGATGAAGATAAATACCTAACAACATTAGAATTACTGAGTGAAATGAGTGATGCCAGTCTGATAGCGAGAGATCTGAACTGAGCGCTATCTTCCACACACCGCGGCTCGCAGCTCCACTGACAGACAGCTGAGTGCTGTCTGTGAGCCGGACAGAGAGCGTCGGAGGGATCCTCCGCCTCAAAACATGTCAACGTGGGGGAAAATAAATGAATAATCAATTAGAGCTTAGCTAAAAATAAGTTTGCCATGTTACTGTTTATTGTATTTAGGATTTTAGCTCATTTGGACGCTGTTTTGACCTTCTGTTTTCATTACTATAGGCCTACTTGTGATACCTATATCTAGACTACTTTCAGTTTCATTACTGAGTCGCTACGAAACGTGATTAGTGTTCTTAAAGATACTTAGATTATAAAACAAGAGGTCCAAAACACAGATGATTATTAAACAAACTAATTTATGACTTTATATCACACTAGAAATGCACGGGTCAATTTGACCTGCCTGGCGGTTCTAGGTTTAAATAGAATGCTGGCGGTTCTAGTGTTAAAGTTGTTTTCAGTGCTAAGCCATTTATAGAACTGACATTTAAAAATGCATTAAATGAATACTTTTTAAAATTGTATACGATAAACAACATTCTTATTCAACGTTGTCTTGCGAGCCCAGTTTCGGCTACAAGATTGTATTCTAGAGACCATTTACTACATCTTACATCATCAGCCAACTTTGGAGATTGATTACAGACAGCGTTTCTTGCCATTGTTTGAAAGTTATATATTGGGAAATTTGACTATCCACAAATTCTAAAAGTTAGATCAATCACATGTTTATGTCTTTGGTAACAGCGTGCAGAACTTTTTATTGATCTTTCAAAGGACTTTCATTTCATTTTCCTTTATTTAACCTCGAAAGATCAATTGAGGGGTGACCCTCTTTTACAATGACGTCGAGTTAATTACAGATACACAATATACAATGAAAATACGCAACAAGCCTACAAAGAGACAACAACAAATAGAACATTCAGATCAATTGAATGAAGCAGAACAATAGCCCAATTAAAACAGTTACAAGTGGAGTGGGACGAATTCAAAATAATAAGTTTAAATTGGTTAACAGTTATGAGTGTATTTATTTTAATTTGATGTTGTAGGTTGTTCCAGGAGTCAGGGGCACTGTGGCTAAAAGCAATTTTACCAAGGTCAGACCGGGCGTATGGAACATATAACATGAGCATGTCAGTTGAGCGTGTTTGATAAAGCCCATCTGAAATAAGCAGCATTTCTGTCAAATAGAGTGGTAGCTTTCCGGTCAGGGCTTTATATATAAAAATATGCCAATGTGCATTACGTCTTTCTTTAAGAGAGGACCACCCAACCTTTTCATATAAAACACAATGGTGTGTGTCATAAACATCTCCTGTAATGAACCTTAAAGCAGAGTGAAAAACAGAGTCTAGGAGTTTAAGACATGAATGTGATGCATGCTGATAAACCACATCACCATAATCAAAGACAGACATAAAAACTGCCTCGATAATCCTTTTCCTACAGAACAACGGGAAGGTGGCTTTGTTCCTATAAAAATATCCAATCTTTTGTCGCAGACGACAGACAAGATTTTTTATATGAAAATGAAAAGTGAGTTTATCATCAAACCAAATGCCCTTGCAGAGGCTGCATCACATTGGTTTAGATGTAGCCGGTTTAGGATTATCCGTCTGATAGACAGCAGTCAGTAAAACTGGAAGCTACCAATTTGAGTTTTTAACAGTTACAAATGGAGTCCCACAGGGCTCAATCTTGGGTCCAGTTATATTCAAAATTCATATCAATAACATTGTTTCATCGCTACAAAACTGTCACGCCCATCTGTACGCTGACGACACAGTACTGTATTGCATTTCTGATTCAGTGCACCAATCTATTCAGAACCCACTACGCTCTTTTAACACTCTGCAGGACTGTCTAGTGGACCTCAGGCTGGTTCTAAATACAGACAAAACAAAATATGTGTTTCTCCAGAGCAAGAGCTACAACTTTTAATGATTTCAATATTTAGAAAAAGAATGGATTTTTAATTGAAAGAGTCACAGAATATACATGTCTCTACATCTGGATAAATGATAAACTCACTTTTAATTTTCATATAAAAGATGTTGTATGTCGTCTGCCACAAAAATTGGCTATTGGCTTTATTCAGTAGTAAAAGGATTATTGAGGCCGTTTTCATGTCGGTCCTTGATTACGGTGATGTGGTTTACCAGCATGCATCACATTAATGTCTTACCCCTGGAACACACATCCTACCTTTACTGCACGTCTGCATCTGACTTTTTTTCTCTGAACGTGTTATCACACTACAACGGCCACACATCCAACCTCGGATGTGCTGTCGATGCCCGTCGGAGGCGAGTCTGCAGCGACGCTCCACTTTACCTCAGGAGGCTCGCCTGTTTTTTTTCTGAGAGCCGTGCGTCTCTCTCGGGTCTCTCTGCTTTAACTGATAGAGAAATACTCTGTTGACAGTCATATTGACTTCATACCGGCAGCTTTCGCTGTAGTTTCACCATTTCCTGGTGTGTCTCTTTCAAAATAAAACTTTTAACAAGCGAAAATGTGTCTATAAAAATAAATAAATAAAAGGCAATGAGGCTTACTGTCGAGACTCAATGTTACACTCAATATTAATCATATGCATCATAAACCCCCTCAATGATCTCTCGAGGACACATAAAGGTAAATGAAATTAAATTAATGTGTTATTTACACAGCTAAAGTGAGAATGTAGCTGAAAGCATGGGGAAAACAGTGTGTTTTTCCAAACAAACTGTATCTCAGATGAACAATCTCCCTATGAAAAACAGCTGCATTCAGTGAGGTTGCCAGGTTTGGTTCCATTGTGTCTCAGCGAACATATCTGGGAGCCGCTGACTCTGTGAAGATAGCTTGTGATCAAAACGGAGGGAAGTTATCTGAGCTCTGGTTTGGTGCCAACACATTTAGAACAGGAAATCTGTGCTACAACCTGGGACATAGAGTTTGAAAGACGTTTGTATTTATTGGGCAGCAAGTGTCAGATGAAAGACAACAATTCAAGTTGTTATTGAACTGTAGGGATCGTTTTCATAGATTGACTAATATAAGAGACTAAAGGATGTTTCAGCCAGTGCTGCTTTGATTTAACCATTTGTCCATACACCTGCAGTACAACATCTCTGGATTGCTGAATACAATTGCTGAATACAACAACATAAACCCACAATATTAAAAGATGGGTTTGGTTAAATTAAAATGTTTTTTTTTCTGTATTTTACATATAAACATTTAAATAGTTCAAAAAAGATCTCTGCACACACAAGTGGATGACAGGTGCGTCGGAGTAAGGTGCAGTAAAACTATAGGAAAAACTCCCACACACGCTCGCTGATTCATTTTGACCGAAACCATGAAGTCTTTGTGACTGAAGTGTTGCTTGTGAAATTCATTTTGCGGGAGTTTTCCCTATAGTTTTACACACAAACATTTTTAAACGATAAAAAAGTGTTTACCTTTTTGTAAAGTGTGTTCTAAAGATGTGTGTTACATAGTTAAAGCAGGGACTTAAAGCATGGCTGTGTTGTGGTGTCGTTGTGTGAATTTTTTGGAACGATCTCGTCTCATTAGGAATCAATCTTCTCTTTTTGTTTCTTCAGACAGCATTGAAGATTACATCCAGACCACATCATCCAACGTGGAGTCAGCCAATCAGGAGCTAGCAAAGGCCAACCAATACCAGGTAAACACAGCAGTGTGCTTCACGCCTGGCTTTCACTTCCTTCAGTTCATTTTGTGTACCTGCGTGAGCTTTTGCATCGTAATGGAGTCACAAGAAGCTTAGCTTGATCAGCCATGCAAACAGGGACTTTGCTAACTAGATTACACAGCTTTATCACATCCCCCACTAGCATAATAACGAAGATGATGTAATTGTGTGTCATACTTTACTAGCTTTTCCCTTCAGTTGAATGAATTGTATTTAGAAATAGAAGTGCTTGCCTTAAGTCTTTTTAAAACACAAAACCACATATACTATAAATTTTAATTCCATTTCAATGATCACAAGTAGAACTTTGCAGTTTTAGCCTATACGTGTATTGACTTGAAAAGGAAAATGCAATAACGGACAACGACTGCTGCCAGATATGAAATAAAAATAGTTTTGTTGTCTCCCTGTGGTTTTAGGGGCTAGGATTTCCCTTTCACAGAACATACTGGAGATACATTGTATGACATGCCCAAGGATCGGCTTCCCTTTCTTTTACAGGAAATATTTTGTCTCATTCTGTCAGGGACTATCTCAGTGGGCCAGAGCTCAGGAGTGACTGTGATATGTAGGGCTCTGCTCATGGTAAATAATGTTACCAATAAGACTTAATGTCACTAGGTTAATAAAGGATGGACCTTTTTACCTAGGTTACACAACTCCAAAACTGCACATGAGCCCTCTACCTGCCACACCTTCTGAAAACAAGGAAAATATGTGTCCCAGTATCAGTGTATTAGTCCCAAAATTACATTTCCTCTGAATCATATTTTGGCCAGGAAGCAATGGACTTGACTTTAATTTTTCTACATTTCTTTGGGTTTTTACGTCATATCAGTATCTATTCAATATGAAAATGATTGCTGTGCAGGTTCTAGAGTGTGTCATGAATACAGAGGTTTTCTGTTGCCCTCCCCCCCCCATAATGCTGCTCTTACTAGTGAGAGAACAAACGAGCAAATGGCAACAGCTTTCCCATTAATTGTCATTTCATTATCTCAAGGAGAGCTGAGCCGTGACCAAGCTCACACTGAGCAATTTAGCTTTCCGCCAATCCACACAGCGCTGTCTTTACAGAGGCAGACAGGCTGAATGGGAGAGAGACAACAAAGGAGTAGAGAGGGGACGGGCAAAGAAAGAGGCAGACAGATGGACGGACAGACAGACAGACAGACATACAGCAGGATGGAGCTGGACAGAGAAAAGGCTGTATTCTACACAGCCCCGTATTGGCAACACACCTTATCATTATTTTCTCTTTTTTTATTTTTGCAGAACAATGTTAGTTACACACAGCACATGTAGAGTATTATTATTATTTAATTATTATTATAATTAAATGCTATTTTTGTCACACTTAAATATATATTTCTGGCATGGCTGCATTCTATTCAAATCATAAAACTGTTTACCAACTGTATGATTATGCCCCTTACAGTAATTATCTGCTTGTTCCAACATTGCTGTCAGTGCTTTCATACCAACTGACACCACAGTGCATACAGTACATTGTCCAGTATATCTTCTTTAAAGAGCACCTATTATGCTTTTTCAACTTTTATGACCTATAAACGTAATAATGACGTTCATGCATTTAGATGTATTGCCTGCTGACCGTCTGGGGTGGCTGTGCAGAGCGCTAAATACTAGGAACGCCGGTCGCGATTCACTTGTTCAAATTTCCGGGATTTATCTACGTAGAACAATCCAGATTTTCCATGTATGTATGTATGTATGTATGTATGTATGTATGTATGTGTGTATGTATGTATGTATGTATGTATGTATGTATGTTTCCTGAAAATCTACGTAGTTTTTTGTGCTGTGATTCGTGCCAGGTTGCTCTATAGGAGTCATTAATGAGAAATTAAAGCTCCCATATTATACACTTTTCGGTACTATTATACACCATATTATATGGTCTTAGTGGTCCCTAATACGTTTTTCTTTAATTGTTTGCTGGAAAAAACTTTCAGATAATTTATTGTACTATGCTGATGTTCAGCTAATCTCACAATGGCCTATTTTTTTAAAAGAGCTGCTGCTCCCCTCGTAAATATACAATCTTTGAGCTGCCCCCGCCCCCTGTCCGGAAGCGAAGCCAGATACGCCTCGCCCTCTGTCTGTCAGGGCCGTGGACCAATAAGAAATAGGGGTGTGGGCTGCACAGTGGAAGCTTCTGGCTTTCCAGTTTGTGAGGTCAGAAAAGGGGAAAATTCTGACTGGAGTATATTGGGGGGGAGGGGTGGGGGTTTCAGAAAGGGGGAGAGTGAGAACAGGAGGGATTGTTATTTTTTTAAATATTTTGGCAGTCTCTAGGCACACCGTGGACCCATGGATATGTTAGAACACATTTAAAAAGTGCATTTAGCATAATATGTGACCTTTAAGACCAGAAAAGTAGTATAATAGGAGATCTTTAATATGGAACCTTGACTGCTTTAAGCAGTTACACATCAACTGATCATTTAAAAGCTTTCATCTCAAACTGGCATCTCACTGGCTTTGAGTGCCACTAACGTCTATGCTCGCCAATATTTTTATTCAAGTCATATTGCTATCTAACCAGCAGCATTCACTATAGTTTCACCATATTGGGTGTGTCTTTCAAAATAGAACCTCCCACAATTGTAGGTATGTGCTTTTTTTATACAATAAGGCACAAGGAATTCTGTTGAACTGCAATTTTTATTAAATGTATCATAAAAAGACATGACACATATTCCTATTAATAGGAATCATCTGAGTAAACATCTATGTAGAAAGACAGGGCTGGTAGAAGCTGCGCTGAGGCAGAAACAGCAGTGAGACGCGCTTCAGAGGTACGCAGGATGTGAGGTTTTAAATTTGACCTGCGTTCAGCGTGTGCACTAGCCTGGCTCCGCCCGCCTACTTACTTCCGCCCACATTTCATTTTCCCTTCAGTAGTCAGTCTGGGGCTGGGTTGTATTAGTGGGATCCTGCTCGAACAGTCCAATCAGCGAACAGAGCGAGTAGGCCATAAGGTGAACCAGGAAAAAGTGGCTAGAAAGTGATTTTCGTTCCCACGTCTGGGCACTACTCTTTTTTTTTTCTCATTTTTGCATAGACAATGCCATTGGGGACATTAGGTTAAAAGTTCTCCTCAAAATATCCTGCAGTTTTAAGAGCCATAAATGTATAAAAATAGGAATTACAAAAAAACAAAAATCGTATGCAGCTGGTTTTTCTTGTAAATGTATTTACATTCATTCTGGAAACAGAATCTCTCTCACAAATTGACATTAATAGATATACCTAACATTTGAGACAAGTATTTTAGCATTAGTATACTTTGAATTTAAACCATGAAATATACAAAAAAATAATAATAAATGCTTCAAAATAAGTGAATAGCAACCTGTACAATTGAACATACACATGGTACATTTTGCTAAACAATGATGTTTTATACATTAGAAATTTCAGTAGATACTGTGTTATAAGAGGAAGTAAAATAAAGAACACTTTGGCCCAAAATCGCTGACATCAATCAAAATATTGAATAATGCCGAAAAATGGATAATACAACAAAAACGGCATTACAGTTCAGAATCTGTACACAATATGGTATACAACAATATTTACCTGAACAAAACAATGTGTTGATGTCACAGCAGGTCTTGAGTATTTTTTTGTATAATTTTGTCTTAACTTTGCACATTGTTAAAGCCATATCTCAAGAATTCTTTGATACATTTTTCTCAAATTTGGCACAAACTCAAACTATGGTTATTATAATTTTTTTAAGGTCAAGTGCACTGTAACCTTACATTTTATTTTTAAAGTATTTAACTTAAGTAACTAAAAAAAAATAGTAAAATATTCTGAGGGATTTTTCTCAAATTTGGCAAAAACTCAAATTTGTATTTGTAGTCATCCATGTAACTTTTAACTCCCCATCCTCAATGTGCCATCCATTGCCATTGGGTGAAGGGGCAGACATTATACCTTTTAGAGAATGTCTCAATATTGCAGCCTGGTAGTTTGCCCTTTTGCAGTGTTGGTGCAGGGCGTCACTTGTAGGGGGCATTGAGAGTTTCGGCAAAGCTGATGATGCCATGCAGAATGCTCTGTACCTTGCATCGTTGACATTTTCTGCAGATGATTGGCATTACAGGTGGCACACATATTTGCTCAGCACATCAAATGTTGACTGATCCAATTCAAAACTGCTTCCCAGATGTGTAAATGCAGACAGGTATTCTTCCTTTTCGCAAGCAACAGAAAACGTCTTTCTTTTCCCCTTGGTAGGACATGCATGTGTGAAACTCGCCTAGTCTTATCACTAGACGCTTTGTCAAGTCTTCGTCTTTCCAACGGATTTGTTGAGCTTTGGCATATATAGCTTGGTCAAACACTAACACGATATGGTCCAGTTCAAGCCGATCAGCAATTTGGACACCTCGCTTCATCTCTGTCGGTGAAGCCTCAATGACTGGAAGATAATGCAGTGCTGACTTTTGCAGAGTAGCATCACCTTGAAGCAATGTATGGAAACCTGTCCAGCTTGGGACTGTGCATCGTTCAGCATCAATGTATTTTACAAAAACATATGCCAGTTCAGTTTGGGCTGCAGACACGGTGTTCAATCCAGCTGCAGTGGAATACTATGATGATGAAACAAGTTATGTGGCCCTTGTCTTTGGTAGTGTTCTACAGGAGTGCTAGGGGGTCCTTTGAATGAGGACACTCCCTTCTGTAGTGGTTGTCTATTTGTTCTTGACGCAGGTTCAGCGACAGAACTTTGCAGCATAATGGCATTTGTATGGTGAATTAGTTCCACGACCTGACAGTGTCTCCTCCCCAAAGTCAATATTGTCCCACACCAGTATTGTAGGAGTCTTCTTCGAGAATCCAACCGGGATTTTGTCTCTGCCCTCTAGTAGTTGTAGTTGGGCAAGGCTAGTGTCTAGACTGACAAATGTGTCCCATGAAGCACAATGTCCTAGTCCACTCAGCAGTGACACAACTTGTGAGGAACCTGTTAAATGCCGAATACTTAGACCAAGACATAATGATTTGGGTGTCTGCCTCCGACCTTTAGATGCAAGATACATAATGTCTTGACAAACAGATATCACTTTTAGGTTCAAATCTTCTGGAATATCAACATAACAACATGGTTCCTCTGTTGCACCTACAATCCAAGCAATAACATTGTACAGTTCAAGTGGCACAACAGATTTTGCATCGGACACATTTAAATCATCTGATGTGGGTGGCCAGGGGCACGTCATACCGGGAGAGTCACATAGTAGCTGCTTCAATATCAGCGCTGCACTATAAAGTGTCCTCGTGTTCTCAGTAGTTTGCGGACCAGCTGTTGTTCTTGCCATGTGTTCAGTGTCACTTTCAGCTTGGCTTACTTCAGTTGACTCAGTTGTGTCTGTACCTGATGGATGAGGTAGCCTGTCTATCAGCATATCTGCAGACAATGGCCCTCATTTATCAATTTTGCGTGGAAACTGGTGCAGATTCTGGCGCAAATACCTCCCTACGCCAGGTATCGCGTGGGATTTATCAAACAGGCGTATCTCGCCAATCTCAGCGTACGCCAGGCCATTATTGATAAATGCGGCGGATGAAAACTAGCGTATCACGCCCCTATATTTTCTCAGTTTAGAGGCCTCGTCCAGAGGTTTTACGACATGGATATGCGCAATACGGCACTTCCCTGAAGTAGAAATTGACAGAATAACAGCGAAAGTAGAAAAAAAAAGAGTTTCATTTCGGAGCATTAGCCTACAAGCAGCATCAAAGAACGACAGAAGGCAGCAGTTAGGAAGGAAATAACTGCTGCGGTCAACAGCGTTGGTGACTCAAAATCGCCACTAAAAAAAGCGTGTTGCTGTTCTGAAATGCAACCAACTGGGGGTGCGGGGCTGCGGGCATAATATAAGTGGTGGAGGAGAAAAAGACGCACCAACTGTCCGATAATGGTCCCCATAAAATAAATACAGGTCTGCAGAGATTTGAATGATTAGAATGTATTGGCCCTTTTAGATAGCACTATTCAAAAGGGTTTTAAAAACTAAAAATAACACATTTAGCGTTTTACTGTATGACAGCATGCGCTTGGCACGAGTGGTCAGCCCGGCCGTCAGCTGCACAAGCCGACCCGGCAGCGATCAGCTGTGAGAGCGCCCACCGTCCTGCTCCACCAGCAGATAGGAACAACGTGCCGGTTAACGGTGGAAATAAATCGCTCGCTTTAGCATTAATGACACATTAAAAGAGGAACTAACATCTACAAAGTGTGTCAAATAAATAAAATGTTAAGCTGAATGTTGTGCCGTGTATTTTTTTGTATCATAAAGAGCAGTGTATGTCTACTACATATTTAATACTTAGGCTAACATTTTGAATGAATGCAGCCCCCGTGCCTCAGTGTCCCCCCAGCTGCTCCAAGACGGAGACAACTGCCCTTACGCAGTCCCATGCAGCCCTCCTAAGTGGCCGGTGTGCGCACTATGGAATCAGCTCTCCTACTCAGTTGCACACCATAAGCTGCTCATTTTTAAGTGATTAATATCTTTATTTCGGTCTTAGTTGCACTGCATTTGTATTATCTTCTAATAATTGTCCAACAAAGTCATCGGCTACCCGGCACAGCCTGCACTGCGAGTCCAAGCTGTTTTCAAATTTGCGTACACGAGCTGAGAGCTGGCGTGGGATTTGAGCGTACCCTACGCTCACGTCCATATTGATAAATGCCGAGATTTGCGTGGAAATGTACGTACACCCATTTTTCTGGTCTACGCAAGATTGATAAATGAGGGCCAATGTCTCAACAAAAAACAGTTAACAGATGTTGCGCTTGCCGGGGGAGTGAAACACCAGTTGGGGAAAGTCCAGGGTCAGCCTTTCTTTTTAATTTATCCTGCCTGCAACATAAGAACACAGGGAAAGAGGAGCACAAGGGTGTAATAAAATATATACTCATACTGAAAAGTATTAGTAGTTTAAATATACTATCAAAGCCTTTTTTATTATTATTTATTATTATTTTGATATTTTCCAGCATAAAAGTGTTTTACATCGCTGCCAAAAAAACTTCTGTTGTTACCTGTAGTTTGAAGCATCACAATCTTCATTTTTTTGCACCGTATTTAAAAACATTCGTCGTAGCTGGTTCATTCTCAGCAACTCCTGATTTACAATTATCCTTTGGATAATGATGATGCTCTCGCAGAATATGTTGTAGCTGGCATCAAAGGTTGGTTCACTTCTGAAAAGACACACACACACACACACACACACACACACACACACACACACACACACACACACACACACACACACACACACACACACACACACACATTTAATATGTGCCAAAAGGTATGCAGTCAAGATGGTAGCTAATAGCCTTTACAAATGTAATATCATGGAAAAGTCCTAATTTATTCTATATTAATTTCATAATTCTTGACACTGTATCTGTCATGCATCTAGAATATGAATTGTAATTTATAATGTGTATTTGATTGATAATGCAATTTAATAACTCACACTTCTTCGTCTGCGGTTCCAGTAACTGTACAGTAGACTTTGTCAGGAACCTGGTGTACTGTCTCTAACAGGACTTGTGGTACCGCACCTCCATGGCCACACAGTCTCTGTCTTCAATATGCAAGAGAATCCTACTGTCTTGCTTTATCCTGGCAGCGTTCACGTGTGTGTGTGTGTGTGTGTGTGTGTGTGCGTGTCTGTGTTTACCTGCTGAAAGCGTTTCTGCCTGTGAAAGACGGTCCTTCTGCCGTTTGCCTCCCACAGTAATGCTCTTGTCCGTTTTCTTGCAAATTGTACACAAAGCAGGGAGCACAGGGCCAGCAGAACCAATAGGCAGGCCCATCTTCGATCTTAGTTTTTTTCGTGGAATGTCACTTGTCGAGCCTGAAGCGTTGTCTGATGCCACAGACTCATCTTGACCCACAGCCAGCCGTTCGGCCCGTTTTTCGGCAGAATCCAATCGCTTTTTATCAATGAACCGCCGGTAACAAGTCGGGTGAAACCCAGCGTCATCAGGAATATCTTTATATTCAACATCGATACAGGATTTGAATGTCTCGGCTACTTTATGAGACTCGCCATGACAGCAAAGCCACCGTTGTATACAATTCCTGTAAGTATCCCACCTTGTGATAGTGAAATCATTGACCTCTTCATTCCGTACAGACGTAACATGCATGTCGCACATTTTGTTGTTCTTTTTTCGAACTTTTTTATGGTGTTTCAGATGTTTTAGAGTATTTTCCTCTTCATCGCTAGACGTTGTTGACATCGCCATCTTGGATCTGCGCAGCTACCTGATTGGTCGAATGTGAAGCACGTGACAAAAACGTCACCTCTCGGGACGAAAATATTGTTACGCTAAGCAAGAAATAGTCCCGACTTTAAACACTAATTAAATAAAACACTGCAGGATGTCAAGTGGAGAACTTTTTTTTCTCGTTGAAAACCAAAATATCTTTTTTAAGAACCAAAAATTATTTAGTGCCCAGACATGGGAACGAGATGAAACGAAAAACGTGTTCACCTTATGGCCTAGAGTGGCTGAGAAAGATGACGTCGAAGTCACGCTCCAGTTCCTTTATACTCGGAACTCGGAAATGTCCGACTTGGTAGTTCCTACCTGTCTGTGTTCCAGTGTATCTGCTCGGGAAAGTATGGACGCCTACAACCTTTCTCATCCAAATAACTAAACGTTAGGCTCTAGCACGTTACCGTTGCCATGTACCGGTAGATCCATAGACTACAATATGTAGAGAAGTCGGAAATTTCCGAGTTCCCAGTACAACTGGAACGCACCGTCAGAAGCCGGCTCATGACATACGTCACGACCAAACGTTATGCGATTGGTTGGCTGATCCAGAGTGGCACTGGGCAGATCCAATAGTTTTAAACTTCAACAGACACCCGCCTCCAAGTGAGGGAACGTTTGCCAATAGAGCAGTTCCAGACCTTCTGTACAAATGAAATGAAGTATGATGTGCACAGCAATGACACCCTAAAGAGATTTTCACTCTTCAACTATTCACTTTCAGCAGTTATACTTTCAAACCTGACATTTCTGCTGCGGTCACTGCTTACATAGCAGCAGACACAGTGCACAGATTGGACTCCCTTTAAAGCTGGGGTATATGATTTCTGATTGGTCAAAGTTAACATGAGCTGTACACTTTGACCAATCAGAGCGAGGCTCTGATTCTTTGTTCTTATTGGCTGTTGGGACTGTCCATTCACTTTGGCACGAGTTTGTTGGTGTAGAGCGTGTCAGGGAGGGACCAAAGAGAACAAGTGGAGCGGTTGAGGTATTTGGATTCGAATCTCTATCCCAACTGCCATTGTCTCCCCAAATCCTCCACCCCCTCGATTTTCCGATTAATATCGATTCTCTCTCGGACGATTTTGAATCGATTCAGAAAAGTTAATAATCGTTTTTTTATTTTTCATTTTATATATATATATATATTTTTTTTGTAAATACTAATACTTCCTGCGCCATTGCGCATGCACACCACACATGTGCGAGTTGTTTCCAAAGTGGCTTCAAAAGGGCTGAGAGCAGCAAACCCATGACCTGCACCGGCTTTATCTCTGTTTAGGTTTTTGTATGAGAGCTGAATTCCAAGCCATACTTTTTGTACAATGTGTTGAAATGACATAGAAAATAATAGATAATAGAATAGAAATCCTATAGAAACATGATTTACATGATCATCACAAGAGTAGGAAATGATTAGCAAACTCCGAGTAGGAAACTCAGATGTGCATATAAATATATTTTTGAAATTCACACATGGGTGTGTACATAAAAAATGTTTTGCATTGAGATGCATTGAAAATCGATTTTGAATCGAATCGTTGACCTCTGAATCGGAATCGAATCGTGAGGTGCCAAGAGATTCCCACCCCTAGCTTTAACCTTCATCCTACCAACCTATTTTACATACAGTGACTGCTGAAGGGTTCCTACTGACCCCAGGCATAAAGAAGTGAAAGAAACAACCATCATAGCTTCTTATTAGCTATGAAATGTATGTAATCTGAGCAACAAAACAGATAATTTTTATTTTAGGAGACATTTGAGTTACATATTGTATTCAACTTTAATGTAAATTGCAGCTTTTATCCCTAGTACAATCCACATTAGAACTGTTTACCCTTGTTTTAATCTGGTTTTATTCAGTTTTAAGTTATTAAAGTAAAACATGTTTGTATCATATTTATATGTTGAGATCATCCAGATTTATTCGGACCCCAATATAAAATATATTTGGACCCCAATTTAGAATATATTATAGGCTATACATTGAATTCCTCTGCAATAGCCAAACACCTTTACAGCCCATGCAGTTTGGGTTTCGGCCACACCACTCAACCGAGACTGCGTTGGCCATGTTCATGGAAAAAATCAAATGTCAGCTAGATAGAAATGGATGTGTTGGTGCTGTATTCTTGGATTTAAAGAGAGCTTTCGACACCGTCAATCACAAGGTGCTGCTATTTAAATTGTCCCATTTAAATTTTTCTGCTCAAACTATTGAGTGTTTTCACTCATACCTGTCCAACAGAGAACAATGCACTGTGGTGTATAGGGCCAGTTCTGCTTCTATGGGTTGTCCAGTAGGAGTCCCTCAAGGATCCAGACTGGGACCCGTTTTGTTTTCTTATATATAAATGATTAACCTGAATACTGTTTACATGTTGATATCCAGCTTCACGCCGACGAAACTGTCATTTTTACTGAAGCAAAAAATCCTGAGGAGGCTGCATGTGTGCTCTCAACAGCTCTTACACAAATACAAACATGGCTACGTAGATTGTGTCTTATCTTAAATGCAAAAAAAAAATTCTGTTTATACTTGTCGAAGCAACCTTCTACCACTATGCTTTCTCAATCTGGGGTGTTCTTGGGCACAGAAGAGTTGGAAGTTGTTAGTGAGCTTAAATACTCAGGGCCCGTGTCCACCTAACGCCTTTTTCCAGCGTTAAACGCTGGCTGTGCGCTCAGGAGTGTGTCTACTGAGCGTTTTTTTCAGCCGCTTTTTTCAAGCGTTTTATTATGCGCTGGGAGAGAGAACGCTGTGAGCGGGGGAGAGAAAAAGCTGATCGTCACCTTTCACTGTCAGACCTATGATCAACACTGGTTTAGGCTTGCTGTTTTCTATTTTAATCGTTACATTTTAATATGAGTAGTCTTATGAAACGGAGAATACTTTCCACCATCCTCTGTTTGGATGAGGAGTGTGCGCATGAAACGATCCGTAGGAGATAAAAATACAGCGAAAGTGTTCGCCTAATCTGCTCCCACAAACGGGCTCTCCTCCCTCTGTTCTGGTCATTTTAAGTCACTATTTTCATACAGTTTCGGGTAAACGGAGACAGAAAAAAGCAGTTTCTCTTCCGTCTTCTTGGTTGCCAAGGCGACGAGTCCCGACAATCTACTATCTGATTGGCTCGTTGAAAAAAGCGGCGGTGACGTCCCCACCGCCTTTCTGAAAAGTTGAGCTTTTTTCAACTGGAAAAGCTAGAAGTGGCCGCACAAAAAGCGCCTTCTCTCCTTCTCATTGGGAATCAATTGAATTCAACCGCACTTGCGGTTGGAAAAAGGTGTTTGGTGGACACGGGCCCTTAGGTGTGATTATAGACTCCTGACTCTCTTTCAAAAACCATGTTAAAATGATATCCAAAATAATTAAATTCAATCTTTCTCATTTTAAGCAAATCAGAGGATCTCTGTCAGATGCAGCTGCTCGGATGTTTCTGCACTCAATGATACTTTCACATCTGAGCTACTCCATCACCAACTGGTCTATGTCTGAATCTATTCTCCTAAAACCAGTTGAGCTTCTGTACAAAAGGGCACTCAAAACTCTAGATAAAACACCTTACTCTTATCATCATTGTAACATCTTAAAGAAATATAACCTACTGAGTTTTGATAATTATTGTACATTTTCCTCTGTATGCTTAATTTATAAAGTACTACATGGCTTGGCACCACCCCCACCTTTAGAGTTTGTTAAGTACTGACAGACTCGGATCACCAGAGCTGTTGTAAACAGGGACTGTGTGTTCCTTTTAGAAAAACTGCCTTCAGCCTAAAAGGTCACATATTATGCTAAATGCACTTTTTAAATGTATTCTAACATATCCATGGGTCCACGGTGTGCCTAGAGACTGCCAAAATATTAAAAAAATTAACAATCTCTCCTTTGCTCACTCTCCCCCTTTCTGAAACCCCCACCCCTCCCCCCCAATATACTCCAGTCAGAATTCTCCTTGTTTCTGACCTCACAAACTGGAAAGCCAGAAGCTTCCACTGTGCAGCCCACACCCCTATTTCTTATTGGTCCACGGCCCTGACAGACAGAGGGCGAGGCGTATCTGGCTTCGCTTCCGGACAGGGGGCGGGGGGAGCTCAAAGATTGTATATTTACGAGGGGAGCTGCAGCTCTTTTAAAAAAATAGGCCTTTGTGAGATTAGCTGAACATCAGCATAGTACAATAAATTATCTGAAAGTTTTTTTCAGCAAACAATTAAAGAAAAACGTATTAGGGACCACTAAGACCATATAATATGGTGTATAATAGAACCGAAAAGTGTATAATATGGGAGCTTTAATGCACTATCTATTAAAGGTAGTGCATTATGGAACACACTACCCCCAACTATAAGGGAACGTCCCACTCTGGCCACCTTTAAGAGCCAAGTAAAGGTATGGCTAAGAACTACCCAAAGGTGCAACCACCTCTAAATGTATGCTGTACCTTATTAGTTGTGTATTCGTTTAACCTATAATCCTTTATTCTAACATCAACCTGCCTAATAATGGACTACAGATGGAAATTAGCCTCTGGGCTACAATCTGGTATGTTTACGTGTACTGCTGTACATGTTCATTAATGTGCATTGTCCTGAAATAAATAATAATAAACCCGCCATCGTTCATACATCCAAAATGTCTAAATTGTATGTTTGCTCCCCTAACCCCTCTGATGGTCTGTGATACTTTACATTAGGATCCATGGCCAACAAGACCCTAATAAAACTAAATTCATGATGTTTGGCAGGAGAGCATCAGATGTCGCTGTAAAAATCAAGGTAAATGGGATTGAAATTCAAAGGGTCAAGCAACACAAAGTCCTAGGGGTAATAATTGACGATAAATTAAGCTGGAAACCACAAGTTAGCCATCTCAGGGGCAAAATAGCCAGGAGTATTTCTATACTTTGGAAAGCACAACATTGTTTCAATCAAAAGGCCTTGCTTGTATTATACTGGAGTTTAGTTTCCCCACATCTGCATTACTGTGCTGAAATATGGGGAAACACTTACAAAGGTACATTGCACCCGTTGGAGATTCTTCAAAAGAAAGCAATACGAATTATTTACCAAGCCAATTACAGGGCACACACTAATAACTTTTTTATTGAAGGCAGAATTCTCAAATTACGTGATGTGGTAAATTACCACACAGTACAAATTATTTACAAGGCTTCAAAGAAAAGCCTTCCTAACAGTTTACAAGCAATGTTTGAAGACAGAGAAGTTTCGCATGATTTAAGAAGAAAAGGTAAATTCACTGAGAAAAATATACGGACCACACTTAAATCCTTTTCGATATCTGTAAATGGTATTAAGCTGTGGAATGGACTTGATGAAGTTGTCACAGGGAGTTGCAGTTTGCGCAATTTCAAAGCAAATTATGTTTCAAAAATTATTGAAAATTACAGACTAATAACCTGAGCACAATGTCAATGTCACTTTCATTACAATGTTGTAACAAATAATACAGGCCAGCAGACAGACTTGTTTTGGAATACTTTTGCAGAAGTGTTTAGACTACCAGTTTAGTAATGGAACAGGCCAAATACAAGGCCACTTCACACTTTATACACTTGGCATTGTCACAGAAAAACTGAACTGTGCTGAACTGATTTTAAAAGCTGAAGCAATTAGATTAAAATTGACTGTGTATTGGACTGCAGATTCTTAAAAAAAAAGTATATGTATGTATATATATATATATATATATATATATATATATATATATATATATATATATATATATATATATATATATATATATATATATATATACATATATAGCTATATATATATATAACAAATAATGTTTTTTGTTTGTTTTATTTTTATTTTGTAACAGTAATCTGTGTATCTGAATCCGAATTTGATGAAAATGGGGGCGGGACCTGATAAGCCTTTGGCTTCTTCCGTCTCCCTTCGGACAACACAAAGTATGATGTATGAATATTTGCAAGAGAAAATTGTGTATTGTGTGGAATTGTCCGAAAGAATAATAATAAATAAATAAATAAATAAATAGTTCCATCTATTAAAATGGCATTGGCAGAATTGGGCAATTTTGACTGCGGTCAAATTGACCCCGATACATTTGTATTTTTAAAAAGCACTCATGAATCATAAAACAATGTGAAGTCATTGGGGGTGAATGATTGAAAAAAGTCAAGAAAAATGACCCCAGTCGATAGGATGAGGGTTAAGGTGTTGGTCATTTGGGTGTTGAATATGCCTTACGCCATACTAGAATTTTAACTATGGGTTGATGTGTACAATTATAGTACCAGTCAGTAGCTTGTTTTACCCAAATTAGGTGAATGTAGCATTAAGTCAATGGTACTATTGTGATCACATACAAAATCAATAGAACGGAGTAGTGAAAAAGGGGTGGAGGGGGGAATTAAAGAAAGTGAGTGAAGGCTTTGCAGCAAGTCTCTAAGCACTGATGTAGCCCTGAACACTCCTCCATAGCTGAGCTCATGCACCGCTGCACAGCTCCACCAATGCTCAATTAAGAGCGGATGTCATTTTCTTCTTGTGCTCCGCCTTGTCTACTCACTTTACATCTAACATAAATTGAATCTATAATCCATTATACGAGGGGCAGATTACTCTCCCGGCTGCAAGTTTCTCTAGTTGCGCTGATGTTTTATCACCTCATCTGTGTTCAGTGGACCACAGTGAACTCTAGAGTGTTGATTGCTGCACAAGATGCTTTATAATTACCAATAGAACACAGACACTTCTAGCAATTCACTGAACAAAGGCTGTGCCATTTCACTGAAAAAGAAACCACAAAACAACTGAAGTCATGTTTGATTTGAGTTGATGTCATTTTTAAGAGCTAAACGTCCATCCATCTTCAGAATGGCAATGGATTTCCTAGTGAGCGGCTGCATCCTTCTGAGCCTCGGGGAAAAAAAGAAAATCAATGTAACACAGCTTCCCCCTGGCTTAATTGAGGATAATGTACAGCGCTGGCTATTGTGATGGAGAAGGGAACAAAGGAAAAAAAAGGAGCAGGGAAAGACAAACATGGGAGATGGCTTGTAAATGAATGGGCTGAATGAACACACCCCACTCTCAGACAAATATAAATAGTTGCCCTTGGACAAATAAGAGAATGAAAAAGAATAACCTAATCCCAGTGTTAAAGCTCTGACTGATCACTGTACTAGCACAGGGGGGCTAACTCTGACAGATTGCAGGGGAAGCTTGCTTACTGCTCACTCACTCTGCCCTCTGTCCCTCTGGACTGTTTGTTTCACTTTAAAGGAGATACACAAGGGGCACAATTATTTTATGGGCATGGCATGCTGTAAAAGGTTGTTCACCAGAAATGATATCTAGGACCTTCAAGGATCACAACCTGGGTGGACAACCTGCTCAACTACCTGCTGGAAAGCTACAGGGGGCGGAAATAGCAAAGTTTAACCCACGTTTTAAGGCAAGGGAAACATTTAAATGATTTAACTAATAGATATCATCATGAAACTTTGCCAGTTGATCACTGACATTGAAATGTTTTTTTAAAGATATTTTTTTGGTATTTTTATGCTTTATTGATAGTGTAGAGACAGAGTTGAAATGGGGCAGAGAGGGGAGTGACATGCAGAGAACGACCACGGGCTGGAATCGAACCCGAGTCCGCTGCTGGCCGAGGCCCATGGGGGGGGACGCCCTACCAACTGAGCTAAGGGCGCTCCCATTGAAATGATTTTTTTATTGACGTTTTTTTCAGAAATGTTTGAATATATATGCAAATGTGGCATATTTCCCTAATTATGAACACATCTGCATATCTTTAAAACCAAAAATCTAGATGTTGGATGAAGCCAGAGTTTAAATCTTTATTGCATTTTAACAACATATCAGTGTTTTTAAGTTTCTAGATGACAAACTTCCTCTGTGAGAAATCGTGTGATAACCTTGGTTTGATAGACTAGATTATGCAAATGTCTTGATCATTTGTGGAATATGCCAAATTTGCATATATATTCAAACTTTTTTGAAAAGAAGTTAAATGCAAAAAATCCTTGTTTTAATGTCAGTAATCAACTGGCAAAGTTTCATGAGGATATCTATTAGTTAAACAATTAAAAATGTTCCCTCGCCTTAAACCGTTGTTCCAATTAGCTATTTCCGCCCCCTGTAGCTTTCCAGCAGGTAGTTGAACAGGTTGTCCACCCAGGTTGTGATCCTTGAAGGTCCTAGATATAATTTCTGGTGAACAACCTGAATCAAAATAACACGTTGTCTTACATGTTGCAACACTTTAGTTGATAAAAAAAAAACATATGAAATGTCAAATGATTGCTGTATGTCCATTAAACCCAATACCACAAAGGTATTGTAAAAATGTGTATTTTAAGAGCCTTATCATTAGGGGAGAAATACATTATTTTTTTCTGTGGATGACTATATAAAAGGTCGTGGGGGTTATTAAAACAAACAAGGTTTATCCCCTCGGGGGCATGCATGTGTGAAGTGTTCTTTTGTGTACCAATGATGTTGAGTCTTGGCCAAGAGGTCACCAAAAAGATTATAATTCATCCCCTGGAGACCATGAGTTTATTCCCAAAAGAAATAAGCAGAATAGTGTTGACTTACTGTTTGTCAGTTCTGCCTGATGCTCCTGATTGCTAATGATAATGATTGTTCAGTGTGTCTTAAGGCCTAATTCCACCGGCTGCCTGTCCGGTCCTTCTCCCCTTCTCCGCTCCAGCACGGCAGCGGAGCTGTCAGGTTTTTACTTTAGTCAGTGCGTGAGCCGTCTCTCTGCTCCGCTGCTGCTCCAGCTCTCCGGTGAAATACGCACTGCTTCTATTTCTGCTGGATGCCGGAGCTCAACGCATCAATTTAGCACAGACACATCGAGATAGACAGGAACACAGGCGCCGACAAAACAATAAAACCTCCGGTTATTTTTTAAAAATAAGACACCCGGTGTTCACTGCAGGTAACAATCTCAAAACAGAGACACATACAAGCATGTCCACTGTTCTTTTACTCGTTCAGATAGGAACAATAACCTTCCGTGCGTTGTGTAAATACCATATAGGATGTGACAATGCACACGCAGCCAGTGGAATTCCGGGGTTAGACGTAATTGCTCAACAAGTCAAAATACATGGTCCATACCCTTCCAAACAACACTCTTATCCAACACCACCTTGCCAATGTTTAGCTGTAAAACAACTTGTTCAGGTTGGCCAAACATTAAGGTTTTGGTCTAGAAGACTAGGTCTTTAAAGAGGACGTATTCTCCTCATTTCCATGTCTTTGTTTGTGATGGTGGACTCCTATAGAGCAGCTAGACATGTTTGACTTCCACATTGTAAACGCGTTCTCTCTAAACGCTCTGTGTAGGTTCCTCTTCCTGAACACCTGAGCTCTGTGTAAACACTGCAGTCTGTTGTGAAAAGTGTCATTTTCATTGCAGCCATCTGTTGGGGCAGCAGCATCACAGCCAGGGAGAAAGTGAACATATTGATAAAGAGTTGGTTGTGGAGAGAGAGGGATGTTGCTGAAGATAATGGACAGCACTACACAACCTCTATTTTTCTATAATGTTTTGGCATTTTTGTTTTATTATTAAACTGTTTTTGAGAGCGTTCTGCCCAGTGTTCCCCATTATATACACATACATGCAAATCAACCAGAATAACCGACAGTCTAAAGACAGACCTCCTCTCCTTGTGGCTTGTATCTCCTCCATTACATCCATAGAGTGCTGTATATTTCACTCATCCATTCCCTACATAGATCATTAAATAGATTCCTCCCATATATTTGTTTCTATTTGTCTGAGAGTTTGAGAGCTGTGCATTGACAGCAATATCAATCTAAACTTTGATAACATTAGCATTAGAAAGCATCATTTACATGTCACACCAGCTGAAGTGAGATAAGATAATACTATATTAGTCCCATCTCTCAAAACCCCTCTATGTAATGAAGTGATCAAGGCTGTGTTTAATTGCAAATTAATTTAAACTTTTCATTTGCGTCAGGGAAGAATGTACCTCCTCTCAGAGATTGCCATTCGAGCAAAAGTGGGGATGCTGGGCGTGGCATTGGAACTACAGTCCCCTACAAAAGTATTGGAACAGTGAGGCCAATTCCTTTATTTTTGCTGTAGACTGGAAACATTTGGGTTTGACACAACAAGATGAATATGAGCAAAGAGATCAACATTTCAGCTTTCATGTCCAGGTATTTACATCTGGATCTGATACACAACACATAAGATAGCATTATTTTTAAAGGAACACCACATTTTTAGGTGAGCAAAAGTATTGGAACAGATAGACATAAAATAAATTAAAGTGAATAAAACTTAAAGGTCACATATTATGCTAAATGCACTTTTTAAATGTGTTCTAACATATCCATGGGTCCACGGTAGACTGCCAAAATATTTAAAAAATAACAATCTCCTTTTCTCACTCTCCCCCTTTCTGAAACCCCCACCCCTCCCCCAATATACTCCAGTCAGAATTCTCGCCGACTATTACGTAATAGTCGGCACAGCCACATCCCCATATTTTCTTTATATGTCCATGCTTCACCCCCAGAAACGTCCACCGTGCACTAGTCTATAGCCCCTTTTACACAGCCAGTGAAAGCCGGGAATATGCCGGCCTTTCGGCCCTCCGCCCTGCTGTTTAAATGCGACAGTTGCGGAACGAGGGAAGAAAGGTGCGAGAGATTGTTCCGGGAATTTTACTACCTCGGGGGGTAGTAAGATTCCCGACACAATCAGTTCCGCCTCTCTGTTTAAATGCTCCAGCTTGTTGTTGCGGAACAGGGGGGCGTTTGACGTTCCATAGTCTACGTTCTAAACATGCGACCATGTTAGCAGTTGAAGGACGTGTGTTTAACATTAATCACGGCGGCCTGATGTCCCGTAAAAATCACCAAATAAAAGGAACGGCGTATAATCTATCTGATCATGAGGTCCGTTGCTCAATCCAAACCCCCGCGCTTCATTTTGCAGAGTGTATGAGTCTATTTCTGCCCAGGAGAAGTTGTACAATGGGAAAGCTAGGCTAGGCTAAGTAAGGGATAAAGTATAGCGAACGGGCCACAGAGCTACTGTTTTGCTAACACAACTCAAGACTCGCACACTCTACAAATAATAATTCTAATCGGCCAATATGTTTAACAAGAGCTCCATCTAGCTAACAAAGCATTATCCCCCAACATAAATAACACAATTCACGGAGAAAATTACTGCGGAACATTTACATTGCGGGCTGCAGCCTGAAGTTACTGTCTAACTGTCAATATGCAGCCAAACATACTCACGTCGTCTTGACTGGATTCCTGTCGGACATTAACCATGACTCCTGTGTTCTCTGCTCTCCTGATACATGCAAAGTCATGTTGAAAAAGTATTCCATCGTTTTCTGAACGAGTAGTAGCCCTGTTTGTAGACGTCTATCCATCAAAACTATGACGTAGATCCTTAGCAACGGTCATTATACCCTTGACAGCGGTCTGTCAATACGGCCCTCTTACTGCAAGCTCCAGCACTTCTGCTCTCAATTCACCACCCATTGTTGTTGTTGTAAAGCAGCTGACCGGCGCAGCACTAAATGTTTACGTCACACCTGACGCTGTTTACAAGCACCTCTTTCATTCCGGAACGCTGTGTAAAAGGAGCTACTGATGCGCCAGCAGGCCGGCGTTGCTTGGTTCTGTGTAAATAACACAGAAGCAAGCAAAACCGGCATTTTGGAGTGATGTTGTTCCGTCAATATGCCGCAATCTCTGTGTAAAAGGGGCTTATGATAACCCCACCCCCCCCCATTTCTTATTGGTCCACGGCCCCGAGATCCGATGGAAAATTTTCCGAGCAACAGCCATGTTGTTTTCCCCGCTAAGCGACAAGATGCCCTTAGTACAGCCTGAATGTTACATACACCAACACAGAATGCTTTTGCTCATACTCCACTAATTTATCTTAACCACAGCAGTCTATTAATGCCTCGTTTTTAATAACACAACGGATAGGAAGCTACCTGTGCTTTTTTTAAATGGTGAAACTAAAATAATAGTTTTTATTGGTAGTTTTGCCTGACTGGTGTATAGCTATTAGCTTTGGGACAAGCAACCAGCTTTTGCTCATAACACGCTGTTTATATTCCCCACAGCAGTCTGAAAATGACTCGTTTTTAACATGACAAATGATGGGCAGATATTCCTGTAGAAATCACACTTTGAAGCTACTGTTTTCACTGGTTTAAATCGTCTGAGTCTTATTTTTAGCGTTAGCGCCCATGTAGCTTCGGTTGTAGCACCAAGTTTTTCTCCTAATACACTAACTTAGTTTTCCCCTTGCAGTCTAATAATGCCTCGTTTTTAATAACACAACGGATAGGAAGCTACCTGTGCTTTTTTTTTAAACGGTGAAACTAAAATAATAGTTTTTATTGGTAGTTTTGCCTGACTGGTGTATAGCCATTAGCTTTGGGACAAGCAACCAGCTATGGCTTAGCTCCGGGTGTTGGAGCCATTATGTCACTCTTTTGTTTGTTTTATTTTGTGATATGTAGTTTTGTGTGTTACCACTGGGTGGAGCTTTGGGCTCAACTAAAAGCATATAGCTAATCACCGGGCACGGCAGAAACACTGTGAAAAAAACACTGTGTTCGCAGTCACGCAGTGTCTCTCTAGTATCGCAAGAGCACGGCAGAGACGGTGGGAGAGCCCCATGGACATATAAAGAAAGCCCGGCAGAGAGGTGGGAGGGGCCAGCCAGATCACACAAATATAGGTCATCCTGAGACCAGAGGACAATCAGGGTATAGAGGCTTGCTACAATAAATGATCTGAACGGGTTTTTCAGCAAACATCTAAAAAAAATAAGTATTAGGGACTACTTAGACCATATAAAATTTACAGCAAAGTGCATAATATGTGAGCTTTAATATTTTGTTGCAAATTATTCTCTTGCAATAACTACATCAAGCCTGTGACCCATTGACATCACCAAACTTTTGCATTCTTCTTTTGTGATGCTTTTCCAGGCTTTCACCGCAGCCTCTTTCAGTTGCTGTTTGTTTTGGGGGGTTGCTCTTCTTCAGCTGGTAAAATGCTTGCTCTATAGGATTCAAGTCTGGAGATTGACCTGACCAGTCTAAAACCTTCCATTTCTTGCCCCTGATTAACTCCTTTGTTGTTTTTGCAGTGTGTTTTGGGTCATTATCTTGCTGCATCATGAAGGATCTGTAACGGCTGGATCAGGAGGACACAGGCGCGGAGACAGTATCAATTTAAAGAAGATTTATTTTGGAAGTAACCAGCAGGGGGTTAGGACCGTGATCCGGGGGGGGGAAGCTGGCTGTCATGGGGCTCCAGGGAGAGAGCAGAGGGGAAAGTCCAGGGAGCTGAGTGTGAGCAGGCTAGAGCAGGCAGGCAGAGGGGTCCGGGAGGAAGAGCTGGCGGGCGAGGGCTGGAGCTGGTGGCTGGAGTCAGGCCGGGAGAGCTGTGGCAGAGAAAACAGGAGTTGGCCAGGAAAAATGCAAAAAGCAGAGCTGCAAACAGGTTAGCTAGAGAAAGGACTGACTGTGTGGAAACAGAATCTACAATCTGGCAGTGTCTGGAAGGTAGGGCCGGGTATATGAAGAGCAGTTGATTGATGATTGATGGCAGCTGTGAATGCTGGTGATTGACTCCAGCACACCTGACTACAACCCTGCAATTAGACCAGCACACAGACAAGGGTGAAAGGGAAAAAAACAACACAAGCCCTGCGTTCCAATACCCGTTCAACATGCCCTCGTTCACTTTCCCTAGGCACTTGCCCTCGGGGGAATCCCCGCCGCCATCTTAAGTGTCGTTCCAATTGTCTGGAAACTGAAGTGAACTTCGTGATGTTGGGGCGGCAGTGGCGAAGTGGGTAGGGACTTCGCCTCTGGTGTGCAGGGTCGGAGGTTCAATCCCCCGTCTCCCCGCCACATGTCGAAGTGTCCCTGGGCAAGACACTGAACCCCAAATTGCTCCCGATAGTTAGCTTAGTTAGCTTAGCACCCTAGTGCTAAGCCTACCCTGCGTGGTAGCTGCTGCTATCGGTGTATGAATGTGTGTGTGACTGGGTGAATGTGTACAAAAACAATGTAAAGCGCTTTGGGTCTGTAATAAACGGAGATATAGCGCTATACAAGTCCATTTACCATTATAGACCCTCGGAGGGCTGAGTGATCAAGTGAACATCCATGGTCACTCCGAGGTGGATATCACCCACAGTGCATTGCAGTTCGTCTTCTTCTTCTTCTCCTTTTATTTTCCGGTAGACTGTATGCTTTTAGGGACATCGCGGCCACCCACAGGACAAATATATATATATAAATATATTCCAAAACGCCTCAATTAGGCTATCCTATTTCCATACGAACAATCCAGTGAACGTATTGCAGTTTACACATTGCTGCTATAACACAGATGGCTGCCAATTAGAGGACTATTTAAAACAAATGTTTTTGGTTGAAACTAACATAAATAAGAAAATATGTCGGAGCAAACAATTTACATGTGTAAGTAACAATATCTTGATAATCTGAGTTACTGTGTCGAAATTCAATGTTTGTTATGCTATGGAAATGGCTTTCTGCAACATAGGCTACCTTAGCAGAATGTTATAATTCTGTATTATTTGCATTCAGATTTACCTATGTAACTGACGGTCCATTGCGACTACAAGGGCAAGTGAGTTCCATTTAAATCCTCCGCTCCTCCCCCGCCCAGTCTCCCTCCGCGCTCCAAGTTCCCTCCGTGCAACGTATGCTGTTACGTCATACCAAGGGCTGAGGGTAAATGAACGAGGGGAAGTGCAACTACTATTGGAATGAAGCTAAGGCCTAGAGGCCCAAGCAGGATCATGTCAGGATCTTCCAATCAGTTTGGTTGCATATGTCTCCCTCTGAGGTCAAGGGGTATTTTCTCCGATTTTACATACTTCTATAAATACCTATTTCAAATGTGCAAGAAGATAAATTATACCAAAGTGTTTTATATGGAAATGTTCAGAACACATTAGGCCTTTGTTTTCTGAGGTCTGCTTATGTCCTACCTAGACCATTGTGTATATACATAATTGGCTTAAATGCTGAAAAATGAATTACGGTTTTAGAAAAACCTGGACATATGTGTGAAAGAAGAACCTTTAGTCATCCTGTTGAGTTGTTTTGGCTCTTGAAATTGCTTCTCCTAAGCCTTAGCTTAAAAAATGCAGTGGAAACATTCCAAAACACAGTAGGGGAGTGCACAAAACATGACTAATATAAAATTTGGTCCAGACGCTTTTTGGTAGAGGTGTTGTCTCTACTTTCAAAAAACATTAAGAAATTAGACTGAATGAAGACTTTGAACCACATATGATGATTCATGGGATGTACACTAATAAAAGAGGAAGCATCACAAAACATTTTTCAAACAAACCATTAAGTAAATTTAAAAACAATAATAACAAACTACTTTTCAAACTATGTACACTGTGTGCACAATTATTAGGCAAGCTGTATTTTTGAGGATTAATTAAACTAAGAACCTAAACCTGAATGTTCACGTAAGTAAAAGTGAGGTTGTGTCTTACGAGAATATATATATGTTTTGCTATTATTAGGCAACTATTAGTGTGCAGAATTATTCCGCAACTAAATAAAAAAAACTTAAATTTTCCCATCTCACTTGTTTATTTTCATCTGTTAAAGTGAGAATAATAAAACAACTCAAAATTTACAAATAAAAATTTGCGACATGTCAAAAAAAAAAACAGTGACCAATATAGCCACCCTTCTTTTCAATAACTGTCACAAGCCTTTCATTCATGGAGTCTGTCAGTTTCTTGATCTGGCTATATTGGTCACTGTTTTTTTTTGTTGTTTTTTTTACATTTCGGAATTTTTTATTTATAAATTTTGAGTTGTTTTATTATTCTCACTTTAACAGAGGAACATAACCAAGTGAGATGGGAAAATTTTAGTTTTTTTTTATTTAGTTGCATAATAATTCTGCACACTAATAGTTGCCTAATAATAGCAAAACATATATATAGTCTCGTAACAAAGACAAAACCTCACTTTTACTTTCGTAAACATTCGGGTTTAGGTTCATTAACATTTTGGATTGACCGAGAGCACTGTAGTTGTTCAATAATAAAATTAATCCTCAAAAATACAACTTGCCTAATAATTGTGCATACACATTGTGTGTGTATATACTCTATGGTAGCTGGGGAGCTTCTGGGTCTTGCTTCTCACGGTGTTTTCTAAGCCTGTAAGGGACTGACAGTATCACGAGAACATTCCCCGGAAACAGGAGGACCTCTAGTTTGAGATGATGTTTCATTTTATTTTTCAGCCATATCTTCAGGGAGATATTAATAAAGATATGCGTGCACGCATAAATAGACCTCAGAGGGTTTTAAATTGGAAGACAAAATGTTTGTGTAAACTTCTGAGTTCCTTTTGCTGTTGCCATCATGTGTTACATCATCAATGAAGATTAATGAGCCCGTCCCAGAAGAAGCCATGCAAGCCCAAGCCATGACATTGCCTACACCTTGTTTCACAGATGAGCCTGTATGTTTGGGATCATGAGTAGATCCTTTCTTTCTCCAAACTTTAGCCTTTCCATCACTTTGGTAAAGGTTCATCTTGACAACAACACAGTAACACATGATGGCAGCAGCAAAATGAACTTAGAAGTCTACAGAAACATTCAGTCTGCCAATTTAAAGAAAGATGCAACCAAACTGATTGGAAGATCCTCCATCATGCAACAAGATAATGATCCAAAGAAACTGCACAAACAACAAAGGAGTTCATCAGGGGCAAGAAATGGAAGGTTTTAGACTGGCCAAGTCAATCTCCAGACATAAACGCTATAGAGCATGCATTTTACCTGAGAGGAGACCAAAGGGAGTAACCCCCCAAAACAAACAGCAACTGAAAGAGGCTGCGGTGAAAGCCTAGAAAAGCATCACAAAAGAAGAATGCAAAAGTGTTATGATGTCAAAGGGTCACAGGCTTGATGCAGTTATTGCAAGCGAAGGATTTGTGACAAAATATTAAGTCTTATTCACTTTAATTTTATTTATCTGTTCCAATACTTTTGCTCACCTAAAAATGTGGTGTTCCTTTACAAATAATGCTATCTTCTCAGTTGTGAATCAGATCCAGATGTAAATACCTTGAATTAAAGGATTAAATGTTGATCTATTGTCTCATATTCATATTTTGGTGTCAAACCCAAATGTTTCCAGTCTACAGCAAAAATAAAGGAATTGGCCTCACCGTTCCAGTACTTTTGGAGGGGACTGTATGTTTGGCTAGCTATACTTTCAAATATTTATGGTAAATGTATTAAATGTGCAAAACATATTGAACTAAGGTATAACAATTATATATATATGTATGTGTGTGTGTGTGTGTGTGTGTGTGTGTGTGTGTGTGTGTGTACCTGATGCGCCAAACAGAAATCTATTATACAACAAAGCAGTGTTAAAAAATGAACATAGTAAATCTAATTTTAATAAAGTGTGGATGTATATGTGAACGGTGCTTTCTTAATGAAGGATGTGGGTTGCCTTCTTTTCATGGCACAGTGACTATTTCACTATTTAAAGGAATACTGCATATCAATTATTGCGGCATATTCCTTTGTCATCCATATAGCACATGTGTGCCTCCACATTGTGTGCATGTGTCACACCACACAGGTTAAAAAGGATCAAACGAAAGGCTGTTACATACTCCGCGAGAAGAAAGAACAAAGTTCTCGGTGACAGAGCTGCGAGAAGAAAATTACGTCATTTTCTTCTCTCAGCTCTTGTTTAGCTGTTCTCGCAGCTTGTTCTCGACACATCACCCGGGCCGAACTTTCTTCTCGCAGCTTGTCCGAGAACTATTGTGTGATTGGTCAGTCTGAAGTCAATGAGGAAAGCGAAGTGAAATCAGCTGGCGCTACTGAGTCAATTACCATGGTAATAATGCGCCGCGGTGAGGAGTTCGGCAGTTGAGTTCTTCTCGTGAAGTATGTAATGTCAGACCAGAAAGAACTTCTCGCAGCTCTGTCACCGAGAACTTTGTTCTTTCTTCTTGCGGAGTATGTAACAGCCTTAAGGCTGAAACATACTCCGCGAGAAGAAAGAACAAAGTTCTCGATGACAGAGCTACGAGAACAAGAACAAAGTTCTTTCTGGTCTGGACAATGCATACTTCACGAGAACTCAACTGCCGAACTCCTCACCGCGGCGCATTGTTACCATGGTAATTGACTCAGTAGCGCCAGCTGATTTCACTTCGCTTTCCTCATTGACTTCAGACTGACCAATCACACAATAGTTCTCGGACAACCTGCGAGAAGAAAGTTCTGCCCAGGTGATGTGTCGAGAACAAGCTGCAAGAACAGCTGAACAAGAGCTGCGAGAACAAAATGACGTCATTTTCTTCTCGCAGCTCTGTCATCGAGAACTTTGTTCTTTCTTCTCGCGGAGTATGTTTCAGCCTTTAAAAGGTTCAAAAGACTGGACCAGTTGGGAACCACATTACACTAAAAACCAGGACAAGATCACAAGTTAAAAGGAAATTACCATTTATTTTAAAATGTATTTTTCCTGTCAAGTGGTCTGTAGGTGGCACAACACATGTTTGCATATGTCTATGTGGATTATATGCACAGAATCATACAACCCCCCGACTCCCATCAATAATATATATCACTGTGGTTTTGGCATGGCAGAATATCAATCTTATATATTGCTAGCATATCTTAATAACATTGAAATTGTTATTCATAATGGCTATTGTGGCTGATTGCTGCAGAACGAAAGTGAAAAAATATGCAGGTCATCAAAGCTTTTTAATTTGTTCATTTAAATATTTCTGAGCCCTGAAAAACCCATCCATCGTAGGAAAAGTTATTTGCCTCATTTCCATGTTGGAATTTGACACAGAAGACTAACTCGGTGTGTGGAGTGAGCTGTGTTGACAAAGAGCGACCTACACAAACTTGATTAACAGAAAATCCCAAATCAGAGAAGCCCAAACAAAAGAGTAATCACTTGTCAATCAAACAGCATGACGGCTGCTGTGTTCTGTGAAAAGAGCAGAGCACAAACACAAACCAGGCAAGCAGCAAAAACAACATGTTTAGGAGACGCTGGAAAAGAACACAACTGCAATGATTACTCTTTCAGGCAAACTATGAGCCAGGAATTACAAAGGAAAAGTTGTCTTTATAGTCATTTATGAGCTACACATGCTATGTAGCACAATTTTCATGTTGGTGTGGATCCTTGTGGCATATATTTTGCATGTATGGGTGTCAGTTATGTTGCAATATGTGGATTAGACCCGACAATGAATCGTATCACAATAAAAGGTTTTGTTGTCTCTTAAAACAATAAGATGTGAAGTAGTTGGTAAGAAGTGAGGTGGAGAGGGGTATATGCCAATCTACAACCTTTTTAAATTTTGTTTTCTTTGGGATGGTCAGTTGGACATCCTAATGTGCACAACTATTAAAACTGACTATTAGTCCACTCAAAACTATTTACACAGGACACACAGTATTGTCAAATGTGTTGCCAACATCCAATGTTTTTGTAAGGCTGTTCACATTGTGTTTGCAGTGAGGCAAATATTGGGTGCCATTAGCCTGCATCCAGAGCTCTGAATGAACGCCCACATCTTTCATTTGCTCTGTGATTAAAAGAGGTCCAGTTTTATGATCTCCTCCGGTTCAAGAAATAACTGAGCAATCAGAGCTATGTAGGCCGGATGAAGTTTTCTGATGGAGAAACGGCATAAAAAACGGCGACAAGCATAAGATGTACAAGTTGTTCGTAATTGATTTACAGAAATGATTCATCTTAAATGTACAAATGTTTGGGTTATTGATAAACCTTAACAGCCTTATCCTACTGGCACTCAATTGCTACTGATTGATAAAGGCAAAACAAGAAATCTGATAACTTTAAAGGGTACCTATTAAGCTTTTCTTTCTTTTCTGACCTGTACATGGTTTTACAATGTTGGATAGTCGACTTAACGGTGCCAAAGCATCATGTATGCTGGTTGGCTCTCAACGAGACTTACTTTACTTAGGCATTTAAAGACCTACTTCACCGGTTGGAATATGAAGGTGTGTCGGAGATCCTATGTAGTATGAATGTGCAAAAAAAATTGAAATCGGTTCATCCTAGCCTGAGAAAAGGCAGAAAAAGTGTTTTATGGTCTCACTGTCTAACCCTACATTTTCCTTCTTGTGACATCACAGTAAGGGTCAGGATTAACAGGACAGCTGGGCCAAGGGAAGACTGAGGGAAGACTGAGGAAAGAAAAACCTCATTCATTATATTATAATAGTGATTTTATAATGATAGAACGCCGGTTCAATATGGGTGAAGTATTCCTTTAAGTTCCCTAGGGAACTAGGCCATCGATGAAACCCCTCCATCCTTCTAGGTCTTGTGCCTTCAGATCCAGTTGTTGCCATGTCAGCCCTTTCGTCTTCATCTACTGCTCTGTGGTTCTTCTCCAGGTGGCTCTAGGTCTTCCCCTCCTTCTCCTGCCTTGTGGGTTCCACATTAGGCCTGTTTTGTAATTGATTTGTGTCTTCTGTGTGTGTGGCCTATCCATTTCAATGTTCTCCTCCTGATTTGGGGTCTCTATTGGTTCTTGTTTAGTGAGTTCCCACAGGTTGGCATTTGATATGGTGTTGGGCCAGTATATTCCCGGGAGGCGTCGTAGAATGTCTGTAGTTTGTTGAGTATGTTGGTGGTTGTCTTTCAGGTTTGGGATCCGTAAAGTAGAGTAGATTTGACATTTGAGTTGAAGATTTTTAGTTTGGTCTTGAGTGATATGTTTGTGATTTTATTTAAGATGTTAAATGTTGTCCTTGCTTTGGCATCCTCCTCCAATCCTCCTACAACAGTAATTACCAGGGATGAGCCCGAATCCGAATATGTATTCGGATAAGCACGGATAATGAGTTAAAGACGGATACGGATAATTTCCGAATAGTCCCGTTATTATTTTACTTTTTTTATAGTATGCGCTTAATTGACGCAGTGCGTTCCGCCTCAATGACACAACAGGTAGAATGACACTAACAGCTGTTCTGCGGTGGACACGAGAGGACCGGGCGCGTCCCGTGACCCGCGGTCTCTCTCTTTTTATCCACTGATAAATGCAGCGCGTTCGCCCTATCCCTTGAACAGAGGGTTCTACCGGTCGCATTCGCTGCTGTTTTTATCTGTGCTTCCTCGTAAACCGCTGCCATGGCGGAGAAGAGAAGGACCAATGGAATTTGCTGCACCCCGAGTCACCGTCAGCCCTTCCCCGATGTATTTACATTCACTAGACCAGTGGTTCCCAACCTTTTTTTCCTTGAGGACCCCCGTGCCAGGGTCCAAGACAAGCAATGCCCCCCCAACCCTAACTCCGACCCACATACACACAATAAAAGAATAGAGTGATTAATAACAAACTTTTATTTGCAAAAAAAATAAGAATAAATAAACAGGTACTGATTTACACAGAGCTCCGTGGCTCTGTGTAAATCAGTACCTGCTTTTTCAAAAGCTTTTCTGATGTCCGTGGATCTTCGTGATAGTGCCAATTGCTTCTTTCTCTCAAAATATTCTCGACTTTCACCAATAGTCTGGGGGTGTTTGGTCTCCTGGTGTCGTTTCAGTTTGCATGGTTTCAAGCTTTGATTAGCTAGCTTCTCGCCACAAATGACACATTCTGGCCGAAAACTATCCTGTCCTTCCATAAAACCAAAATCGATGTATCTCTCGAGATATTGCTTTGTTTTCATCTTTGGTACAGATGAACCATCCGTACATTTACGCTTCACAGACATTTTTTTTTCTGTGTAAAGTGAGGCTGACCACAGCAAAACAAACAGCATTGCCCGCCACCCACGAGCCGACCGGAAGGTTGCTTACGCAAGTTCAGAGGTCATATAATAATGAATTTAAATGTGGACCAATAATATGTTTTAATTAGCATTAAACATCGTTTTGATTATCCAATTGGATGTTATTGGGGTTTTATGAATTTAATGTGTAATTTTTTTTTTCTTTTCTTTTTTTTTTCACAAGGGTATCTCAGCGCAGACAAACTTGTGCGTCCCCCTTGCGATCTCTGGCGCCCCCTGCTGGGGGGTGCGGACCCCAGGTTGGGAACCACTGCACTAGACCTACTGCTTACACTCTTTGAAACACCACAACGTTTCCATCAAACTGATGCTTAGGACCTGTTCTTTTTCAGCTGTCAATCAATGTGTCTACTTCAGGACCCATACAATAAAATCGTAAACAGCAAACTTAACACATTAAAATCACATATGGCTTTGTGGAAAGGCTATGATATTATTTAGGGTTCATGAGATTGGTACTGATTGTTTCTAAATCTTATTTTAGTAAAAAAAGAGGGAGAGATAGAGATAAAAAAAAAACATTTTCGTTCCCTAAATGTCTTTGTATTCGGAGAACAAATTTAGAACTTCCTCAGACCAAGGTTTAAAGAATGTGATTGCTCCACTGTATCTTATGCGACACAACGTTTAGCGTTTACCAACTCCGCAAGTAAGAATGTTTCCACTCACTTATTAGTAAATGAGGGGCAATGAGAGAGAGAGAGAGAGAGAGAGAGAGAGAGAGAGAGAGAGAGAGAGAGAGAGAGAGAGAGAGAGAGAGAGAGAGAGAGAGAGAGAGAGAGAGAGAGAGAGAGAGAGAGAGAGAGAGAGAGAGAGAGAGAGAGAGAGAGAGAGAGAGAGAGACGGCAGTGGCGAAGTGGTAGGGAGTTTGCCTCTGGTGTGCAGGGTCGGAGGTTCGATCCCCCGTCTCCCCGCCACATGTCGAAGTGTCCCTGGGCAAGACACTGAACCCCAAATTGCTCCCGATAGTTAGCTTAGTTAGCTTAGCACCCTAGTGCTAAGCCTACCCTGCGTGGTAGCTGCTGCTATCGGTGTATGAATGTGTGTGTGACTGGGTGAATGTGTACAAAACAATGTAAAGCGCTTTGGGTCTGTGAAAAACGGAGATAAAGCGCAATATAAGTCCATTTACCGAGAGAGAGAGAGATGAAAAGGTAGAAATATATCAGACTTTTTGACTTATGTCAATATTAAATCAATGTGATGCTTTGAAGGGACAACAATTGCATTGACAATGAATATTAGTTTAGAAAAATCAACTAAGGTGTGACTTCCTTTAATGTAGACTAATGTAAAAGAAACGTACGGTATACGCCACGCCCACTTCTTGTTGTGTATCCGGATACAGATACAGATAATGTTGTTGGTTGAACAGATACAGATAATGATGTCTCAGCACACCCCTAGTAATTACACTCCTCCAGATGGTTTTGATCCATGGTTATTGGTGTGTTGTTCTAGTTGTTGATTCGCATTACTTTGGTTTTTGATGAGTTGTTTTTGAGCCCGAGTGAAGCAGCAGTTATCTCTAGTTTGTGTGATTTTTCCTACATCTGTTGGTGGCTGTGTGCAAGTTGTGCCAAATCATCAGCAAAATCCAGATCTTCTAGCTGTTCGGTCAGGCTCCACTGTATGACGGTTTGGCTGTTGTTGGTGACCTGTTCCATAGTCCAGTCTATGCAAAGGAGGAAGAGGAATAGTAAGGGCAAGCATCCCTGCCGCACCCCAGTCAGGACCTCAAAGGCCTCTGATACGCATCCTTCATGGAGAACTTGACATTTCATCCCATGGTAAGTGTTTTTGATGATGCTGATGAACTTTGGTGGGACGCCATAGTGCCCCATCAATTTCCACAGCATCTCCCAATCCACACTGTCCAAAGCCGAGTATATACACTGTTGAGTATAATGCGGTTGGTGGAGGTATCTGGTCCTGCCCCTCTGCCTTGCCTCCTCTCAGGGCCTTGATGGTCTTCTTGATTTCAGTCTTGGTGGGGGGGTTGCAGTGGGATCGCTGCTGTTATTTGAGGGGGGTGTCTGTTAAAGAGGACCTATTATGCTATTTTTCAGTCTAACGTTGGTACTGCAGTTTAGCCTCTCTGCAAAAACGCTCTGTCCCTCTGCACTTTGAACCTGGCCAATCAGAGAAGGCCGGTTACTGCATAGCAACAGGCACGCCCCCTAGTTTCACGTTACACTGAGCGGACTGCAGTGTGAGCGGGGAGAGGGGGACAGGGACATGTCTGAGTGTGTAGCAGCATGACCATACATGGAAAATCTGTTTTATCAACGTAGACAAAATCCCGAAACTAGGCACTAGGCTGCCTCGAACGGTATCGGAGTGTAGAGGCTGTGCACAGCCACCTGCAGCCACCCCAGACAGTAAGCAGGGAATTTGTCTAAAATGCATGTATGTCATTATCTGACACTTTGGTATCATTTAGCATGCTGTTATAATGTTATACATTATAACAGCATTTATAGGTCAGAAGAGATGAAAAAGCACAATAGGTGCTCTTTAAGCAGTGCTCTAAAGTGGTCCGTCCACCTCTTTAGTTGGTCTTCCTTGGTTGAGGAGTGTTCCCTGTAAACTTTAATGTGTACTTGAGTTTGTTTGAACTTGCCTGTGAGCTTTTTTGTTGTAAGGTAGAGTTCCTTGAGGTTTTTCTTTCCTGCTGCTTCCTCTGCCTGTTGTGCTCAATGTACTTCTTTTTGTCTCTTCTGACACTTTTCTTCACTTCTGTGTTTGCAGCTTGATATTCCTTCTGCACTGTTGCCTTTTTTGCTCTGGTTTTACTTCTGTTTAGTACCCCCCCTTCACTTGACCACTTTCACGATCGTTTCCGTGGATAGACGGGGAGTGATGTTTGTTTTCCTTCTCCCTACCACTTATTCGCATGTCTCATTCCATACGCTCTCTACGAGAGGTTTTAATATATTTTTTTTGTCTGGCCCACGCTGCTCCACACAGTGCTGTGTGTTTGTTCACTTCAAACAGGACTGTTTCCTCAACACGGGCCAGTACCAAGCTCATTTGGAAGCTAAACTGCTGCTAGGGGACAGCATTATCACCCAGCTAACTTCTGTACATTATATTATCTCTTTTTTGGCAATTATTGTTTGTTTATTGTGGATCCCCATTAGTTGACGCAGAAGCGGCAAACTAGTCTTCCTGGGGTCCAGTTATCTGGTAACCATAGAGATGGACATGTGTCAAATCCAACTAATCAGCTGTTAATACTAATACAAATATAAAGTAGTCCCCAGCCCTCTGCCTCCAACCGCTACATTTAATGTCATTTAAATCACCCTGCTTTCCCATTCTGATGCTTGGTTTGAAGATAGCCTTTACCATGTGGCATGCTTAATGCTAGAGTTGAATGCATGTGAATGGCTGATTACATATTTGCATATTTACAAGCAGTTGTACAGATTTACTTAAAGAGATCCTATTATACTACTTTTCTGGTCTTAATTTCTTGTTAAAAACTGCTATAGAGCAACCTTATTTTGGCGAGGCCCTGTAAACACTTTGCTTCTGCCATCCCCGCCCCCTCCCCCCCTTCCTGCAAACCCAACTCCGTTGTGATTGGTTACCTTGCGAAGGGAAGTTGTGCTCCCCCCCTCCTTTTGCCGGTGCATCTAGCAGTTAGCGTACTACAGCAATGGTATTTGGTGTAATAGATTTTATGACAATTTTATGCTTTGTAAGGTACTAGTATTAGTATAAATGGCAGGTGACAGTGGCACACAAATAATACAAAAAGGTTTATGACACTGAATCAGTGTTAAACGATAGGAACCTGTAGGCCTACTTTGATAACATATAGTGAAAACATTCTGAATGTCTAGTCTGCAAAGAAACAGCCCGGGCGGGACGCAAACTCGGGTCTATTGTTTCATAAACTAACTCCCTACCGGCTGAGCTAAACGAGCACTGGGCTAGTAATGTCACCCTCTGCTATATATAGCAACCTGGGAGCTTGCCTGAGTAGCAGGCTGCAGCATTACCATATATGGAAACATGACAGAAACGATCCCTGCGTGACTCACACATCCCGGAAATTTGAACAAGTTCGGCTCGACTGGCTGCCATAGTTTTTAGTGCTCTGCACAGCCACCCCAGACGGTCAGCAGGGAATACGTCGAAATGCATGTACGTAATGACTTGATACTCTAGTATGTTTAAACATGACTATAAATCATTATAACAACGTTTATAGGTCATAAAAGTCGAAAAGTATCATAGGTCCTCTTTAACAAAGTGTCTGGTTTGTTTAAGTGAGCAGTTTTGGACATTACTGGTCATCCTAAGGGGCAGTTTACACTGTACGCAACAGTTTTCCCCTTTATGTTTTCAAAAGTTTCCACGTTCAGACGCAATTGATTTGAAAACTTCACCTGTGCACATGGTTTCAGAGAAAACGGGCCAAAATCTCTAGTAGGCTACGCATGCCAAGCCAGTAGTCGGCGGTGACACTTAGCCTAGTAGACAGCTATTCGGTACAATTTGATGCATACAACCTTACTGTAACCGAAAATTAATGACACTAAGCGGTTGGTGTAAGCTTTGGGTTACAAGTATTGCACATGACAAGCTTTTTGTCCTCTTTTTTCACCGTGTAGAACTTGTGAAAACAGAAGACATGCTGGTAGTGACTGGAGCGCTGCAGAGCTGTGAAGGGGTTGTCAGCGGACATTCCTCTTAGGCCTACTTCAAAATAAAAGTCTACTCACATTTGTACAGTGAAATGCTAGTAATGTCAAACCTGTGAAATGCTTTTAATGTGAAACCGCAGCCTTAATGCTCTGGGGCCGGTTTCCAGAAGCCTTCTTAGAGCCTTCTTAACACTACGTCAATCGTAACCCCTACGTAGAGTTCCTACTTAACATTTAGCCTGTTTCCCGAAACGTTCTTTGCTACGAATCTCTTTCGTACGTCATACGTTGGTAAGGTTGGTCTGGAGCGCCCTCAGAGCCTTCTTAGCTCTACCGTAGGGATGTTTCAGCTCCTAACGCTAGTCGCCGCCACTAAGCAAGTACGCTTCGTTTCCACGTAGGTGTGTCACTCGTGTCCGTTTTACTAATGGTGCTTCTAGTGTCCAACGGAAGGAAATGTGGGGTCTGTGTCTCTGGCGATGCCACTGCGATCGCAGGCACTCTGTCTTGTGTCATTTAACTAATAAATCTGACTGTATTTCATATCAAACGGACACAGCGATGACTGTATTTAATAACAAACCGTTAAAAACGATCCATCTGTATATAGTGTGACCTATACCATTCACTCTGATTCACAAAGTGTTCAAACTATATGAACAAGTACTTTTTAGTCATCTAACTGACTTGACAATCAGCATTAACTGAATGGATGCGACGTCCGTCAACATGAAAATACTAACGTGATATACTAGCCTATAGGCCTACAGTCGGATCGTTTTTTTATCAGTTAAATACAGTCATCGCTGTGTCCCTTTGATATGAAATACAGTCAGATGATTTATTAGTTTAATGACACAAGTGAAAGTTCCTGCAATCGCTGTGGCATCGCCAGAGATTCAGACCTACACATTTCCTTCTGTTAAAGCACCATTGTGTAAAACGGACACGAGTGACAACCCTGTTGTGCATGTAACTGCCACATTGCCAGTGTTGTGTTTCACCAATGGTTTAAAGTCATTCATGAAGAAAGTAATTGCTGGAAACAATCTTAATCTTAATCTCCTCCGCTGTTTCTATATTTTCTAGGCAATGGTAGTATGTTCGACCATGGTTAACACTAGAACCTCCTCACTGTGTTCCACACGGCTCGTCCGGCTCAGCTGACAGCAGCCGGGCAGAGTGTGTCGGATCCTCCGCCTCAAAACATGTAAACGTGTGAAAAAATTTATGAATAATCAACTAGAGCTTACCTTAAAATAAGTGTGCCATGTTACTGTTTATTGCATTTAGGATTTTAGCTCATTTGGATACTTTGGCCGTCTGTTTTAATTGATATAGTGCATGAAATGAACATGAAATATAAAATCGATCTCTGAGCAATCGATTTCAGCAGTTTCTTGCTGGACAGCGCCATCTACGAGCAACGTAAGGAGTGGTTCTCCTAAGAGACCGTTCGGGAACCACGACTACAGAGGTAAACAACTTTGGTAAGAGAGGACGTTATCGGGAAACCGGCACCTGTTTCAACAGTAACTTAACTGCTGCGCGCTGATCTATAGATAGTGTTTTTTAATGTAGAAAGTAGTGGTGGGCCGTTATCGGCGTTAACGTGCTGCGTTAACGCCAGACTCTTATCGGCGATAAAAAAAATATCGCCGTTAATCTCTTATTCCACCTCCTGTTCGGCTCAGGGGAGATAATAATAGCCGGGGGCCGTTGTTGACACTTGAGGAGCCTTTATTCTCTCACACACCCGCCGCTCTCTCTCTCCATCACTTGCCCACGACACAATCGGGTATTGGAACGCAGGGTGGGTGTGTGTGGCCACCGGTCGCCACGTGACTATAAGTTTCCAAGTTTTAAACACTCCTATCTCTTCAACGTCAACGTCACCGTACCCGAATCCTAAATATCCCCATAGCAGACGCTATATTTCATCGGGGGGGGAAACTTTGTTTTGCGCCACAGTTCGGCCGTAATGCTGCTGCACACACAGACACAGACACAGGCGCACACACACACGCTGCATGACAGAGACGAGGGGCGCTACCAAAAAGACGAGAGGAGCGGTTGGAGCAGTTGGAGCGTTTAGAGACACATGCGTGCACATTTATTTACATAAAATCGCAATCGCAGTCATTTGTGCAGTTATGTAAAATGTTTCACTAAGGAAAATTACAGAAAAAGTAACGCACAGTGACTTTGACTTCCACTTAGACAATGGACACTTTATTTATATCTGTAAAATTTTATTTTATATCTTAATTTAAGTTAAAGTTTATTGTAGGTACTGTTAGTTTTTATATTTTAATTTAGATATATATCTTAATTTTAGCCTAATGTATGTTTAATGTATGTCTTGTTTTTATGCTACTGGATACCTGAATTTCCCTCGGGATAAATAAAGTATATATCTATCTATATCTATCTATCTATCTATCTATCTTTGATGAGTAACTTTAATCTGATTACTGGTTTGGAGATAGTAACGCGTTAGATTACTTGTTACTGAAAAAAGAGGTCCGATGCCGGTAACGCGTTACTAAATAACATCTTGTTGAACATTATTTATTTTCATCACCAATTATCATAGTAGAACAGCTTCCTCAAGCAGTTTGTGATGCATGTTGGAAACAGGAGATGAGCCCCTGGTCTGATGCGCCACCTGGCTTGAGAAACACGTTCTCAAAGACTTACTTTGAGTCATTATTTAGGAGCACACACATATTATGAATGAATTCAAATGAGACATTTTAATCTAGATTAATCTAGATTAATTCCAAAATTAATCTAGATTAATCTAGATTAAAAAAATTAATCTATGCCCACCTCTAGTAGAAAGCAATGTCCCTGGCATTACCGGTGGTGACACAAGTTTATTATGCTAGAAAAACCAGCAGAGCACAAATATTTCCCCAGCTAAAAAGTGGTGGGTGGTCTCAAAAACGTACTAATCACTTCGACTAAATATACTCATTTGGCGAGTGTTATATTTGAGCCCTGCACGGCACTCTCCGCTTATCACAGTGATAGTGACACAGAGACACCCATAGATATGAATACAATTGTCTTTATATCTATGGGATACACCGTGCATGTTGTCTTCTAACTTCATAACTCGCATGTGGCCAAGGTTTTACTGTGTTTTTACTGTGTCATATTGTTGTTGTCTACTGGTTAAGCAAAATGTAGCACAATGCCCAAGACAAATTTCCTTAACAGGACAATAAAGTTTACCCTGACCCTGATGTGGGTATTTTGACAGCAAATGTAATAGACTACGTATGTGCCGAGTGGAGCCGTGACAACAGTGTTACCAGAGAGACCAGTTTCGCAAGTTTACAAGGTTTCAATACAGTTGTGTTTTCAAAAGATTCCACCCTTGGTGGAGGTGGTTTCAAAAGTTTGCTTTTTTTAAGCCGGCATTTTCTGTTGTCATGTGAATGATAGGCTGCATCTGCAAAAATATTTTTGCGGATGCACCGTTTCGGTTTCCAGTGTAAACTAGCAAGCTAGCTAGTTTTCTTTCATAATGTTGTTGAGGTCAGAAGAGTTTCCACCATGTCAGAGCTACACAACATGAACGGCTGTGATGCTGTTTTCAACAAGAGGCCAATCCATGTTTAATAAAGGGCCAAATGTGTTGATGCTGGTGAATGTTTTTGTTCCATTGTTGACTGTGGCTATCCCAGGGCTTTCTCCCTGGATGCCAGCAGTGGCCTTGAAGTCTGTGTTTATTTGCTGCTTTTCTCAAATATCATAATCTGGGTGACTGCATGGGACTCTGAGTTTTATGTAAATTGCGTATAAGCCGATTACAAGTGAAGCAGTTCAGCTGTAAACATAATTTATTTTATGGACTTCCAATTTTCCCAACCAGATGCCATAAAGGGAAATAATTCTATGGCCATTATCATTGCTTTGCATTATTGTTGTATTATGAGGATATTTCTCATGTCACACGAGGTAAGTCATTTTTCTCCCTGAGACACTGCGAGTTTGTCTTCCATGTGTGGAAGGCAAAGATCAATTGGTTTTAATGGCTGTTCTATCAGCTATTGAAGTTATAATTCACTTTTTCTGAATTATGTAGAGGGCCTTAGATGTATTAGAAAATGCAAAGGTGAACAAGCGATGTATGCTCTCCTCTTTTCTCCTTTCTCTAACTCCTCTCTCTTCCTTGCTTTCAAGCCTCTGAACAACAAGGACACTGCTCATTTCTAGAGCCTTTTTTCTTTGGCATCCTTCTATTTAAACATCAGCCTAAACGTGGCCTTGGTGGTATTTTGCCATGCGGTTGAAGGATGTCAGGGTATTAAGTTCAATGTTCAAAACAGTTAACTGCTGTTGCTGCCAACCAAAGCACTAGTTCAAATATTGATGCTGAAAGATAAAAACAGGGTAAGAGTTCAAACACACATATAGGCCACCAATGGAGCTAAAGGCTGCTCGACCAGTTCTTAAGCTGCTGGAGGTTCTGATAATGTGATGTGGCTAACATTTATTTTGTGTCCTATGGAAGTTTGGGCACAGTCCCTATGGACAGGCAGATGGATTTGGTATTTGCACTCACTAAAATAGAAATCCTTTACAACGTCCCACTACCAATGTTTGGGAGGGGTCGCTGCTCAGTGATGCTCTGACCTCTCAAACATTTTAAGAAATAGATTATTTTGATTTCATACAAATGTCTACAGAGTTCCAAAACCATAGCAGAACCCTTAAGCAAAACCACCTCAAATGCAGAGAAATTATAACTAACTAAAACATATTCTACCACACCATACTTCAATGTGGCTGTCTCTTTGCTATGTCACAAACACACACACACACACACACAAACATTGCCTTTCAACACCATTAACAATGTGAAAATGTACCATGATTTCCTGCTTGTTTCTATCTTGTCGCGACATCCTGTCTGTGAACACACAAATGGTCATGTGCCACAGATAGTGTCATAACAGATTTTAATAAAAAATAGATACCATCAGCCAAATACTGTTTGTTTCACATAAGTGTTGGACACTCCCTTAAAGGTCACATATTATGCTAAATGCACTTTTTAAATGTGTTCTAACATATCCATGGGTCCACGGTGTGCCTAGAGACTGCCAAAATATTTTAAAAAATAACAATCTCTCCTGTTCTCACTCTCCCCCTTTCTGAAACCCCCACCCCTGCCCCCCAATATACTCCAGTCAGAATTTTCCCCTTTTCTGACCTCACAAGCTGGAAAGCCAGAAGCTTCCACTGTGCAGCCCACACCCCTATTTCTTATTGGTCCACGGCCCTGACAGACAGAGGGCGAGGCGTATCTGGCTTCGCTTCCGGACAGGGGGCGGGGGCAGCTCAAAGATTGTATATTTACGAGGGGAGCTGCAGCTCTTTTAAAAAAATAGGCCATTGTGAGATTAGCTGAACATCAGCATAGTACAATAAATTATCTGAAAGTTTTTTTCAGCAAACAATTAAAAAAAAACGTATTAGGGACCACTAAGACCATATAATATGGTGTATAATAGTACCGAAAAGTGTATAATATGAGAGCTTTAAGGATAAACTGAAGAGATGAATTAGGTCATGCTTGCAAAAACAAGCCAGTGTCGGCGACTCAGGCCCTTGTTTAGGATGTGTTGGCAGACACCTCCCATCCAACAGGAGGCGAGCTTAAAGGCCAGGACACACCGGCCCGATAATCGCCGTCGTAGAGTCGGGAGGGGGCACAGACACAAATCTGTTTGGTGTGTGCCGTGAAATCGGTCGTCGTAGATATCGTCAGGCTTCTTTTGAGGCGGCGGGCAGTCTTTCAGTTGGAGCAATTTGATTTGTGGAGGGCTAGCGAATCAGTGAAGCCCGGAAGTGAGGCGGGTAGCACAAACAGCTAACAACAGTTAGCCATCGTTTTAATGTGTTTGTTTGTTTGTTTCGTTCAGCGAGTACTCACATGCATCAACCCTTGTTGACTGCTCGACACCATGCTCGACACTCTCTGCTAAAAATGGTGCTCTTTATGGTCCATAAATATAAATACGTATTTCTATCTATGTTTATGGTCTAGAGAGCCGTCCCATCATTTCCGGCTTCCGTATTTTTTCGGGCCATTAGCGGTTTGGTGTGTTCTTTGCACTTTTTCGGCCGCGACGGGAAGACTGGAGCTCCCTGAATCGGCAGTCTCCATTTTCGGGTAGTCGGACTGGTGTGTCCTGGCCTTAAGGCAGATCTAGAGATTGCTGTTATATGAAGGCCAGGACACCCTGGAGCTGGAGAGGAAGATTCCTGTTTAGTCTGCTCTTATCTGGTGTTAGTAGATATCACAAAAATGACATTTGAGCAGAGGTGGGCCAGAATTTACTTCAAGAAGGTTTTAACTTTATCCGCTATTAGTCTTATGTCATATTGAATATTGGCATGGCTTTTATGTCGTTTATCTGGCATATGATCTTTTGCTAATATAATTATGTTTATTGAGATTTAGACCAAGGTCTGTATACTTTGACTTTGTAGTTGTTATTTTTAAAGTAAAACAATATAGAACATTGTATACAAAATGTTATGCCTCTTAGAATCAATGTGCGATGTGAATATTTGGAGTTGGGCAAGAAACAGTTGGAAGCATTAAATCTCCCTTGAACCCATCACAGAAGAAGAGCTATTTTTAGTTTTTCAGTGGTATCTTCAGTGACATGTTAGTCACGTGTATCATGTATTCCATGACTCGTGACCTAAGCCCATTCAAATTTACTTTGTCATACTTTTGTTTTATCCATACACCAACTTTTTCCCCTCAGCATGCAGTCCCCTCCATAAGTATCGGAACAGTGAGGCCAATTCCTTTAGTTTTGCTGTAGACTGGAAACATTTGGGTTTGACACCAAAAGATGAATATGAGACAATAGCTCAACATTTCAGCTTTCATTTCCAGGTATTCACATCTGGATCTGGGGCCGTATTCACAAAACATTTTAAGGCTAAGAGTAGGTCCTAACGTGCTGATTTAGGAGTAACTCTCAAAAATAAGGGGCGTTTCACTCCTAATTTTAGGAGTCCTAACTTTTTAAGATAAGTGTAATTCACAAAGCATTTTAGCGCTAAAACTAGCTCCTAAATCTATGAAAAGCTAGGAGTCCTCGAGAGGACTCCTAAGTCACTAAGAGTAAATCACAGACACTCATTTGATGGCATTTTGGAGAGATTTAATGCTAGTGAGCTTTACAAAAGGTACCTTAATAGCTGTAAGGGTTTAATGATCTTAGTAAAGCTATGTTTAGAAAGTATAGACACATTTATATTTATTATATTTATATAAAAAATTATGTATTAAGTTCCTTTTCCTGCAGTTGCTTTGGGTTTACGATGCACTGAAAGTTACTGTTGGTGTCACGTTTGGGTTTAATTTGTTACTAGAGTAGGCCCATATGTGGCGCTTCCAACTCCTCCATTCCACAGGTCCGCTACTGTATAGTTGCGTGTCTCGCCTTTTTCCTTCCGCATGCACTTTACGATTTCGCCAGTTGTTGTTTCTAAATTGCGAATTTCCTGGTTTGCCGCTGTCTGACTATTGCGGCATAGTCCGCCGTTGAGGGAAATACAGTGAGAGTGCATGGCGTGCAGCTGTTCAATGAGGATATTTTTTCCGATTCAAATCATTGTAACATTTTAAATTAATAGACCTATGTGGCGCTATTGTAGGTTAATTGTGAACGAATGTGTGGGAAACCCTGCAGTATCTTGGTTTCATGTTAAATCAGTGTCACTTGTCATTAATTGTATATAAAAACTCTTCACTTTAATACAGCGACACGATATGGATATCTCCACAGTGTTTCTATCATAAACTCACTCTTAGCTCTCATTCCCTCTCAGCCAATCACTGTGGGCATAGAAGGTATGAACATGACATCATCCATAGCAACAGGGTCAACACCGCCCTCTATTCTCAGCTTAGGAGTTCCTCCCATTCCTTAGTAAAAGTTGATCTTATCAGCTTTGTGAATAGGTTTTAAGAAATTACTCCTTACTAAGAACTTTTAGTGCTCCTTATGAGTACTCTTAGCGCTAAGATAAAATGTTTTGTGAATACGGCCCCTGATACACAACTGAGAAGATATCATTATTTGAAAAGGAACACCACATTTTTAGGCAAGCAAAAGTATTGGAACAGATAGACTTTAAATAAATTAAAGTGAATAAACCGTAATATTTTGTCGCAAATACTTTGCTTGCAATAACTGCATCAAGCCTGTGACCCATTGACATCACAAAACGTTTGCATTCTTCTTTTGTGATGCTTTTCCAGGCTTTCACCGCAGCCTCATTCAGTTGCTGTTTGTTTTGGGGGGTTACTCCTTTCGGTCTCCTCTTTAGCAGGTAAAATGCATGCTCTATAGCAGGGGTCCTCAATTAAAAACTCAAAAGGTCCACTTACCAAATTTCGAACTTGTCCGGGGTCCGGAACAGTGACGGTGTAATTCCAAAATTAGAACTCCGAACAAAATAAAAGGCAGTAAATCCACAAAGAACATTTGAACTATGCACAAAGGATGACGTGTTCTGTCCACATCAGTGTGAAAAGTGACACTGTTTTTGTGCCACCACCAGTTTTTTAAATCTGGGCACAAAACGAGTGAGGGCCAGGCGTAGACACTGGTGTAAGTGTTCATTAGTGAGTGTGCTCCTGTATTTGTTCTTCACTGCAGTCATCGTTGAAAAGGCTGACTCACAAGAGTATGTAGAAGGGAAGATGGTCAGAATGTTCAGGGCCATTTTCTCCAAGACGGGGACACATGCTGCAGGGACCATCTTCGTCCAAAAGGTTGCAGGGTCACACAGAGATTCCTGCAGTGCAAGGTTTTCCTGAAGCTCAATCAGCTCTGATTGAAGAGAAGCAGAACTAGCCCATGGGCAGATCTTCAGGGCTTCAATCGAGAATTCTTTGATATTTTTCACCAGGAATGGATTTTCAATGCACAGTAAGACCTGTTTTCCCAGACGGAAATCTCCAAACCGGGTTTCAAAATTTTCAATCAATTTGTCCAGGAATTCCACGTGACTGTGATGCTGTGTTGCTGAAGCTTGACTTTTCAGTTTTGGGAAGTGAAGCAGGCCCTCCTCCTGTATGTCACTTTTGAATATTTCCAGTTTCCTTTGAAAAGCACGGATAGATGACATGAGGTTACACACTGTGTTATTTTTGCCCTGGAGTGTCAAATTCAGATCATTGAGATGGCAAGTGATGTCTGATAGAAATGCAGCAATTTCCATTTGTTCCTTGTTTTGCAGGAATTCCAGAAATGGTTTTGCTTTTGGACTCTTCTGATTCAACAGAAACGTTTCTAGGTCTTTCCGTAGTGTCCAAAATCGCTCCAGCACTTTGCCTTTGCTGAGCCACCTGACATTGTTGTGTAAAAGCAAATCATCAAATTCTGCATTAACCTCTGTGAGGAATGTGCGCAGCAAACGATGCTGCAGAGCAGATGATGCCTTCAAAAAATTTACAAGTCTCATTACTGTTGTCATGATTTCTGAGTACTCCTTTCCAAGGCTGGCACACAAAACCATCTGGTGAATAACACAGTGGCATGCTAAGAGGTCAGGGTGATGAGCTTTTAAGCGGGCCACTAATCCCTTCTCTCTCCCAGTCATACTTGGGGCTCCATCAGTTGCAACAGAAACAACATGCTTCAGGTCTATCTCTCTGTCTTTCAACATCTCCATCACTGCTTCGTAAATGTCCTCCCCTCTTGTATGCCCATGAAGGTTTGTGAGGCCTAAAACATCTTCGAAGAATTCCCCCTTCTCTTCATCAAAAAATCTGACAAACACCAGAAGTTGGGCATTATCTGTGTTGTCTGTAGATTCATCCAAAGCCAATGAAATGCATTTAGCCTTTTTAACAGCAGATTTCATTTGGTCCAATAAATCATCAGCAAGGACTTCAGTGCGTCTTGCTGCAGTGGCATCAGAAAGTGGTATTTGATTTATTTTTTGTATGATGTCATCTTTTTGAGTTCCCTCAAACAGAGCGGTTGCTACTTCATTCATACACTCCTTCACGATTTCTGCGTCACTGAATGGTTTTTTGTGCTTGCCTAAGACCCATGCCACTCGCAGTGAGGCTTCAGTCCCACGCTCCTGCTGTGTGGCTGACCTGACTATCATAGTGCGTGTTGCTTGGTATGATGCTTGCATTTGGCTTATTTTTGTGGTCCTTACCTCGGAGTTTTGTGGATAGTTCTGCTCGAAGTGGCCATGCTTTGTTTCATAATGACGTTTTACGTTTCCACTTTTGACAAGGGCAACTGTCTCATTACAGATTAAACACATTGGTTTCGTGCTCCCCACAGGCAGCACAAATGCATATTTGTCGGTCCATTCTGTTTTAAACTCACGATTTTCGGAATCCACTTTTCGCTTTTTGTCAAATTTGGAGCACGCCATGATTTTTCTCTTTACTAAAAGCACCGTTCGCTAATCTCACCGTTAGCTAATGAGCTGTGTGACCGCGGTGAAGTTAGTTTGAATTTGAATATTCGATAGGTTTACCCACCCGGAGCGAAGAAGCACGAATGTCAAATGGCCAACATAAAACTAACTTCACTGCCATACTGAGTAACGAGCCGAGAGACGGCGGAGGAAAAAAACACTCGCGGATGAAAAAAAAAAAAAAAAAAAGCAGTCACGGCCACAATTGAGTTGTCATAGTGATGTTTTTATACAGTACAATCGCTGATAGGACATTTGCATTGGCAACGAGGCAGATACGTGATTGGAAACATCCAGAAATCATACGCCAATAAAATCTCGCTTGGATCACTATGAAAACAATTGTAGCCTAATATTGATTTTTGTCTCGGTCCGAATTTCATTGCGTTTGGGTCCGGATCCGGACCGGAGTCCGCCCTTTGAGGACCCCTGCTCTATAGCGTTTAAGTCTGGAGATTGACTTGGCCAGTCTAAAACCTTCCATTTCTTGCCCCTGATGAACTCCTTTGTTGTTTTTGCAGTTTTTTTGGATCATTATCTTGCTGCACGATGGAGCATTTTCCAATCAGTTTGGTTGCATCTTTCTTTAAATTGGCAGACCGAATGTTTCTGTAGACTTCTAAGTTCATTTTGCTGTTGCCATCATGTGTTACTGTGTTGTTGTCAAGATGAACCTTTACCAAAGTGATGGAAAGGCTAAAGTTTGGAGAAAGAAAGGATCTACTCATGATCCCAAACATACAGGCTCATCTGTGAAACACGGTGGAGGCAATGTCATGGCTTGGGCTTGCATGGCTTCTTCTGGGACAGGCTCATTATTCTTCATTGATGATGTAACACATGATGGCAACAGCAAAATGAACTCAGAAGTTTACAGAAACATTTTGTCTGACAATTTAAGGAAAGATGCAACCAAACTGATTGGAAGATCCTCCATCATGCAGCAAGATAATGACCCAAAACACAATGAAGGAGTTAATCAGGGGCAAGAAGTGGATGGTTTTAGACTGGCTAAGTCAATCTCCAGACTTAAACGCTATAGAGCATGCATTTTACCTGCTAAAGAGGAGACTTAAGAGAGTAACCCCCTAACACAAACAACAACTGAATGAGGCTGCGTTGAAAGCCTGGAAAAGCATCACAAAAGAAGAATGCAAACGTTTTGTGATGTCAATGGGTCACAGGCTTGATGCGGTTATTGCAAGCAAAGGATTTGCGACAAAATAGTATGTTTTATTCACTTTAATTTATTTAAAGTCTATCTGTTCCAATACTTCTGCTCGCCTAAAAATGTGGTGTTCCTTTACAAATAATGATATCTTCTCAGTTGTGTATCAGATCCAGATGTGAATACCTGGAAATGAAAGCTGAAATGTTGAGCTATTGTCTCATATTCATCTTTTGGTGTAAAACCCAAATGTTTCCAGTCTACAGCAAAAATAAAGGAATTGGCCTCAGTGTTCCGATACTTATGGAGGGGACTGTAGCATAACACCTCTGTACTACATTTCAACTTTTGGGGAATTTTTTGAATGCACAAATTATAGCGATTAACAGTGTAAAACATTCATTATACTAATAATACATTAGATGAAACATACACTTTTTAAGAACTCAAAGTCTGTTAAAAACGTTTCCCCCCCCCTGAAAAAAATTAAATGCATTTCTCCAAAGGTCAAAAACAGTAGCCAGACCTGCAAACTCATAGGAGGTGAAAAAGGTGACACACACCCGACCCTTTTAGGGGGGCTTGGGTGTTTGCGCTGTTCAAATTATTGACTATTGTTAAATATCATTCACTCAATCAGAGTTTTCCACTATTGCCTCCAATGTCCAGTTGGGTGAAAATAGTAGCCAGCTGTGATCCCGACCCTCCTAGGGGAGTCCGGGGGTATGCTCCCCAGGGAGATTTTTGTTTACTTTTTAAAGTGAAATGCATGAATCTGGTGCACTTTGAGAGGGAAATTAAGAGGCTAAAACAGAGGAATTTTGTGTGAACAAATAATTTGGAGACACTGGGTCGGATGAATTAGAAGCTATTGAAGAAATACACATGGATTTTCCATAAAAATATTAATTTAAAATAAAATATTATGCAGGGTCCTCTGGGTTGGGCTTGGTGCTCTTTTTCTTTTACAGGACACATTTCTCTGTAATATAATGAATACATTTAAATGCAGTGAGAAGAACGAAGCAGAAGAACTCTGTTGTCCAGCTATCTTTTTATCCACAGACAAGGCTGAAATAGGCTTTACAGTGCATGGGCATCTGAAGGCAGCCCCATTTCTAAATGTTTTTAAATAAACTCAATACACACTGTGCATGGACGTGAACGTGGCGTGATCAGTTAAACTCAGATTACCTCCCAGATGAACTAATTAAATTATTGGGCTATTAACTATCTAGACCAAAACATTGTATTAATTTTTTTGTATGATACAATTATATGATGTTAATATCAAACACACAAACTAAAAAAAAATAAAAGTTTTTTTGGGGGGCCCCTGGCGGTCGGGGGCCCTAAGCAACACTAAATTCGCTTATGCCTCGGGCCCGGCTCTGATTGTGAGCTCACTGCAATGTGCGCTCATTAAAATGTCAGCTTCACTTAAGAGTCCTGTGTGGGTCAACAGTGCAGTGCAAAATAAAGCATAAAGTTATAACATTCGTCTACGACCGTGATGTTAAATCACCTTCACACAAAGCCTATGTCCGGGCAAAGCAGCGAGTCGATCGCTGTGACGGTGAAAATCACCGGGAGACCTCGCCAGTGTGAGCGAGTGAGCCGCCGCTCAGAAAAAACTCTGTGGTTTGATGGATAAAATGATAGTTGGGGATATCCTGCCCGTTAACGTTGTCTACGGGAACAGCTTCCGCGATCTGTTTGTAGGCCTATGTCTCGAGTATAAATACACAGAGCCATGTCGGCAAACTGACAATGCGACTAAATAAAAGGGACTGTACAGTGAGCTGCGTCCCTCCGTTAGTATCTGTTTTCAGCCGAGTAAGTTACATCCACCTCCGACGCATTGACAGCGTTTAATCAAAGATTCTCATTTCTTATTTTTTATTATCAAAAAGGCTTTGATTGAGACTTTTAGCCAATTCTAAAGTCTGAACGCACACAGCGGCAGCAGTGATGCTTTACGGTGCCTGATCTTAACGCTGATTGGACAATACTCATGACATCTACCAAAGATGTTTTATTGCCAAGATAATGATATTCCCTTGTCTCACACTACGGTAACTCGCCCACACAGTCCAGTCTGGGAAGTGCTGGCTGACTTCTCTGGCAGCTGCCGCTACCCCCAAACCCCTGGGCCAATCATCCCACTCTGTGGGCCGGTCCAAAAAAAAAGAAAAAAAAGCCTAAATAAAACAATGAAAAGACACACACACAGATAGACCTGCCCAGTGGGAAATCTCCCTGTACTCCCGATGGCCAATCTAGGCCTCCCAGAGAGTTATACTCTCCTGCTCCGTACACAGTAAATTTTGAAGTGTTAAAATAACACTAAAAGAGTTCAATTTAACACCATTTCCGAGTGTATTTGGTCCCACTCAGAATTGGAGTTAAATTAACTCTCTTCAAAGTGTTACAATTTTAGAGTTAAATTAACTCAAAATAGAGTTAAAAATACACTGTATAGTGTTATTTAAAGCCTTATAGAGTACTTTCTACACCCCGTTTTTAACTACCGAAATTGACACCAACACTAGGAGGCATTCTACTCCAGCTGTTGTTATATTAACTCAGATAGAGTTAATGGAGTTTGACACTGCATATTTAACACTGGGGAATTTACTGTGTAGGCTCTGTCACTTGTATATCATTATTAATAAGGCAACGCTTGGTGTTCTACCTCACTACCTATGTTCTCTTATCACATGGAAAAGTGCTCTTTGCATTCTCAGGACATAATTTTGCTTTCTGTCCCTAATGTGTGCACAGAAGAGGGAAAACAGCTGTTTGTGTACTTTGCCCCCTCTGAATGGAATACGCTGCAGAATGACTTGATGAATTCATCTGGGTAAATGCTTTTAAATCTGAAGTGAAAGAATAAGTACAGTCTCTTTAAGATGTCATTATTTACATAATTTTTCCTGGTTCCAAAAATGGATCTTTAAAATTTATGTAATGTGAATTGATTTGATTTATTTTAGATCTATTACCCTGGTCCTCTTGTAACTTTGTGTTTTTATTATGCTGCTGCCTCTTGACCAGGTCACCCTTGACAATAACTTTATAATCTAAATGAGTTTCTCCTGGTTAAATAAAGTTATAAATATACATATATGAGACATTAAAAAGTGAATAATAAGGGGTGAGGGAGATGGTGTCTTCTCCCAGATGGCCTGCAGCCTGGACTGCTTCTAAGGCAGATGAAGTGACTAGTGATAAGAGCATCCCTCCTCTCTCCTCCCTCCTCTCTCCCTCTGCGGGTCTCCCCTGTTCAACCTGGTACCATGCCCTGCAAACTGGAACATTCTGGTTTAAAAATACTGCAAAACCTTCTTTGTTACACTAAGCCATTTTTTGTTCCTCTTCTACCTTATTTATTTTCTTGTTCTCTTCAAATAACAGCAATGGCTGGGATGAGCGGGTGGGGGACTTAAAGAGAGAAAGGAAGGAGTATGGAAGAGAAATACAGTATGTAAAGAGAGGGAGAGACTAGGCTGTGTCAGAGGGAGAGGGAAGAGAGGAAAGTTTCTGCAGCGTATAGTTTAGGAGGAAACGCGTGAGAGACGCTGGGGAATCTGCGGTGGCCAGCTGCAAGAGGGGAGATAGTGGAGAAAAAGGCTTTTAATTCTCAATCCCCACAGAGCCTTTGAAAATTACCAATCTTCTTATCACAGACGCAGGGCTGCTTATGCAAATTGTTGTGGAGTGGAACGTTTAAACGGAAAATTACTCGACAGCATTTTTTTTCTCTCTCTCTCCTCCCTCTCTCTCCCTCGCTCTTCCACACAGAAAGCCTGTTTTGAGTCTCAGATAAGAAGATGAATTGCTCTCCCCGTGCTTTGAAGCGCGTCAGGATTTAAAGACTCCAGCCCGGGCTGTGGTCTAACGCTGCTGCTCTCGCTGCCTTTGTAGCAGAAAACAGACTGGGGGAAAGAAGACCAGGGAAAAAAAGAGGCATTTCAAACAACATAGATTCTGTGCTCCGACACATCCTCACCGCTTGCGGAGACTAGGAAATATAAATATTATTAACCCCCTACTATTCACTCTATTTGCTTTCATATTTTTTTGCTTGACACAGTCAACACTTTTTTTCTTTTTCTTTTTCTCCGACATGGCAATTAATTGACATGATGAAAGAAGCTCATGTGCTGTATGGGGGAAATGTTTGAAGCATTTCAAATTTAAATTATGCCAAGTGCAAAAAAAGAGAAGTGAAACAGAAAATAGTGTTGGAAACCATTGAAGAGCTATTAACTGAATAAACTAAAATGCAACTGACCATGAGATTGTGTAGTTTCCACAGAGTTCTTGTGCTGTGATCAAGCACTTTTTGTTATGTGCTTCATTTCTCTGTACGGATTAACTTAGGCTGCTATCTTACTCACCAGTTTCTTACCACAGGAAATGTAAGAAAAAAAATTAAGGTTAAAGGTGCTCCAATGAACTTTCCGTTTATGTTAACTCTATAGGCCCCCTTTGGACAAAAGTGGTAGTGTTTTTACTACGACAGCTGTTTTTCCTGGGTAAGCGTACCCATGACAAAGGCATTTAGAAAAACTATATAAAAATAGCATTATTTGCACTGATGGTCTAGTTAGCTGTAACATGTAATTTATAATCATCAGAGGAAAAATGTTAGCCTGGTCCTACCAGGCCATCATACTCGGTTTCATTTGTACAGAAGGTCTGGAATCGCTCAATTGACAAACGTTAACTCACTTGAAGGCGGGTCTTTTGATCTGTCAACCAATCGCATAACATTTGGTTGTGACGTATGTCATGCGCCGGCTTCTGACTACAACTGAAACTGGATCACCATCTCAACGTCATTGTTCTCAGCCACTCCCTCTGTTCGCTGATTGGACCGCCAAAAATATACCGCCGACCCACACTGTTTCCCATTACAGAGACCGCATCCTTGGAAGGACGCGGTCTATGAAGGCTATAGCCTGTGAAGGCCGATTCGAAGGCCGAACGAGCGTTGTTAAACGAGACGGTCCCCGCAGGTCTCCGTTTACGAGCATTTCCGGTTTACGTAACAAGCCGTTACCTTGCGTGACGACTCGCCGCTCCTGTGCTGCCTAGCAACCCTGGTTGCTGCCAACGGAAACAGCCCTGTCAACGGAGGAAAAAAGAAAAAGAAGTTGCCTACCAGACGAAAAGAAAAAAAAGTACAAGAAAAAAAGAAAGGAAGATAAAAGTTAATAAGATGGAGCAACACGTTGCTGTTTTGTTATTTTTAATTTTATTTTATGCCATCTCTGGAAAAAAACGCAATGAATCTTGGGATATGTTGGGCCGCGAAGGATCCATCTGTTGCAGCCTTCAAAACCGTGAAACGAAGGCTGCATTTCTCGGCCGCATATGAAGGAGCCTTGCAAATCGTTGCAAATGGAACAAGCCTTTGTGCGCCGCTATGACGCAATCGGTCTTCAAATGCAGCCTAAGTAGGCTGTAACCCCTGAATTGAGATCCAGCTCCAGACTGACTACTGAAGGGAAATGAAAATTGAGCGGAAGTACGTAGACGGCCAGTGCCAGGCGAGAAAAATTTGCCTGTTTCAGAAATATTTAAAAGTCCCTCGTAGCTACTTTAAATGACAATATGCCTTGTCTCATTGTAACATGAGTTTTACACACAATAAAAGCTTTAAATAACTAAACCAAAAAAGCAATTATTGATTGTTTACTTTTTGTTTAACAAATGTATGGAAGAGGATTAGGGCTACACATAAGTAACAATTGAGTTCTGACTTCATTCTAAGAATTCTGAGAAAAAAATCAGAACTCAATTTTAGTTTTCATAGATAATTCCCATCAATATGAAGTTGTTTCATGTCATTTTATGATTCATATGAAATTTAATTTTGAAAGGGACACACCAGGACATGGTGAAACTATAGTGAAAGCTGCTAGTATGAAGTCAATATGACTCTCAGTAGAGTATTTCTCTTATCAGTTAAAGCGGAGAGACCTGAGAGAGACGCGCGTCTCTTCGAAAAAAATAGGCTCCTCCTCCTGATGTGCAGTGGAGCGTCGCTGCAGACTCCCTCCAACCAGCGTCAGCAGGGCGTTGGATGTGTGGAGCTGTAGTGTGTTAACACGGTCACTGGAAAACAAAGTCAGACACAGATGTGCAGTAGACGCAGGGTGTGTGTCCTGGGCCTTTCATTGAACGTCGGCCCGATACTCACAAAAGTCTGCTCATTTAAAATCAATTCAATATTGACTCCTGGATTATGTTGTTGACAGTTCTCAGTAAAAAAAATTTAAAGTATTTTAATTAAGGCTTAAAACCCATCTTGCTATTCTAATATTTGAAAAGTGGATAAGTGAGCTTTGTAATTAGGTGACACCAGAATAAGTCACTTTTAACTCAGTTTTTCTTTGTTTTTTCTTGAACAAGGACACAAGAACAAAAATAAGCTTACAAATTGATAGCCCAATATGTAATGGGCTAAACAAAAAGCAAAAAAGAACACATATTTGATTTGGGGGATTGACAATCTATTGTGTGTTGCCTCCCTCCTCCACTCAGTCATTTAAGGGTTCCATCATGACCACAAGAATAATGTTCAGCACAGCCATCACAGTGATGACTGCACAGCTCTTTGATGGAGGGAAGTGTAGACATTTTATTCAGTCATTCGGCATTTGTCAGTGTGACCTTGAATCCTCTAGCTCCTTCAAAACTGTGTTTAATGTTATCCACTTGAAAAGCCACTTTCTTTGTTAGCCATGTTCACTTTCCAGTTGAAAAACACAAAACAGGGCTGTTGTCGTTGGCTATTAAACTACAGCAATCACTATCGTGTATGAAAAGCTTGAGCTGAATATTTTAGTGCTCATGAAGAGATAAATTGCTGGTTGACTCATGCTATCTTAGGTTAATCACTAGTGCATGGTTGAAACACAGACACATATGTGTATTTATAACAAATAGTTGATTAGGATTTGGCCAATTGGCAATGGACTCATCAGTTCCTTCAAAATAAAAAAGCATATTGCGCTTTTGCAGGTAAACATAAAAGTGATATATTTCTACCTGGTTTGTGCCTGCTTTAGCAAATGAAGGGCGAATCTTATCTGTATTTTAAAACATCCAGCAGTGAAAGTATCATGAGCTTATGTTTACAAGTTGCTTCTTTAAACTGCCTATGTATTAGTTTGATTTATTTATTTTTTATAACCAGACGTCGACACACTTTAGGATACGTGTGCTACCTCGAGAAAGTCCAACGCAGTTTGAGCCTTTAATATTACAGTATGTGGGGTTGCTTGCTTAGCCTACAATTTTACTTCATATCCCATCCAGGTCAGACTTCCTTACAGTAACACTAGTCTTTTGAAAAAGAAAAAGAATGGGCGCTCCTGGGCGAAATGCGTAGAGCGCGTAGCATATAGGCACAGACCTTATTGTAGCGGTCGTGGGTTTGAATCCACCATGGCCGTTCTCTGCATGTCATCCCCCTCTCTCTCCTCATTTCCGCTAAATGTCCATTCAACCGCCAAATAAAGGTTAAAAATGTATTTAAAAAATCCCCTCCATAACATTGTCCAGTTTGGTACACATCGTCCAACCCCATTATGCAAAGTACCATCTGTACAAAAGTCGCAGCACTGGCCCTGCAATCCACTCTGGCAAGGCCACACAGGCACACAGGTTGGATCAACAGCCATGCCACTGGCTCTCCTCTAACCAAGCGTGTGTCAGAACAAACCACACAAACTTACTGCTGCTCAACAACAGCCAACTACTGTTCTCACAATAAAAAAAAAAACATATCCTGTTTGCAACCTCCATCTCATGTGTCTCATTCAACACCTCCACCTATTGGTCATCTGACAGCGGCCGCCCTGCCAGGAGCCATCATCCTCATCCAGCTATTATTCACACAGATCCCCCGAGATCTTTTTCACCTTCATTATTTACCTTGTTCATGTCTTGCCTGGGCGTATTGCTGGGCGATATGACACGCATCTCATATCCCGATATAGTTAATTTCATATCCTGAGAACGATAAATTTGACGATATAGGATATTTTCTGTAAATTCAATAATTAAATATTTTATAAAAATGACACATGGAAAGGCCTTTCTCTTGTTACTTTTTTTTTAATGAACATCCACCCAAAACACTGAAAAAAGGAATATGAATATAAAAGATTAAATAAAAAGAACAACAAACATGGTGTGCTCTACTATACAGGTTTGTCAAATGTCAAACTGAAAATAAGTTATTTGAGATGTCGAGAATGTCCCTTCAGTACTGTGATATAGTCATGAAAGGCTGCCAAATTAGTTCAAAGTTCTCTGCTATCCCTGAAATCTCATATCGAATTTTCTCCATATATAAAATACTGGAGAACTCTATGAGCAAGATGTCAAAACATCGGGCTATCTCTTTCTTCCAAACATTTTTTTTGCGATCACCATCCCATACTGGATCGACAGAAGTTTCCAATGACTTATAGTCTGTTTCTGGGTTGGTATGGAGGACGTAGCCGTATACAGTATCTCACAAAAGTGAGTACACCCCTCACATTTCTTCACATTTTTCTTTATATCTTTCCATGGGACAACACTGAATAAATGACACTTTGATACAATGTAAAGTAGTCAGTGTACAGCTTGTATAACAGTGTAAATTTACTGTCCCCTCAAAATAACTCGACACACAGCCATTAATGTCTAAACTGCTGGCAACAAAAGTGAGTACACCCCTTAGAAAAAATTTACAAATTGGGCCCAAAGTGTAAATATTTTGTGTGGCCACCATTATTTTCCAGCACTGCCTTAACCCTCTTGGGCATGTAGTTCACTAGAGCTTCACAGGTTGCAACTGGAACCCTCTTCCACCCATTTATGACAGCATCACAGAGCTGGTGGATATTAAAGACCTTGCGCTCCTCCACCTTCCGTTTGAGGATGCCCCAAAGATGCTCAATAGGATTTAGGTCTGGAAACATGCTTGGCCAGGCCATAACCTTTACCCTCAGCTTTTTTAGCAAGCCACTGGTCGTCTTGGAGGTGTGTTTGGGGTCGTTATCATGTTGCAATACCACCCTGCGGCCCAGTTTACGAAGGTTGAGTGCACATGGTCAGCGTCGTACACAGAGGTTGCCTTTGGAAAATAGACGTATGAGTGCTGCCAGCATTGCTGAAGGGCTTGAAGGGGTGGGGGGTCAACCTGTCAGTGCTCAGACCATACGCCGCACTCTGCATCATACTGGTCTGCATGGCTGTCATCCCAGAAGGAAGCCTATTCTAAAGATGATGCACAAGAAACCCCACAAAAAGTTTGCTGAAGACAAACAGACTACGGACATGGATTACTGCAACCATGTCCTGTGGTCTGATGAGACCAAAATACATTTATCTGGTTCAGATGGTGTTAAGAGTGTGGAGCGGCAACCAGGTGAGGAGTACAAAGACAAGTGTGTCTTGCCTAGAGTCAAGCATGGTGGTTGGAGTGTCATGGTCTGGGGCTGCATGAGTGCTGCCAGCACTGGGGATCTACAGTTCATTGAATTCTAACATGTACTGTGACATACTGAAGCAGAGCATGATCCCCTCCCTTCATAAACTGGGCCGCAGGGCAGTACTGCAACATGATAACGACCCCAAACACCCCTCCGAACGACCACTGGCTTGCTAAAGAAGCTGAGGGTAAAGGTTATGGACTGGTCAAGCATGTCTCCAGTCTTAAACCCTATTGAGCATCTTTGGGGCATCCTAAAAGGGGAGATGGAGGAGCGCAAGGACTCTAATATCCACCGGCTCCTTGATGTCGTCATGAATGGGTAGAAGAGGGTTCCAGTTGCAACCTGTGAAGCTCTAGTGAACACCATGCCCAAGAGGGTTAAGGCAGTGCTGGAAAATAATGATGGCAAAACAAAATATTGACACTTTGGGCCCAATTTGGACATTTTTTCTTAGGGGTGTACTCACTTTTGTTGCCAGCAGTTTAGACATTAATGGCTGTGTATCGAGTTATTTTGAGGGGACAGTAAATTTACACTGTTATACAAGCTGTACACTGACTACTTGACATTGTATCAAAGTGTCATTTATTCAGTGTTGTCGCATGGAAAGATATAATGAAATATTTGAAGAAATGTGAGGGGTGTACTCACTTTTGTGAGATACTGTACATCTGAATAACATGAAACACGCTTGAGCAGAAATTGTGGAGTCTGGAACAGAACCAAAACATATGAGTCAGGGTTCCATCAGAGTGATTGCACCTAATGCAAAGGGGTGAGGAGGAGGGAGAGAATAAGTGTCATTTGACACATGAATAGTGGAGCCCATGTACAACCTTATATTGAATGAATTGGTGCCTTGAGTTGATTGAGCAAGAGTGTATGCTGAGAAGACACTTAGCCCAAGCATGCTCGGAGGCGCGATCCGGTGAGCCCGGTCCACTTTGATCCCGTAGGGGAAGCTGTCAGCTCCCAGGAGTTTAGGAAACAGGTCCGACACAAACACCGTAGGCAAGTCCTTCTCAATCTTTTCAGGCAGCTCGGCTAGCGCCAGTGATTACCTCTCAGCAACACTGATGGAGGACTACTCCCCGTCTGCTATCATATAGTCCATTAGATGATAGAAAACTCTATGAACACAAGACTTGACAACATAGTCATCCCTCACTGAGGTGAAAATTAGTTTGGCCGCAAACTCTTCCCGCATAACCAGCCTGGAGGATACTTCAGACGAGAACAAGACACAATAACTTAACGGCGAGTTACATTTGTTTTTGTGTCGTAAAGATTGTAATTTGCAACATAACGATATTGCATAAAATGAAACGATAGACATTTTTGTTTCGTCAGACGATATATATCGTCATATGGCACAGCCCTACCGTGGCACAACCCTACACACACACACCTACTAAATGCTTTGTCCCCCCACAGAGACAGCTGAGGAAGAGGAAGTGCTACCTCCTGGTGGGCGGAGCCATCGTCCTCACCATCCTCATCATCATCATCGCTGTTTCAGCAAGAAAATGAGATGGGCCAACTGTGGTAAGATCAATCTGACACTATAAACTGAAATCCTCTCACAGAATGTTGAAACTGTCAGCTCCAAATTGTCTTAAGTAGTACTAGTTCCATGAATAGAGTTGTTATTTGCCTTTTATTAAAGTCAATGCAATCCAATTATAGCCACAATTTTTTTTATTTAAATGCGGGCACACATATAATGAATGTTAAAATGCTCATAAAGACGCTGACAGCTGGTCCAGTCGGTGAACACAGCCAGGAGATAGAACCATATGATGTGTAATATGATTTGTCACGATTATTATGAATCAATATATTGGGTTTTTTTCTTGATTGTTTAGTTTATGAAACAGCCTGAGCCTGTTGAATCCAACAATCTTCAGTGTGTTGTAACAGAAAACTGATTCCACCAAATAGGAGGTTTTTCTTTAGCAAAATATGAAAATATTCAAAATTTTTGTTTTATAATTTTACCATACTTTATTTTATTGTGTTGATGAAATAGAATAGCTGTTAATTGACTTACTGTTTGATAATAAAGACTGGAATTGGGACCGTCAAATATCACTTTGTGAGTGAATATATACAGTATATACAGTATACACTCACTGGCCACTTTATTAGGTACAGCGGTTCATTTTAACTCATATAACTAATCAGTATTTCAGAAACTGCTGATCTACTGGGATTTTCACTCTAAACCATCTCTAGGGTTTACAGAGAATGGTCCGAAAAAGAAAAAATATCCAGTGAGAGGCATTTGTGTGGACGTAAAATGCCTTGTTGAAGTCAGAGGTCAGTGGAGGATGGGCATACTGGTTCGAGATGATAGAAAGGGAACAGTAACTCAAATAACCACTCGTTACAACCAGGGTATGCAGAATACCATCTCTGAATGCAACTCTGAATGCAAAACACGACCAATCTTGAAGCAGATGGGCTACAGCAACAGAAGACCCCAGCGGGTGTGGCACCCGCTGGGGTCTTTTGTTGCAGGAAACTGAGGCTACAATTCTCACAGGATCACCAATATTGGACAATAGAAGATTGAAAAATAATGCCTGGTCTGATGAGTCTCGATTTCAGTTGCGACATTCAGATGGCAGGTTCAGAATTTGGCGTAAACAACATGAAAGTATGGCTCCATCCTGCCGTGCACCATCAAACATGCCATGTTCAAAGTCACCTAAACCCCCTTTCTTCCCCATTCCGATGCTCGGTTTGACTTCAGTACATTGTCTTGACCACGTCTAAATGCATTAAATTGCTGCCATGCTGATTAGCTTTTTGTTTTTATAAGCCATTGAACAGGTGTACCTAATAAAGTGGCTAGTGAGTGTTTATATATATACTATATATATACTGTATATAAAGTATATATTCAAACAAAAACAGCAATCAAATATGTATATATATATATATTCAATCAATATATTGCTATCATCTTATCAGAAATAGTGCAGAAGATAAGCTGAGAGAAATTTGGCCATAGGTTGGTGACTTATCCTAACAAAACTGATCCACTTTACCTTAAAGGAAAATCTGAAGAAAGAAAGAAAATCTCTTTCATTTGAACTAATTGCATTCTGTCAAGTTTTACAAAGCTGTCATATAACATACTGTACATGACCAACAACTCATTTTCACCACATATACTGTAATTCATATCTGGAAAAGCTCTGTTTTATTCTTACTTGACGTTCAATTTGAGATGTCTCTGCTTGCATAACGTTTTGATCTAACCTACAGTACTTTCCCCTGGGGGTAAAGGGAAGCGGAAGTCCTGTGGAACAAAGCGTAGTATTCATAACACAGCAAGCTGAATCGATGCTTCCATGGCGACCAGCCCCCATGTTGAGACTCAGTGGTTGGTGGGTGACGCTCATGTGGCTAGACATTATCAGTTACCACAGCAAGACAGTCTCAATGCTAAAATAAGAGACGGGCCTTTGTGATTCCACCACTGGCTGCTGTACTGTTTACCTGTTCAAAGAAAGCTTTATTGATGTTCACCTGTGCTGTGACAAAGCAGCGCCACAGGCCAGACAAAGTAATGACTGCAGACCTGTGAGAACTGGTCCAATTTACTGGGGTTTTCATGTGTGTGTGTGTGTGTGAGTGTGTGTGTGTGTGTGTGTGTGTGTGTGCGTTGTAGTCTCTAAGAGAATGGTGAATTTCAGTATTGAAACTAGTTACTCAATTCAACTTTATTTCAGAGTTTACACACGACAAAGTGCAATGTACAGTGGTTTACATCAGGCTGAGAAATCTAATCTGGATACATGCGCACTGCGAGGACACGCTTAGTGGTGTTTCTGTTAAACAACTAACAGATGGAGATAATTTATTTAGTTCAATCTAAAACTTGCCTGGAAATAATATTACGGAGGACATTTAAACCTGGCACAAAAGTAAAGAAAATCAGAACGATACAGTTTGAACATTTCCTGTATGGTCTTCTTATTATTATTATTACAGCTGACGGTGTGGTGTTTTATTCAGCGTGGCAACAATAAAGCTTCATGTGTCTGTCCATCTTATCTCAGAGGAGAAGCCATATGTCTTCCTCCCTCCCAGAGTGTTTAGTTTAACATCCTTTCCTCCGCCAGTCAATAGTGGGTTAACTGCTGCTCTGTGCGCACAAGAGGACACCAAAGATTAGTCTGCACCTAACACAGAATTGACAGATTGTCCCTCTGCATGGCATCCTGCTTGTGCTCTCATCTACATCAATGTTCTTCCATGGTTTGGATCTCCACTGGTAATGTGTTTAAGTGAAGCGTCTGTCTCTCAGAAAGCACATTTGGGGGTGGTGGGGTGGGCGATTACAGTGGTCCCCCCCCCAATGAGGCTCAGTCCTCGCAGCAGACCCGGTTCGAATCCTACCGGTGTGTGTTCCCTGCATGTCATTCCCCTCTCTACCCTATTTCATCTCTGTCTCTCGCCAATATAAATAAAGCATTGAAAATGCCAAAAGACAAAAAACATAAATATATGAAAGCACATTCGGTTGTAAACATTAGTTAGCTTAGAGTTTTGTTGACATGTATTGTGTTTTACAAGCACACATGCACATTTGCGGAAGATGGTAAACAATTCCTGCTAAACATAGGTGATTTAAGAATTATCATGGTTAGCATGTTGAAGCTAGCACACACAGCAGCTAACAACACTGTACACTCTTGTTGTATTAAACTTACTGTAGTACTGCCTTGCATAGATGATGTGTTGTCTTAGTTATTTTGTTTCTGAAATGGAAATTGGAACCAAATGATGAGAGTATTGCATCTATATGTATGTTTTTCAGCGAGGATTCTTTCTTTGAGTTTTAATTTGCTACATATTTGTTCTGACTATTAACAGTTTATAATAGGGATCTGCCTGTTCAATCAACAGACTCAACTACTCGTGATTCTATCAGTCATTAATAGAATTGCATTGGAGTGACATATTTGGCCTCCAATCATCTAAAAAGGGACTTCAGATCATTGAAACAGAGCTTCAAATAAACAACCTCCAGGCTGGATAGCTTGAAAAACCTAGTTTGCGAGTAAAACAGAGATTTGGAGCGCAGCTGAAGAGGGAGCCTCAATGAGCCGGTGAGAATTAAAACAATTAAATAAAAACTCACTTAGCCGGTGAAAGATGCACCGTATAAGACATTTTCTGTTGAGCCGTGCAAGTCAAAAAGACGCTTGCGGTCATCACGGGGTTGATTTTTTTCCCAGGAAGCCAATCTTTAGTACAATATCAATACGGCTAGCAGTACAGAATCAATATATGTTGGACAAACGTATTAATCCACTTTGGTGTTTTGCTTTTGCCATTTCCACTTTAGTTTTACAACTCTCTTAAATGGTGTTCGACCTGACGTGACACAGTATCGCCAACTTCTGGCCTGGCATGATTAGGCCAGTCTTTTACTTTTTTATTCTCATTTTATTGTAATTCACACTGACCGAAGAATCTTCACGTATCAAGCTTTAAAAATGTCCTTGTTGTAGAATTTCTTTCTGGCACATGCATCACTTTCAAGCAGAAATCCCTTTCGACTATATATGTACTCAGATATCAGATTAGCAGCTCTTCATTTTGTGGAAATAGATCCAAATCTTTGTTTGAGCAGATGAGGCAGGATTACTTATCATTATGTGTGTGTGTGTGTGTCATAAACACTGCCCGGCCCAAAAAAGTCACACACTCAAATATCTTGTTGGACCATCGTTAGCTTTGATTAAGGCACATATTCGACGTAACACATTTTGATAAAGCTTTATTTGGCACATAAGGTTTCTTAGAACCTAGACCTGACCAACTGAAGCAACCCTAGATCATACTGTACACTGCCACACAGGCTTGTACAGTAGGCACTAGGCATGATGGGAGCATCACTTCATCCACCTCTCTTCTTACCCTGATGCACCCATCACTCTGGAACAGGGTCAATCTGGTCTCATCAGACCACACAACCTTTTTACACTGCTCCAAAGTCCAGTCTGTATGCTCCCAGGCAAATTGGTTATCCCTGTTTTTTTTCAGTCTTTGACTTCTCCAAAAATGGTGTTGTGTTGCGCTCCCTATTGTTAAATATGTGTGATCTGACAAATACGATCATATTATAAAGTCAATAATGGCATCAATGTTTGCCTCAAAGTTCTTGGTGACATTATTGAAATCTACCAGCTAACCAATTATGAAAATATTTACTCCTACAATCAATTTTCTGTGTCATGTAGACTGATTAATACAGAGAGCCATGCAAAGCCATTAGTGATCTGAAAAATACTTTGATTATAAAACAGAGGACCAAATGACAGGTGATAATTAAAAGAAAAAAAATAGTTGTATAACTTTATGCCTTGTTATACTAGAATTGGTACTAGTTGCATGGGGAGATGTTTCCTGTCGGCGGTGTTAGGTAAACAGTGACCCCTGGAGGTTCTAGTGATTTTCGCACCAGGAATAGAAGTTAACAAACATTCTATTTTTGAAACAATTGCAAACATAGCTTGAAAAGAAGAGTCATAAGCCATGCAGTAAACAGAGGCACATGAGGTTTAGTTTAATTTTTTTATATTTTTGTTAATCATTTTTCACTGGGAATGGGCTCCTTTCACCTCCCTGAACCAAGGTGTCCAAGAATTGTAGCTTTATCAAATTCAAAATTCAGTTTAAAAAGGGCTTGATTGGCATGAAATAAAAAATAAATATTGCCAAAGCAAAGCATCAAATACATTAAGTCCAAATATTCAGATAACACAATATGAACGATATATACATTATGAACATGATATTAGTTTTATACTGTGTGTGTGTGTGTGTGTGTGCCTCCATCACTCACTGATACTCACCCATATCAATGTAATGTTCTCATACACAGTCAAGACAACACAATGTGCCCTTTTAGAATAAAAAGAAAGAGAGCAATCCCTGCCCCTCCCCTCACGGATAGAGCAACAAATTACTTTTAGAAATGAAAAATGAAAGATAGTTAATGCAACAGAAGACAATAGACACAGACAATAATAGAATCAAGTAAACGCATGGATCAATACAACACTAAGACAGAAGGTTTGATTCCTCTGTTGACAATGGAACTATTGTCAGCCTCATCAGGCGACTGTGGCTCAGTTGGTAGAGTGGGTCGGCTGATGATCAAAGGGTTGGAGGTTCGATCCCCGCCCTGCCACCTGTGTCATGGTTGTTGTGTCCTTGGGCAAGACACTTCACCCACCTTGCCTCGTGTGAATGTCGATAGTTAGCCTGCTATCGGTGTATGAATGTGTGTGTGAATGGTAACGTGGGAAAGGAAAACAGGTCTCCCTTGAAAAAGAGTCTTCCGTCTCAATGGGATTTACCTGTATAAATAAAGGTTAAAAAAATATATATATATATGACAGTGTCAGCAGTCAAGGCGTCAGAAGCATGTGGTGCAAGTTCAACCAATTTGAGTTTGTGCGGAAATCTTGACAAGAAATCGGAGAAACTGGATTCAACACTTCCAGCTCTGGTGTTGCTAGCAGCTTAGCGGAGAAGTTGGAGAAGGTTAGCGTACTTACGTAATGTACTTACACAGTTCAGAGTATTCAATACCTTTGGATTTGAGGATGACAAGAGAGAGACAAAATAGACCCGTTGGAGAGTACCTTATAAACAGCACACAAGCAGGCCACGAGTCACTGATGCATACTGTATGTCATGCATTTAAAATCAGGTTAAGAGAAGCAGATCATCTTACACTATAAAGTCAACAGAATAACAGTCTGACCAAAAGACATCGAAGTTAGAGCCATCACAGGATGTATTGATCGAAAGGAGTCAAGTCCCAGTTGATGTGGCTTGAAGCAAGGAACAAATATGTCCTGCAATGTAAACCATGCCACAAGAAAAAGGCTTTTGCTAAGATGTGTAGGGTCGCTGGGTCAGCATCACCAACATGGAATTGAGCAGAGTGAGAGTGTAAAGTACACATTCAATGTTCAAATGGAGCATGAGGAACACAAAGGGAGATGTTTATTCAGCCTCAGTTAAGTATTATACCTTCACAACATCAGCATGATAGCATTGTCAATTTAACATGTTAGCATCATAGCTATACAAAGCTGCAAATGGGATAACAAGAAATGTGAAACATATGTTTTACCCACGATCCAAACACACACCATTTAAACGGTTGTTAGTGGCAACAAGTGTGTTCTTCGCTATCCTGAATAGATATCCAGACGGACAGAGTGCATATAAAAGTGAGTGAAAAAGCGATGGATAACAGAAGCAAGAGAGGCAGAAAGGAGAATAGCAAGTGCCATACATCAATTTAATGAGGTTGACGATGACAGAAATAACTGTGTAGCCGCTTCTGCTCTGAAATCAATAGCCTGGCTCTTTATGGCCCTCTAAATAATGCAATAACTGCACCCTGACACTTATTCCTATACGAATTATGTTACTGGCACTGCCCTTACATCTTGTTTACAAAGTCATTTGGGGAGTGAGATTTCTTTGTATGCGTGTAAGCACCATGTGTTAAAAATGACAATGTGCATTGTTTTGGTGCTGCTGGGTATTTTCTGTGAGCGGAGAAAAAAACAAGATTTATTTCCACAGTAAAGGTGGCAGTAAGAACTCATTACATTGTCCAATAAGTACATTTTAATTTTAATTGTTTTTTTCACATACTTACAATCCTGACTCAACACTGCGGCAAACCCCATCTATAGACACGAATTGTGCAATGGGAGTTTGAAAATAGCAGCTGATAGTGAAGAGAAATGAATAGTTGGTGCCAGGAGGAGGGAATGTTGACTTCATATCTATTGCTGTCATCTACAGATCACAGACTTTGAAAAAGCTTTAAAATGGAACACTACATGTTGTAATCAACGTATAAGATACAGCATGCAGCGCATAGATAGTATATAAAATGGACTGATCTCAGTTATTCCAACTGCATCCAATCGTCCTGGCCTACGCGCGTCGCCATCTTGTCAGATTTTTACTCTGCCTCATTTCCTCTTTCCGGAAAAGGGCATTGATGTGACGTTGGGGGGAGGGAGATACGCCCATCTAGCTGACGTATACCTCCAAGGCAAAGTGAGGGCCAGTGGTTAGCTGTCATTCAATAGGCTGCGCCCCTAGTTATTCATATATTTTAACAAAAAAAAAAAAAAATAGCCTGGTCCAAAAAAATTCACCCCCCTCAGTGTTGTCCTGGAGATACAACCTAAACAAAGAGACTACAATGATTTTTTTGGACCAAGCCTTAAATAGGTTTAATAATGCTGTGAAAACGTGGGATTTAACATGGGAATCATTTAGAAATGTCTCTGTTTTGGTACCTGCCCTAAGTGGCCACTCGGCTAACTGCACTTATTGTTACTTCCGCATTGGATGCTGGTAGAACTGGCTGTGGTTGGGGTTTGATGCAGCATGACAAGGAAAAATGTTAAACATACCATACCACACCACCATAAATACCATTTTTGTACTTAAATGACAAACTGAGATCATTTGCAGACCCATTCCTAAATCCCTGGAGCCCATAGCAAAACGTATGTTTAGGGGCCAACTGTGCCGTTGCCATAGTTACACCTGACACCCCCTTGCTCCCACTACAACCCTCCCTCTGAAACTGTGCTCCATCTCTCCTTTCAAAAACAAGCATACCGATACAGTACAGAGTGAGATATAAATAATCAATATTTATTGAATATAACATTTTCTATGCATCAGTATTTTGACTTTAACTAAAGAAAATTTAGGAAATAATACAAAATAACATAAAAGCTTGGCATTGCTGAATTATCATTACCACACAACATACACAATTAGCTTCAGCTTTACAATGTTAACGTAAACCTCTGGCTGTGGTTGCAGATATCCATCTATAAAATACTATCTACACCAGGGGTCCCCAAACTTTTTTCACTGAGGGCCACATACAGAAAAATCTACGAAGGGCCGGGCCACTTTGCAAAAATAACACATTTATCAGGACATGTAGCTGCTCTGATGTTTAGTTTCATAGTGTCTTCGTAAATTGTAATCCTTCTTCACGGCAACACTTTCCTTGCACATTAAACAGACACATTTCCCCTCTTGTTTATATGCCAATGATACACCCAGTGTTTTCTGCCTTTGCGTCCAATGTCCAGCAGGGTGAAAATAGTATCCAGCCGAGGTCCCGACCCTCCTAGGGGGGTCCGGGGGTATGCCCCCCCGTGAGATTTTTTAAAGCGAAATGCATGAATCTGGTGCACTTTGAGAGGGAAATTAAGAGGCTAAATCTGAAGAATTGTGTATGAAAAAAAAATGGAGACACTGTGTCAGATGAATTAGAAGCTATTGGAGAAGGACGCATAGATTTTCCATAATAATATTAATTTAAAATAAAATATTATGCAGGGTCCTCTGGGATGGGCTTGTTGCTCATTTTCTTTTATGGGACATATTTCTCTGTAATATAATGAGTGCATTTAAATTATTTAAAAATTAAAAGCACCATATTACATTATATTTTTAAAATGTGCCACGGGCCAATCAATCAGTGTTTGACACCCCTGCACTAGTGGGTTAACTAAGAAATGCAAAAAAAAAAAATAATAATAAATAAATAAATTCAAAGGGCCATATTACATTATCTTTTTAAAATTGGCCGCGGGCCAATAAAAATGCGGCCCGCGGGCCGTAGTTTGGGGACCCCTGATCTACACTCTGGCTTGGCTGAATACTTGATGGTTTTATTTACTGAGAGATGTGCATTCAAATAATCCAATACCTAATAATTGTGCTAAACAGCTAATTTGTCAAGACATTTCACCATCCGCGACCTGTCCATAGTTTGTTCACTGAAAAAAGTTGGGTGTTTATCATAGATAGTAAATAATATGGATGTAGCATCCGGGCTGACCTCAGTTATTCACACGGCATCCAATAATCCTGGTTTGTGTGCGTCGCCATTTTGTGAGGGGGAGGGAAATAGCTGACGTATACCTCCGAGGCAAAGTGAGGGACAACGGGCGGAGATTTGTCACTCAAGAGATCGCGCCAATACATTTTAACCTCCAAAAGAATAAAAACTAGCGTGGGCCAAAAAAATTCACCCCCCTCAGTGTTGTCATGGAGATATGACCTAAACATACAGACTAAAATGGTTTCGTGGCCCAGGCTGTAAATAGGTTTAATAATGCTGTGAAAACGGCATGTTTAACATTGGAGTCAATGAGAGATGGCTGTCTTCTGCTCCCAGCCCCCAGTGGCACTTCCTGGTTACTACAGTTGTGGTCACTTCCTTATTGGATGCTGGTAAGAATCACTGAGGTTGGGGCTTGGTGTTTATACACAGCCATGGCTCCGCTAATGGTGATTTTAAGGGGGCTCAGGGGGAGCTTGTCTATGTTCCCACAGCCCAAGGGTCCCACATTTCCAAGTAATCTAACTATATAATAGAGAATAGTATATGTGTGTGTGTGTCTCTCAATTGGGTTGTATATGTATAACCACATTAAATCTCATAGAAAAACTGTATCTGAGATGGCTGAAAAAGTTAAACAAACGCGCAGAGCGCGGGATGAGGACGAGGAGGAGACAGGCACTAACCTGCTCCTAAAAGAGATGAAAGTGATCCAGGTGAAAGTCGATAATATTGAAAAACAGCTAAACAGCAAAGTAGATGGGCTCTACGTGTCGCTGGAGAAGATCCTGAGAGGTGAACTAAAGAAGTGTGTTAAAGAAATACAAGACAACATTGATTTGGAAATCGGCACACTTAAATCGCGCTTGGATCAGCTGGAGGAGAAAATTAATTCAAACAACTCCAGCGCCCCAAACAAACACGACCCTGATGTGACGATCGTCATCATGGGTTTACCATATAACGAAGACGAAGATTTAGCCCAAAAAGTAAAGGAAGTGTTTGAAGAAGGCTGTGCTTGTGAGCAAATCCTGACGCCAGTAGCAATGCAGAGACTGCGAGCCAGAGGTCCGGGCCCCGGTATGGTGAAAGTGGCTTTTGCTTCAGTGAGGGAAAAGGTGGCAGTGCTCCGTGGGAAACAAAACCTGAAATCCAACCCGATGTTCAAAAGGGTGTTTGTCCAATCTGCTAAGTCACACACGGAGCGGATCATGGAATCAAACTTAAATGCTTCTGCGGGATCTACCAGTTGGAAAGGATGTGTACGTGTCGGGAAACGGGAGGCTTATCAAACGAGGCGCACCTGAGGCAGTAACACCTGCAGCAGGCCAGCAGAGCACCGGAGCATGGAGACGCTGAGGAGCCGCTGCCCAACCCGTAAGAAATGACTCATCCTGTTTGTCTCTTGTGCACTGGAATGTAAATGGATGGACCTCTGCAAACTGCGAGCTCCGGAGTTTATTATTGCAGTCACAACATCCAGATATTATTTCCCTTAATGAGACACATTTATCCGGTGATGGTGTTATTGAGTTAACTGACTACACGTGGTTTGGAAACAACAGAAACAAACATATACGTGCTCCAAAGGGTTCAGGAGGAGTCGGACTCTTAGTTAAAAATTAACTTTTTGAATGCTTTAAAATAAATGTTGTTGATAAGTCTGTGGATGGCATAATTGGAGTACGGTTTGAACATCGAGAGCTGCAGTATAGTTTTGTGATTTTTTCCTGTTATTTGTCCCCAGAAGGATCTGTAAGGGGAAGAGACTATAACACGTTTTTCAGTTGTTTATTAACTCAAGTTTATTCTTTGGATACAGACGTAATTTATATTTGTGGCGACTTTAATAGTCGTATTTCGGATAAAGAGGACTGTATTGGGGATTTAGACAATGTTCCACCGAGAGTGGCCTTAGATCTGTCACTAAATAGCCATGGTGAATCCTTCCTTGAATTTCTTAGGGACTCTAAATGCTGTGTTCTAAATGGTAGGAAACATCGAAATGATGATAATTTTACTTCCTTAGTAAGAGGAAAAAGCTGTGGTGGACTATATAGTCACACCCCATAATTGCCTTGAGTCTTGTCTTAAGTAATTACTGCTACAGACCTTATGGATCAAAATGCTGCAACCTGTATGAACCTTATTGGAGAAAGATGTCACCTACCGGATCACTGACTTTTATTGTTAACATTTAAAGTTGGAGTTCAAATAACAGAAGAAAATGAATCAGTTTCACAATCAAAAAAGAGATGCAGAACTTTTCCTGATAACTTTTTGTCCTCTGACATGTGTCGCTTTGCATTATTAGAGTTAATAAAACAACTTGAATCCTGTCAAAGTACACAAAATAGTGTTGATCGGTGGTACAATGAGTTCTGTGATATGATGACTCTAGAAATAGATAAATGTCAACCCAAACATGTAAATAAATACAAATTTAAGCAGTTAGCTAAACCTTTCTGGAATTCTGAGCTCCAAAAACTGTGGAATGATCGAAAAATTGCCGAAAAGAACTTTCTTCGATGTGGTGATCCAGTGAGGAAACGACAACTGAGGGAAAATTACAGGCAAGCACAGTTTATATTTGATAAAAAATTAAGGTTCTATAAAAGGAGGTTTAGTAGAGGGCAGTCCTTGAAATTTGATTTTTTACAAACTAATAATCCTCAACAATTTTGGAGGGAAATTAATAAACTAGGCCCAAGGAGAATACAGAAAATACCTATGGAAGTTGTCCTAAATAATGATGTCCTGGAATGCAGGAAAGACTGTGTAATTAAAAAGTGGGAGACCGATTTTGCTGATTTATTTTCAGGGAGTAATATTCCACCTATTTTTTAAGATGCTTTTCTTGAAGATGCATGTAAATCAAAGGACAATTTAGAGAGAACTATGGGTGGAGAGAACTATTCACCAAATTTATTTTTGAATTGTGATATTACCTTGGAAGAAGTGAAAGCTGCTATAAATAAGTCTAAGCTGAAAAAAGCAGTAGGTGTGGAAGATATCCCAAATTAAGTATTAAAGTCACCTCCTCTTTTGAACATGCTTTTCTGTTTGTTAGGTTTTGTTTCAAACACAGTATTGTTCCTTCAGTGTGGTATAAGTCTATTATCAAACCTATCCCAAAGTCATCTAAGAGTGACCCTAGGATACCACTCAATTACAGGGGAATCAGCCTTCTTAGTACAGTGTATAAATTGTATAGCAGTATTTTGAATGCTAGGCTGACCGAGTATCTGGAAACAGAGGAATATTTAGTTGATGAACAGAATGGGTTTAGAAGGAATCGAGCCTGCATTGATCATATTCATACAATTTCAACAATTGTCAGGACAAGAATTGCAGAAAATAAATCTACTTTTGTATGTTTTGTGGATTTCCAAAAGGCTTTTGATTGGGTTAATAGAGATCTGCTTGCCTTAAAGCTTTTAAAAGCAGGTGTGGATGGTAAATTCTATCAAGCTCTAAAGTCACTGTGTAGTTCCTCAGTTGCATGTGTTCAGGTAAATGATTTCCAAACTGACTGGTTTAAAACACCTTTTGGTGTTAAACAGGGTGATGTCCTGTCCCCTAGTTTGTTTTCTCTTTATATAAAAGACCTGGCTTTTGAAATCAAGAATGCTAATTTAGGTATACATTTGAATGATTTGACTGTGGGAACTCTGTTGTACGCGGATGATATCGTTCTGCTGGCTGAATCGGAGGATGATTTACAGAATATGTTAAACTTAGTAAAGACCTGGTGTTGCAGATGGAGGCTGTCTATAAATCACAGTAAAACACAGATAATTCATTTTAGAAAAAAGGGTGTCCCAAGAAGTGAGAACATCTTTACTTTTTCTGATATGCCATTAGAAAATACATCTGTTTATAAATATTTAGGTTTTCCACTTGATGAATTTATGAATTATGAAAATGGAATTAAACTCCTGGCTGATTCAGCTGGCAGAGCTTTGGGTTCTGTTGTTAACAAGTTAAAAATATGTAAAGACCTTGGTTATTCTACTTACTCTCAATTGTATGATGCATGTGTTTCTCCCATTGTGTATTATGCTGCTGGGGTATGGGGATTTAAAGAAAGAAGGATTTCAGATGCAGTACAAAACAGAGCTATACGTTGTTTTCTGGGTATTCATAAATATGTTCCCTCTTTGGCTGCTCAGGGTGACATGGGTTGGATTCCTGGTACAATAAGGAGAAAGTGTGATATGATTAGACTGTGGAATCGTTTTATTAATATGTCAGATGACAGGATCAATAAAAAGGTTTTCCTTTGGAGTAAAGTTCAGAACTCTCCATGGGCTGCAGAGATTCATGCTGTCTTGGAAGAAGCCAATTTTCAGTATATCTACAGAAATAATTTATCATGCAACATCAACAAAATTTGAAAAAAGTTACATGTCCCGTTCAATGAAAAATGGTTAAATGATATAATGTTAAAACCAAAATTACGGACATATATCCAGATCAAGCATAATTATGAAACAGAATTATATGTTAAAACCATTTTACCAAGAAATCAGAGATCCTTGATTGCCCAATTAAGAATGGGAATCCTTCCCCTGGCACTTGAGGTTGGCAGATTTAGGAATATCCCAGAGGAACAGAGACTGTGTGAACTGTGTGACCTAGGAGAAGTGGAGAAGGAATCTCATTTTCTTTTATACTGTCCCTTCTATGATGAACTGAGAGTACCTTTTGTAAATGAACTGTTTGCTCAAAACCCTGAAATATTTTGGAGTAATGATGTCAGGATGGAATGTTTGTTTACCTTTAATGTTTATAAGTTGGCCTCTTTTGTTACTAAAGCCTGGATGAAACGTCAGGATGGTTTATATCGTTAATGTTAGTATTGTTTAGCATCTATTTTTGGTTTTTGGTCTGTCTGTGTTTTATAATGGTGTCTTGTAAGCCCTTGTGGGCTGGGCATGCTAATGCATGACACAATAATAAAACATTCAAATCAAATCAAATCAAATCATATACAAACGTTCTCTGACACCTTTAAGTCCAGGCCTAACTCTAAATGTACTTCCTTGTAGTATTTACGCAGGTGAAATAATTTGATGTTTATTTTTATAAATAATAGTGACAAATCCATTGTCCTTTTTGGTTTGTTTTGACATTAAGGCTCAAATGTCCCATCTCAATTGTTTGTATAACTCTGAAACCTTTATGTAGCTCTATTTACTCCAGTCATGGATTAACAGAGATTCAGGTGTGTTGAAAACCAGTAGAAAAACAGGTTGAAACTAGAAATCTGATTATTTAAATGCTGTCTGAATTTTTTTCCCCATACCACCTGGGAAAACATCCAACAGTTAACAGACTTATCTTGAAGATAGTAAGTAACAACAGGCCCAGCTTCACTTGTAGTGAGTATTCTATCAAAATGAGCAAACACAGCTCTTGGGCTCAAAATGAATACCCATGGTTTTAGAGAGAATCTTCAACTAGTATGTGCTGGACAGACCGTTTTGTGTTTTCTCTGCCTGCCTCCATCTTAAACTTAGGCCACGTTTACATGGTAACAGTCTCACCGAAAACGCAAGTTTTCAAAAGTTTCCACATGCAGACGCAATTGTTTTGAAAACTTTCATCATGCACATGGTTTAAAAAACGGTCCGAAATCGCTGTAGTACGCATTCCAAGCCAGTAGTTGACGGTAACACTTAGCCTATAGTAGATAACTCTTCCGGTACAATTCGAAGCATAAAATCTTACTGTAACCCAAAATGAATGCCACTAACGTTCATGAAGCTTTTGGTATAAGCTCAGGGTTCCATGTATTGCAAATTACAAGCTTTCTGTCCTCTTATTTCACGGTATAGAGCTCTTGAAACCAGAAGACATGCTGCTAGTAACTGGAGCGCTGTAGGGCAATCATTCATTCAAGGGGCTGTGGCTACCTTCCTATTAGGCGTACTTCAAAATAAAAGTCAACTCCTTTTTGTCCAGTGAAATGCTATTAATGTGAAGCCAGTGACATGCTTTTAATGTGAAGCCCCAGCCTTAATTCTCTGTTTGTTTTAACAGTAACTTGACTGCTGCACGCTGATCTATAGATAGTGTTTTTTTTAATGTAGAAAGCCATGTCCCGGGCATTACAGTTGGTGACATGAGTTTATTTTCCTACAAAAACCGGCAGAGCACAAATCTTTGCCCAGCCAAAGTGGCGGGTGGTCTCAATAACTTACTACTACTCGCTCAGACTAAAGGTTCCCGCAGGTGGCGAGTGCTATATTTGAGCCCTGCACTAGACTCCGCTGATTGTGTGGCTATTTGACAGCAAATGTAACAGGCCTACGCATGTGCGGAGTGGAGCCGTGATGTCATCGTTTTCACAGGGAATGACATTGCTATTCACATGGTGACGCTGGAGTTGCGTTTTCAAAAGATTCCACTCTTTCACTCTTACACGTTTTCAAGCCTGCGTTTGCTGTTATGTTAATGATAGGCCGCAAACGTAAAAATATGGTTGCGTTTGTGCCGTTTCCTGTTACCATGTAAAGGCCCCCTTACTCTTCTGCTACAACAAAGTGAAAAAAGAAAGAAAATCTTGAACGTTGATTAGATGTTGTTCATCAGCAGTCCAGCCATGATCCCCAAAAGAATTCGAGGCACATAAAAAACAAAATCATGTGAAATCATTTAGTGTCCTGTAACCTCTGTGTGCATTGCTCTGTCATTTTACTCCACAGTGGAGTTGGATTAGAGCGTGAGCTACTAGCCCATACATGGAACTTTACTCAAAAGAATATACTGCACTCATGATGTTGTATCATCATCTAACAGCCTATCTTTGAGCAGCTATTGTAATTCACACTGTGGATCAGTAACACAATATGGGCACTTTCTTTTTCAAAGGATAGTGAGATAGGGATTTGTGCAGTGTGTGTGTGTGTGTGTGTGTGTGTGTGTATCGAACAGAGCCTGAGCAGAACTTGTTGTGTAGTTTTTGTTGTTTTCTTACTGAATTTTAAACACGTATATGCCACATTTCGAGGCACCTTTTTTCCTGCTGATAAATGTTAAAGAATTAATGCAGTAGATACATGTTATATTTAGACTCCAAAGCTGCTTTAGTCACTGTGAAACACAGCACACACATGCGCTGACGGAAAGAGGCTTATTCAAATGATGAGAAACTGAAAGCTAAGTTGACAACACAGAGCAAGGAATTCAGGAGCGCTCTTAACGCTGTGATGATATGACAGAAAATAAATATATAAAATAAGAATTGATATTTAGGAAACAGAAAGGTATGTTTGAGAGATCATTTCCAACAGGGATGTAAAATCAATCCTCATCAGGCTTTCTCATCCCCCACTATAGCTTAAACAAGTATGGTAGTCCAAATGATTTTGATGGATTGTTAACAACTGGCACTGAATGAGTATTTGTATAAATTAATGAAATGAAGTAAGGTGTGATTCTTCATGCCTCTGAGCCAAATATGTGAGCCAGTGAAGGGGAACTTGTGATGTGCTGTTCCACAGTTAGTGAAGTTCTTTGGGCCTGGTATCGTTAATCCATGTCTATGAACAAGTGTGACAATAAGCTCTCTGTCTGAACAGCAATCCTCTTAGGCGCAGCTTTGTGGGCAAACTTGCCTCATGCAAATTCTAAACCCCATTAGCTTTGAGGGACTAGTCAGCTGCATTCAGATTAATGGCCGAGTGACTACTTGATTTAATAGGGTTTTTCACATCTTCCGGGGGACAAAATAAACAACAGAGTTAATGCAAGACATTTGTCACCGACATCCTCAATCTCTCTCCTCTAAGTGGGAAAAAGTTTCTGCTGCTTATAGATTCGTTACTTACTCAGCCTGGCACCGGAGCAAGAGCTAGGGAGCTTAGCAGACGTCAAATGTCTCAAGAAAGACATTTCTTTTTTTAAATAACTTTTCAGTGTTTGGGCAGTGAAAAATTCATGGTGAAAAAGTTTTTTGTGCATTGTGTTGAATTGCAGCAGGGAAATATCAGAAACTTTATTACAGATAAATGCGCATAGGAGAGAAAGTGCTATGCAATTTTTCGCAACAGGATAAAAAAAATGAAAATCCTTATTTATCTTTTCCTATGCCGTCAGCTTACTGCGCTCTTTGCTGCAGGGGATTAGTGGCTGGGTGGGGAAGGCTCTGTCACCACAAAGTGAGAGACAACACGCTGTGACACACGGTGATCTGACAGTGTGCTGCCGATTCCTCACACCCACAGCTGTGGAGCAATGATTAGCCCAGCACAAGCTTTTAAATACTTTCTTGTGACCTTTAATCCCCAATCAAATCAAATGTCTTCCCTCCACTGCAGAGCACAACTAAATACTCCACTGCCTGTTTGTCAGCTCAGCTCCCAGCATGCACTGCTAACAGCTTTCCAGAAGATGGGAGATTACCTAAAGCTGACTGATTACCTTAACAGGTGAAATGAGTGTGGAAGAGCTTAATGCTGGATCACTTCATTTAGTTGTGCAATGGGAATGGGCTAACTCCAAGTGACATAATGGAGGTGTTTAGTTGTTTGAAAAAATGTAAATGCTTTCACTATTTTTACGCTGACTTTTAAAAACAGTGGCTTGCAAAATTATTCATACCCCCTTGAACCTTTCAACATGTTGTCACGTAACAACCACACACATACATTTATGTTATTGGGATTATATGTGATAGACCAACTCATAGTGGCGCATAATTGTGAATTGGAATGAAAACATGGTTTTAATTTTTTTTTTAACAAATAAAAAAATTTAAAGTGGCGTGCATAAGTATACAGCCCCCCCTGAGTCAATACTTTGTAGAACCACCTATCGCTGCAATTACAGCTCCAAGTCTTTTGGGGTATGTCTCTACCAGCTTTGCACATCTACAGACTGACATGTTTGCCCATTCTTCTTTGCAAAATAGCTCAAGCTTCAGATTCAGCTTCAGATTGAATGGAGAGCGTCTGTGAACATTTTCAAGTCTTTCCGGATATTCTCTATTGCATTTAGGTCTGGACTTTGACTGGGCCATTCTTAACCATTCTGCACTGTATTTGGCTCCATCCATCTTCCCATCAACTCTGACCAGCTTCCCCGTCCTGGTAACACTTAATAATAAGGGTACATTAATTAATGGTTAGTTAATGCTTAATAAGCGTTAACTAACCATTAGTTAACTGTCAACTAATGTGTCTGGTAATCAATTACTAATGGTGTTCATGTTAACTAAGTCCTGAACTAATTAATGTATACATTATTTGATGTTTATAAATGTCCTATATCAACCTTAGTTAATACATTAATTAATCATGAACCAACAGTGTATTAATGTAATGATAAGCATTAATTAACTATTAATACATGTATTTTGTTAACATTACTCAAGCATAATTAACCGTTTATTAATGCTCTTTGTGACCCTTATTGTTAAGTGGGAACCATTTATCATAAATTAACATTTAATAAAGGCATAATAGTGCTGAATGAGCATTACCTTAGCATAATTAACCAATGCCTGATAAGCCCCAGTGATAAGTGGTTTTCTTAAGGCTACACATCTGCATAGTCCATATCCCTTATGTTCTCTTTGCATTGTGCGTGTGGAAATGCTCTTACTTTCACTATTAAACATAGCCGGGAGTTCTATTGTCCATATTTATAATTTTGATTCCACCAAATAATTCATTTATTTTACGTGATCTCCCATCATGATCATAACATATTTTTTTACGACCACATTTCTTCCTCAAAGATGACAGTTCACCACTATCTATCCAGGTTTTAATAATGCGTTGGACAGTTCTTAACACAATTTTAGTAGTTTCATCTTCTCACGAGTATAGTTTTTTTTGTTTGATGCAGGCCATTCATTTCACCATTCTGAAGCAGAGTTACATCTTTTCCAAAAACCATAGCATATGTCTTCTGACATGGTTGTTTAAGAAATCAGAAGCTATACACTGCATCATTTAGGGTTAAACAACTTGTTTTCCAACTGAAACATTAATCACTGCAGTTTTTGACCGATGGAGGGCTCATAACTATTTGCTCAGTAAAATCCAGGTGGTGATTTTTTGGGGGCCGGGCAGTATATATTACAAAGTCACTTTGAATTTAAAGGTTTTTGTACACTCTGTTTTACTAGTAATTTAATATAGACAATGTGATTGATAGAATACACACATTCACCGATAAAGCTTCAAGTCTAGTGAGCACCTCTGTCATCTCACTCTCTGCCAAACAGCCCCTCTTGGCTCAGTCTCTAAAACATTACAGAGATGCCATTCATCCTGCTGATGACTGACAATCAATGGTGGAGCCATGGAACCAGTTTGGGCTGTGATTGAGGAGCTATTAGCTTCCTGCATCTGGACGCTGTAGCTGTATCCCATTCGAGGGGCCGCATCCTTCTAAGGACGCGGTCTACAAAGGCCATAGCCCGTGAAGGCCGAATCGAAGGCCGAACGAGCGTTGTTAAACGAGACGGTCTCCGCAGGTCTCCGTATACGATCATTTCCGGTTTGCGTACAAGCCGTTACCTTACGTGACGACTCGCCGCTCCTGTGCTGCCTAGCAACCCTGATTGCTGCCAACGGAGACAGCCTTGTCAACGGAGGAAAAAAGAAAAAGAAGTTGCCTACCAGACGAAAAGAAAAAAAAAGTACAAGAAGAAATAAAAGAAAAGACAAGAAAAAAAGAAAGGAAGATACAAGTTGAGAAGATGGAGCAACACGTTGCTGTTTTGTTATTTTTTATTTTATGCCATCTCTGAAAAAAACGCAATGAATCTTGGGATATGTTTGGCCGCGAAGGATACATCTGGGGTAAAGTGAGCCACATGACAACTTTTTTAAAACAATCATATTTTCACTGCCCTTTGTCTTGAAAAAATTCTGCTAATGCTCATTTCTAGGAAACATCCTGAATTAATGGGAAATGTGTAAATTTGAGTGATAAATCATTTTAGCTCGCTTAGAGGGGAGCAAATGTAAAAAGTGGCTCAGATTACCCCGTTCTCCCCAATGTGGTTGTAACGTGACAAAATGTAGAACATTTCTAGCCTGGTCCAACCAGACCATGATACTTCATTTCATTTGTACAGAAGGTCTGGAACTGCTGTAATTGGCAAACGTTCACTCACTTGGAGGCGGGTGTCTGTTGAAGTTTAAAACTATTGGATCTGCCCAGTGCCACTCTGGATTAGCCAACCAATCGCATAACGTTTGGTCGTCACGTGTGTCATGAGCCGGCTTCTGACGGTGCATTCCAGTTGGACAGGGAACTCGGAAATTTCCGACTCCATTACATATTGTAGTCTATGGATCTACCGGTACCTAGCAACGGTAACTTGTTAGGGCCTAACGTTTAGTTATTTGGACGAGAAAGGTTGTCGGCGTCCATACTTTTGCAAGCAGATGCACTGGAACACAGACAGGTCGGAACTCGGAACTACCAAGTCGAAAATCTCCTTCTTCCGAGTATAAAGGAACGCAGCATTCAACTGAAACTGGAGCGCGACTTCGAAGTCATCGTTCTCAGCCACTGCTCTGTTCGCTGATTGGACGGCTGTAGATTAGCCTGAGAAAACTGAGAAATGCACTGCACACCCAGACTGACTACTGAAGGGAAAATGAAATTTGGCCGGAAGTAGGTAGGCGGGCGGAGCCAGGCTAGAACATTTCAAGGGGTATGAATACTTTTGCAAGCCACTGTATGTGAACTCTGGCCTGGACTTAATTAAAACTCTGCAGTTGACCACCAATCATAAATTATTTCCCATTACCAGTGACTCTTTTTAGAATAAAACAAGGTGTGGGCGCTCAAGGTGTGCATGTCATTCCCCTCTCTGCCCCATCTCATCTCTACGCGCTGTCAAATAAAATTAGTGAATTAATAATTATCTGAAGAAAGGGACCATCAAAGCCAATGTCCAGGATTGCAGTATGTAAGAGTTGTGTCTACTTCATGTTGGTTGCATTGTCTCATAAGCTTGAGGAGCTGTTGTGTGCTGGGTGACTGATGGCTGTTGTCTGCTCTGCTTGTGTTTTACAGGTAGCTTTTTTCCACTACAGTGTGACCACAGGGCTCCTGTCCAGTCTGATCCCTGACCTGAGAGCAGCTGCTGTCCAGTAGGAGGGAGCTGCACTGCAACAACCTACCCACTCCTTCATCCCTGCCTCACTCTTCCTGTGCATCACTCTATCTAAGCTCTATTCCCCAGTCTGAGCCTCTCATGTTATCATCCTTTATTTTTCTTTATCCCCCTCTCCCCACACACACACACACACACTATTTTCTGTTACTGAAACTAGAATCACAATAGTTGATTTTAGTGATTTAATTAGAGGCAAATGCTGGGGTGTTGTTCTGTCTTGGATGTGAAGGGTTAATGTTGTATATCCGACACATTCCGCTCCTAACTGTTGTATCCACTCTTGTTTTATCCAACAACAACAAAATGAAGGTGGAGCAGGGGTTTCAGGATGAGTCAAGGCAGGTGGAGCTGTATGGTCTCCACTGTTGTGCTGTTTCTTTTTGGTATTTTTATTTAAATTAACGTAATATTTATCAGCCTGTATTGTCATTTAATCTGTATTATACAGTAGCGTTTGTTGATATTGGTAAATATTGCTCACCTAGATACAGTATATCTTCAAAAATAAAAGCCTAGGTTCAATGGCAAAATAAAGTTCTGTCTGGTCTGTTTTGTTACCAATATACAGTGCATAATATTTAAAAAATGTATTGTAAAATAATAATAGACTGTTGTGTATTATTATTTTACACCACAGTATCAATAATGTGATATTAAAGTATGAAAACTCAATTTTTTACAGTACTGTATAACAAAAATGTTCTTACAATATCAAACATTATTTTGTGACTCAAATACTAATAATTTGTGTATACATGCCCAAACTATTGAAATAACAGGGTGGTGTGAATCTTTCGGGATCCCACAATTCAATTAGATTCTAAATTGATTCTCGATTCAAAACGCTTCTTGGAATCAGTTCAAAAGAGGTTTTCTGGATCTACTTCGGTCCACTTTGTGCTAAGAGGCGTTCTGGCAAATTATGGCATGAAAGCAAATTTATGTCTATGTCGTATCAATCTTCATTGAAGTCTATTTTATAGTGAAACTTGTAATGCATGTGTTTTAAGGCAAGAGAAAATTAATGGCGGCACCGATATACACATATTCCCCCCCAAAAAATTGAACATAGGAATCGCGATTTTTACATGAATCAATTTTTTTTTCACCATCCCCAATACATACTGAAAAATTTAAATGTTCTGGGACGGGGGAGGGTTGGTCATGTTTGATACTGTTTGTAGTGTACTGATTGTCCTCTATCGCTGTATGGAAACTGAACATTCAATAAATATATTGTTTTTAAAAACAGTACATCTTCTATCTCTTGCAAACCTGGTCTACTGCTTACTCCACAACTCTCAAACCTGTAATATCCACAATATAAAAAAGTTCTCAAAACCCTTGATAAAAACTCAGAACCTTCTTAGTTCATCTTATCATATTTTAAGGTGCTCCAAGGAACTTTCAGTTTGTGTTCATTCTAGCACCCTCTTTGGACAAAAGCGGTAGTGTTTTTACTACACAAACTGTTGTTCCTGGGTGAGTGTACCCATTTCAAAGGCAATAAGAAAAACTTTATAAAAATAGCATTCTTTGCACTGATTGTCCCGTTTGCTGTTACTTGTCATTTATGACCATCAGAGATTTTTTTTTGACTGTTTCAGAAATATCAAAATACCTTTTAAGAACTGCTGTCTCATGTACAAATTGCATCATAGCCTGGCCCCCCTCCAATGTGAAACCTGTTGAGATAGGCAATAATATTGCAACTTTTCATTGCACTTATGTTGGTCTTAGGTGAATGGGAAATGTATATTTCTTGTTTTCGTATGGAAAAGTATGATATTTTGAATAAGACAGGCAAGGTAATAAGTGACCTTTATTATTAAGGTAGAATCACTAAAAGTGTTGTATTCAAGTTTTTATCCTGAAATATATACATAATTGTGAATTCCTAAGGCCTCTCTGAAAAGGCATGCCTGGGCTTGTCCTGGGACAGGTCAGGGGTGAGAGAGACAAGGGGGGCAGTGGGTCCTTGAGCTGGACACACACACACCCTCATCTTTCCCCCACCCTCTCCCCTCCTAATACACACACCCACTCTCTCTGTCTTCAGACTATACAGTGTAGTGTGAAAGTTTGTGAACCCCTTAAACCTGTTGGAATTTTATTTATTTTACCATTATTAATACATTTTTATCAATACCAGTATTTTTTATATGAAATAACAGATGTTTGTTTATCAATTCAACATTTTTCTTTTCCAGAAATCAACTGTTAAAAGACATAAAACAAATGATTTGCCAACTGTTGTATGTGCAAAAGTTTGTGAACCCTGAGCTGGATTGCTTAAATCGAGCAGGTTAACACAATCAGGTGGGCCAAACTGATTGATGAAATAGACCAACGTAATGAGAGATCTGTAGGGAAGAAATTGGGTGGCACTCGATAAAACAGAGATAAAACCAGGTCAGTTTAGGCTCACCAAAGTGAACCCATACAGGTCAGACATGCTAAAAGGAAAACAAATCTCAGAGGATCTCAGGAATAGAGTTTTGATGTTGCACATTTGTCTGGTTTAGATGGCTGGAGGAATCTCCGTTTAGAACTTGTTCACCACTGTATTACTTTACAAAAACGGAGTGTAATTTAAAGATCACATATAGCGCATCATCGGGGGGTTAGTGACTTATACGACCATGGTCGGTAAGCAATACAACTGTGCTCGCTAAAACCTTCAGCTGACAATGCTAGATGCTACGGATGCTACAGAACGAGAATTATTCTACATCCGCTACCAGTCCACTACGTCATGGCTACGCTTGCCGCCCTCTTTCTTGATAGGTCCATAATGCCGCTACGTCATGCTTCTGGACCGCATGGTATTTCCGCATTAATACTTCCTTGTGGCTTCCCTGCGCCAATGAACAGCTTTCATAGGAATGAATGAGCGCCGTGTTTCAATCCGGTGTCCATTTCTAACGGTCGAACCAACTGCTGTATATAAAATATGTGCACATAGTTTGTGGCCTCTACATTCATTATCGCAAATATGCTGAATTGGCTGAACTCAGGAAAACTGTCAGGCGAGACATCCAAAGTAAAAGTTAGGGATGAAGGAGGAGAGGAACCAAGGTTGCGTTCCGAATCGCATACTCTTTCTTTTTTCTATTCTACATACTACATCCGACGATATAAATAATCTAGTTAGGATGCAGTATGCATACTATTGGGACATACTTTACTCTCTTATTTCATCATAACTTGCGCCTTAATCTTGCCTCTTGCTTTTATATCAGTCGCATCCCCGTTTGTTTTCATATGGAGACTTCGTCGATGTTACGTCACTTCACGTGCGCACTGGATTGTGGGTCAGAATCGCCCAAATAGGATGCACTTTTCAACACTAACAATCTTGGCCGCATGAAGTAGGACATCCGGGTACTTCTAACCATCCTAAATCTGGCCACAAGAATCGGGACATCCTAAATCTTTTTTCTACATACTATATAGTAGAAAGTATGCGATTCGGAACGCAACCCAAGAGAGAGTGAAACATCGGAGGCAACAGAGTAGATCATTGGAGTGGATCCGGGAGAAGAAAACTAGCCGGAGACACCAAATGATGAACGGGAGGACACAAGCTGCGAGAACAGCTAAACAAGAGCTGAGAGAAGAAAAATACGTAATTTTCTTCTCTCAGCTCTTGTTTAGCTGTTCTCGCAGCTTGTTCTCGACACATCACCCGGGCCGAACTTTCTTCTCGCAGCTTGTCCGAGAACTATTGTGTGATTGGTCAGTCTGAAGTCAATGAGGAAAGCGAAGTGAAATCAGCTGGCGCTACTGAGTCAATTACCATGGTAACAATACGAGGAGTTCGGCAGTTGAGTTCTCGTGAAGTATGTAATGTCAGACCAGAAAGAACTTCTCGCAGCTCTGTCACCGAGAACTTTGTTCTTTCTACTCGCGGAAAATGTAACAGGCTGTCATGATCCCGCTTGGGCCCCTTGGCCTTGTGTGTGTTTTCCCTTTCACCCTTGTCTGTGTGCTGGTCTAATTGCAGGGTTGGAGTCAGGTGTGCTGGAGTCAATTACCAACATATACATATACCCGGTCCTACCTTCCAGACACTGCCAGATTGTAGCCTCTGTTTTCACACAGTTAGTTCTCTCTCTAGCTCATATGTTTTCAGCTACGCTTTTTGCATTTTTTCCTGGTTAACCCCTGTTTCTCTGCCACAGTTCTCCCGGCCTGACTCCAGCCACCAGCTCCAGCCCTAGCTCTCCAGCACTACTCCTCGGACCCCTCCTGCCTGCCTGCTCTAGCCTGCTTCCACTCAGCCCCCTGGACTTGCCCCGTTGCTCTCTCCCTGGACCCCCATGCCAGCCAGTTTCCCTCCCCGGATCACGGTCCTAACACCCTGCTGGTTTTTCCTTAAATAAATCATCTTTTACTTATACTGTCTCCGCGCCTGTGTCCTCCAGACCCAACCGTTACACAGGCTTTATGAAGGGGAGTTGATTGGAGATGAAGACCAGGTGAGCATGATTGCAGCAGAGGGCCAGGTGTGAGGTGAGACAGACAGGAGGAGTGGCAGACACAGGAGGAGGAAAACACAGCTGACTGCTGTGACCACAACACCGCGGCCGATTCTAAAAATATAATGTAATATGGCCCTTTTATTTATTTTTTTAAAAGTAACATATTATGCACTTTGCTGTCAATTTTATATGGTCTAATAGTCCAGGCAAAATAGCATTTTTCATAGAATAAATTGTAAAATAATTTTTTTCAGCTCAGATAATTTCTATGAGGTGTCCAGGGGCCTCATTTATCAACGGTGCGTACGCACAATAGAGTGCGTACGTGGCTCACTAAGCAACATTTGCGATTTATCAAAAGTATACTTGACGGGAAGAAGTGCGGTGTTCCACGCACAATATAACCCATGCGTACGGACAAAAAGTGGAGAAAGGAGAACTGGCGACTCCAGTCGGCAGATGAATGAAGTACGAGAACGAATGTGTCTGTGTAAAATTAATCGTATTAAGCCATGCATGCATGTCATACATCGGGAGTTCCTTTGCAAAACGGATAAAGCCATTCTTACAATTAATATGCCTCGACCGATTTTTCCATGGAGTGATACCAACAAAAACAAAACGAATTAGGATCTTAAATAGCCTACAAACGGAGACATATGAGTGCAAATAAAAACAAAATAGCAACGTTCGAATAAACTCTGCAGTTATTAAAGAATAACCTATCTGCATGTTGTGGAATTAATTCTGATAATATTGAGGTGGAATACAGCCTATTACTTTTACACTGACGCTGTTCTCGATGCCTCAGTCAGGCAGACAGGAGTGCACCTTTTCATACACTAATGATAAGCCTACTGTACATCACATAGGCTACTGTGATTTTTTTCACGGCTTTTAGTCCGTTTTATTTATGTGTTTTTCTTTGTGTTTAAGCACGTCGCAATTGTGTTTTGAAAGGGACTGTGAAGTTTATTATTAACCCTCCGCCGCCCGTCACTGCCCCTGGATGAATTCTCCGAATCTGTATCTCATGGGGGGTCTCAGTGCCCCCCGCTCGTGGCACAAACACTGTTGTGTGAGTGAGGATATGCACTTGTTTGCGTCCACTTTTATGTCGGATCACTTCTTTTTATTTCGGCCACAGCGTTCACAGAGATCGCCACAGGCTGCACTCTATCGCCTTTACGCTCACACTGCCACCAAACTATATTTTCCCTGTTCGCCACTTCTCCAACGGCTACTTCGGGGTGACCGCAGTGATCCACACCGTGTGGAGTTTATTTTTCCATTTCCCTTTCAGTCGGCGATTGCCACTACCGCCTTCATGCACTCAGTAAATGATATTCATTCGGGCGTGTCGATGACTATGTATGGGTAAATATGGGCGGTACGTGAAGCCCGCAAAGGCTGCGCCACATTTAGAGTTGATTGTGATTTATAAAGGGAAATAGGCGTAGGACGTGAGTGCGCACTGCTTCATAAATCGGAAAATATCTTTCGCACGCACTGCCCTAAATCCTACGAAAGCAACCTTCTAACGCAAATCCTACGCAAAGTTTGATAAATGAGGCCCCAGAACAACATACTAAAAGTCCTAAGAAATCCTAGTCGGGGAAATATGTTTAATTCTCATCAATCCGAGATGTGTGCCAATAAGGCGAGACACCAATAAATCCCAATGGGGCTATTTTTTTCCTTTAGTCCTATCAAAATGAAACTTTACACAATGAAAGTATCCATGAAAATTTAAATGTTTTGTATTACAAGTTTCTTTGAAAATTTATTTTAATATGCAAATGAGCTATACACTAATCGTACACGCCCAAAATAAACCCAAATAGGCTTAATTTTTTCCTTTACTCCTACCACAATAAAACTTTACATAGTAAAAGTATACTTGAAAAGTAAAACATTTTGTATTACAAGTTTCTTTTTAAATGAATTTGAATATGCACATGAGCTCCACACTTATTGAATATCCAATCATCCTACTGCCAATGGGTGATGGCGATGCTGCTTTTAGACTGGCCTCTAACCTGAAAAACTGCCTGGCTTACTTATAACAGGTGCCTCTCATGAATTAGATCCCCCCCCCCCCCCCCCCAGCTAGTGTCATTTTTTACTTTTTTCAGTGCCATTCCCTTTCCAATGCCAAATAGACGAGACGTAGAATCACAGCCTGAAATGGCATGGAGAAAGAGGAGATTGTCACACACCTTGGGACCAATTAACTCGCCTTTTGGAATTTTATTTATTTTGACTATCATTAATTAATTTTTATCAATACCAGTATTTTTTATATGAAATAACAGATGTTTGTTTATCAATTCCAAATTTTTCTTTACCGGAAATCAATTGTTAAAACTGATAAAAAATAAATTATTTGACAACTTTTGTATGTGCAAAAGTTTGTGAACCCTGAGCTGCATTGCTTAAATGGAGCAGGTAAACACAATCAGGTGGGCCAAATTGAGTGATGAAATGGACCAATGTAATGAGAGATCTTTAGGGAAGTAATTGGGCGGCACCAGATAAAACAGAGATAAAACCAGGTCAGTGTAGGCCCACCAAAGTGAACCCATACAGGTCAGACATGCCAAAAGGGAAAGACAATCTCAGAGGATCTCAGGAAGAGAGATGTGATGTTGCACATTTGTCTGGGGACAGCTATACATTAATTTATTTGGTTCTTGTGCCATAAACAGCTTGTGTGCATTCAGATCAGTATGATGAAACAAGAGTACTAGCAAGTCTGTGTCATCACCTACTGAGACTGTGTCTTTTGTTCTGGCAGAGGCAATGGCAGTTTGGACAATGAGCACATCTGCATCGTGCTTTGCATGGTTTGTTTAACACCATTTTTTGTCTTACAAGTTTCTTTGAAAATGAATTTTAATATGCAAATGAGCTATACACTAATCAAATATAGGCTACCCAAAATATATCCGCATAGGCTTCATTTTTACCTTTACTCCTACCACATTAAAACTTTACACAATGAAAGTCTACATGAAAAGTAAAACATTTGTATTAGAAGTTAACTTATGATGGTCAAGGCTTTCCAGAAGGGGTTGGTCGAACGTCAGAACAGGGGTCACATCATACTGCAGAGCTTGAGTTGCCACAAACCTCAATGTTGAGTATATGCAGGATTCATCACTGGGATCAAGATCAATCATTGGAAGTAATGTTACTGAAGCTCTCCCAGGGTGTTCATCTAGAAGATGCAGGATCTGCATCATACCAGACCATGATGGCCTTTGAGAGTGAAGGAGTAGGGATGTCTTCCACAAAACATCCAGCTGTGATGTTTTGTTATCTGCTGGCAACAGAGCCAGTGGCTGATACACAATAGGTTCACGTATAGGAGGAATCATAAAGTACTGAATGTGTATGCAACCAACCGCAGCAATATCTGCAGCAGTCACTTGGATCTTTAAAGGAAAAAATGAAGCCTATGCGGATATATTTTGGGTAGCCTATATTTGATAAGTGTATAGCTCATTTGCGTATTAAAATTCATTTTCAAAGAAACTTGTAAGATAAAAATGGTGTATAACAAACCATGCAAAGCACGATACAGATGTGCTCATTGTCCAAACTGCCATTGCCTCTGCCAGAACAAAAGACACAGTCTCAGTAGGTGATGACACAGACTTGTTAGAACTCTTGTTGCATCATGCTGATCTGAATGCACACGAGCTGTTTCTGGCACCAGAACCAAAGAAAGCAACAAAAACAAGACGGATATGGTGCATAAAGTAGACAAAGGAGTTACTTGGTCCCAAGGTGTGTCAATCTCCTCTTTCTCCATGCCATTTCAGGCTGTGATTCTACGTCTCGTCTATTTGGCATAGGAAAGGGAATGGCACTAGCCTGGAAATCCAGACCTGCCACTAGGCGCTGGCAAATTAAATGTGCTGCGCCTGTTGGTCTGGGCACTCACCATTGAAGCTCATTAAATATGTCAAGAAATCCTGAGCTGCGTTTTAATTGGTTCTATCTGATATGGGCGGGCCAGAACCCTATGTATGGTGCTCTGGGGCCTCGACCCTTTACAATTTGGAAGACGGCACTCAATTCTTTCATTAGCAAGTAAGAGGAATGTTCTGTTTTGCCGACCGACCACGGCAAAAGTTCAATTTAACAGTTAACCCCGCTGTTCGCTAAAAGGCCTACTTCACCGGTGGGAATATGAAGGTGTATTGAATTCTGAGATCCTATGTAGTATAAATGTGCAAAAAAAAAAAAGATCGGTTCATCCTAGCCTGAGAAAAGGCAGAAAGAGTGTTTTTTTTAACCCTATATTAATCTTACTGTGACATCACAGTAAGATAAATATAGGGTTAAAAAAAATTACTTTGTAAATATTACTGTGATGTCACAGTAGGAGAAATCACAGTAATATTTACAAAGTAAGGTTTTTTTTTTAACCCTATATTTATCTTACTGTGATGTCACAGTAAGATTAATATAGGGTTAAAAAAAACACTCTTTCTGCCTTTTCTCAGGCTAGGATGAACCAATTTCAATTTTTTTTGCACATTTATACTACATAGGATCTCAGAATTCAATACACCTTCATATTCAAACCGGTGAAGTAGGCCTTAAATGAACGGGGCTTAATACATCACATTGTTCATTGCTCTGATTGGTTGTAGTGCTACCAAATTGTGTGCAGTGGTATTTGAAGAGACAAATCTAATTCATGAGAGGCACCTGTTATACCCCTGGCAGGTAAACCAGGCAGTTTTTCAGGTTAGAGGCCAGTCTAAAAGCAGCATTGCCATCACCCATTGGCAGTACGATGATTGGATATTCAATAAGTGTGGAGCTCATGTGCATATTCAAATTCATTTAAAAAGAGACTTGTAATACAAAATGTTTTACTTTTCAAGTATACTTTTACTATGTAAAGTTTTATTGTGGTAGGAGTAAAGGAAAAAATTAAACCTATTTGGGTTTATTTTGGGCGTGTACGATTAGTGTATAGCTCATTTGCATATTAAAATAAATTTTCAAAGAAACGTGTAATACAAAACATTTAAATTTTCATGGATACTTTCATTGTGTAAAGTTTCATTTTGATAGGAGTAAAGGAAAAAAATAGCCCCATTGGGATTTATTGGTGTCTCGCCTTATTGGCACACATCTCGGATTGATGAGAATTAAACATATTTCCCCAACTAGGATTTCTTAGGACTTTTAGTATGTTGTTCTGGACACCTCATAGAAATGATCTGAGCTGAAAAAATTTCTTTTACAATTTATTCTATTTTTGGCCCCAAAATGCCTTACTGGCCTATAAGTCAGGGGTGTCAAACTCATTTTGGTTCGAGGGCCACATACAGCCTCTCTGATCTCAAGAGGGCCGGACCAGTAAAATAATGGTAAAATAACGTACATATGTCAAATCCAAATCTTTAGCTTTGTTTTTCAGTTATATGCTTTATAACTCAGCCTACATATGTAACCTACATTATCACGGATCACAAGGGATCTCTGTAGCCCCCACGAAATGTCTTAGTAAAGGTTGCTGCTGGTCATGGGAATAGGAGGTGCGGCGCAGAGCGCCGCAGCAAAAATGTTGGGGGTATTTTGCTCAAAGACGCCAATACGCACTAATGAAATAAACAACTGTTTATTTGAATACACAAATACAACAGGCACTGACCTTACAGTTGTGCAATTTTGTTTACTATATGTACAGGGACACATTTTGTGCAAACATGCAGACAGTACAAAATACAATTAAATAAAAGTGCAACTTCTACTGTTTTGATTTATTTTTAAATACAGAGGTTATTTGTTGTTTTGGAATACGTTTTTCCCAATTTAATTTAATTTTAATTTAACTTACTTTTTTTTTTTATGCTCAGAAATGTGTGCTCTACAAGTCGCTGGCCGGATGTTTGACACCACTGCCTTAGACACTTGACACAATCAATCATCAATATTAGCATGCTATTTGGCCACATATATTGGCCTATTTACAGCCCTCAGAAAACTGACAGCTCTTCTTAGATGCAAGTTCATCAATTCATGGCTTAAAATCCTGAGCTGGAGAACTTTCAGCAGACATTGTAAGCCACGTAAGTTTCCTAACAGTTGGGAGCGTATGCGACTTGCGGATATGGCACAGGCTCCATGAAGGATTTTTTATTTTTTTTTTCAGAATTGATTCAAATCGGCCGAATTGATTCGCGGGCCAGATCAAAACGTGTCGCGGGCCAGACACACGTGGTCTAAGTAGTCCCTAATACTTATTTTTTTAGATGTTTGCTTAAAAACCCGTTCAGATCATTTATTGTAGCAAGCCTCTATACCCTGATTGTCCTCTGGTCTCAGGATGACCTATATTTGTGCGATCTGGCTGGCCCCTCCCACCTCTCTGCCGGGCTTTCTTTATATGGCCATGGGGCTCTCCCACCATCTCTGCCGTGCTCTCGCGATACTAGAGAGACACTACGTGAGTCGTGAGTGTTTACCCGGAGGCTCCGGGCCGGAGCTAAGCTAAGAGAACAATTTGACATGACCTGACATGATTAAAACCAGTGAAAACAGTAGCTTCAAAGTTTGGTAAATGGACTTATATAGCGCTTTTATCTCCGTTTATCACAGACCCAAAGCGCTTTACATTGTTTTGTACACATTCACCCAGTCACACACACATTCATACACCGATAGCAGCAGCTACCACGCAGGGTAGGCTTAGCACTAGGGTGCTAAGCTAACTAAGCTAACTATCGGGAGCAATTCGGGGTTCAGTGTCTTGCCCAGGGACGCTTCGACATGTGGCGGGGAGACGGGGGATCGAACCTCCGACCCTGCACACCAGAGGCGAACTCCCTACCCACTTCGCCACTGCCGGCCCAAGATTAGGCAACTCTTTTATTATATCAAATAATTTAAATAAAACAATAGTCAGTTTAAAAACATAAGTATACAATATATAAAGTGTCCATTAGCTCTGACATTTCTAGAGGGTGGTTTCTATGTATCTATGTGGTCAGGAGTGAGTAGATCAGTCAGGCCAGACACACAGGGCTCAGGGTCCAGCAACATGCCTGGCAGGGCAGGGCTGTTCCACTGGCTACGGCGAGACGGTGCACTGGGGTCAGGAACTTTTAACTTGCCGTTTCCCTTTCTCCTGCATGAGCTGGTGCTGGTCTCGTTTGCAATTGTCCTATTCACGCATGGTCAAATGTGGAGGGCATGCAGCATGGCCTCCAGAGGGCTCAGTATATCCACTGCGTCCTGCAGGGAAACGGACAGGTCTGCCTCAAGGTCCACAGGGCTGGTCAGTGTGCCTGGAGATGGGCTGGGTGCTGGCAGGCTGGATGCACCGTGAGGCCTCGGTGCCTCTGTGACCTTTGTGGCTCGTTGAGGGGTGCTCTGTGCAGCCGGACGGAGATTGTGTCTTTCTTGGAGATTGCTCAGAACTGTGTGCGTTGTTAACTTCAGCACAAGCTGGCATGGAGTGAAGCCATGTCAGATGTTGCAGCTATGTCATCCCTTGCACTCTTGTGAGGCCACCAATGGTTTTCATACTGTCATTAGAACCTGCTCAAGATCCATAGACATGCCAGCCCATAGGCGATCCCATCCACTGCACATACTGTAGATGTGGGCTGATTGTGTGTAGAGATTATGCCCTGATACTGCCATGAAAGGAAGCATTTCTGATATTGCTCCATAGTGAAGTTCCCAATTCCCAGTACATTCAGCTCTCAGAAACTTGCTGAATATGTCTACCAATGGATTTTAAGGATTCAGTTTAGCCTTTGAGAAATCCTCTTATTCTGAGAATCACATCAGAATGGCACGCCTTCTCTGCAGACATCGCTTTATCAGCTTTGCATAGATTGACACCAGAGTTTTTTAATCGATCTCCAGCAGGTATCATCCGCTGATGACATCTCTGCATCACAATATGTTGTATCTCCTTGCAGCTGAAGGGGAGTCACAACAAGTGCATCACACAGATTCAGGCCATTGAGGACACCATCAATGCTAGTCAATCTTATCCTCTTCACTGTCATAATGTGCACAACGGCATTGGCTGCATAGAAAATCTCCATCACTTCCTCTTCCCAGCACCAGCCATAACATGCTCAATGGACCCCTAAAAACTAATATCAGTGTGGAAGCCCCAAAGTCACTAACATAACCTCTGGCTCAGCTTCTTTCCTAAGAAAGGCCTTCCACCAGTGGTTGATTAAATGTGATGATTGGGGTGGATTTGTGGCAGTGGGCATGTTCACATAGGTACTTACATGTGGAGTAGATGCACTTGGTGTCACTATGTCTCATATCGACCGATGGGGTAAACACAAAGGATGTTTACCCCGGGTGATTGCCATGCTGTGCATCATACTAGACCATGCTGGACTTTGTGAGACAAACAGGATGGCTGTTTTCCGTATGAGTTCCAGGTCTGCTGTCGGGTCATGAGGTTCTTCTCTCTCTCTCTCTCTCTCTCTCTCTCTCTCTCTCTCTCTCTCTCTCTCTCTCTCTCTCTCTCTCTCTCTCTCTCTCTCTCTCTCTCTCTCTCTCTCTCTCTCTCTCTCTCTCTAACCAATAAAGGCAAAAATTACCAAAAAACAACTTGACATTGTTTTTTATGATCCGGAAAACTTTTCATAAAGTGATGGCAAGAAAATTAAATCAAATTAATATAATGACCTAATAGTTAATAATTGATTTGCATTGCATCCAACACCATATCTCTTGTTAAACAAAGTTCTCGGTTGATTTGGACAGTACTGAACTATTTGTGTAGATATCAGAAAGGAATGTAGGCCTATGTATAAATAAAATAACACGGGCCACAATTGGAAATTGTGGGTTTTTTGTATTTTTTTTTTACAAACATCTAACAAATGTCTTTGTTAGAGAACAACATTAAAACTCATACAATGCTACACAATGTTTATGCAACATAGGCCCAAATGATAAAGTCACAGTGATGTTTTCGGATATAGGGCTTTCATTTTCGGAAAAACATTGGATTCACCCTTAACTACGGACCTTCACTGTTTCTGATGTTGTATGTGGTATCATTGTAATCCCTGACCATGAAAACATAGGGGTAGACATTACTAGTTATGTGTTATTATGTGTGGTTCAGGAGTTATGAGGAAAAATGCATAATTAGGCTATGGCGTAAAGTAAAATGGTCGCCACGGCAACCATGATTACATTTTGCAATGGCTAAATATCTGCAACTGCTCAGGGCCCCAAACTGTATAAGTGTACCAAGTTTCATGCTTTTCTGAAAAGGTTAACAATTTGGCACATATCCCCTCTACCATAAAACAGTACTTTAGGAAGCCGAAAATTGGCATAAAAGGTGTGGTTAAGAAAACCCTTAAAAAATTACTTTCCACCACATGGATTCCTTAAGACTTTTAGTATGTTATGTATTACATATTCATGAGTCAAAAACAGTTGGAATGGTTTCTGTTGCAATTTTTTTAAGGTCAGGTCATATAATGCCTGGACTATCAGTTAAACTCGGAAGATACCAATCTGAGTTTTTAACTGTTACAAATGGTGTCCCACAGGGCTCAATTTTAGGTCCAGTTCTTTTCACAATTTATATAAATAACATTGTTTCATCGCTAAAAAACTGTCACGCCTCTTTAAATACATTGTTGAATTGTGAATCAGCTGTTACCTTGACTTATGCAAAGGAAAAACGTGTTACTTTACACCACTGTAAGGAATGATCATTACCAAGTAAAAGTGAAAATGAAAAGCATGAGGGAAGTGTACCACCAACAGAAACTCTTTGACGGCACACACAGCATTACAGAACTGATTATGGAGGCAAAATAAAACTGAAACGAAGCAGGAACTACAACTGTGAGAGAGCTGTCTGCATGTACACACATATGATGGATTACCAATTAATTCAGCCATATCATTGCACATCGATCTACTTTACAAAGTAGAGTGATATCTTTTCAGATGAACTGCAGGCAAAAAAAAAGCTGCACAGATACTTGGCGACAGCACATTAAAGGTCTCTTTGGTTCAGCGGTCAGCATTAATGGGCTGTCCAGGACTTTTTCTTTCATCAGGTTCCACCACACAAGGCTACATCATTACGACAGGGCTCCCAGCCACTGAGTTCCAGGGTCAAGCCTATTAATGGATATGAAATTGGTTCTAAACAAAGATATTACTGTTACTCATAACATCAAAGATGGACTGTTTCAGTTTCATGTCTTACTTACAGGGCTCTGCTTTTCTAAGAGGAAGAAATTACCCTGTGAGTTCTTCATTTCTGAATTCTTTTCATTTGCTTTATGATTTCACTGATCCTCTGCAGGACTTCAGGTAACAGTGCTCCGCCACTGCCGTATGTTATACTGTGTGTAAATAAAAAAGCTGTCCGGTAGTGATATTAAAATGGCACAATATTAATTCAGGAATGGTCAGGAAATGTATTGACACACTGTGCTACTAACATAATGTATCATTGTGCCATATTGAAAAATGATTCTTTGATTTTAATTTTTTCATGCCGTCCCTCTACTTAACACAGCAGCAATAACATGCAGCCAATTGCTGTGTCTCAATTCGGCCGCAGCCTTTGAAGGCTGCATTTGAAGACCGATTGCGCCATAGCAGCGCGTCAAGGCTTGTCCAATTTGGAAGGCTCCTTCATATGCAGCCGAGAAATGCAGCCTTCGTTTCAGTTTTGAAGGTTCCAACGGATGTATCCTTCGCGGCCCAAGGTATCCCAAGATTCATTGCGTTTTTTTCAGAGATGGCATGAAAACTCCTCAAATAAAAAAATAAATAACAAAACAGCAACGTGTTGCTCCATCTTCTTTACCTTTATCTTCCTTTCTTTTTTTCTTGTCTTTTCTTTTGTTTTTCTTGTCCTTCTTTCTTCTTGTACTTTTTTTCCTTTTCGTCTGGTAGGCAACTTCGTTTTATTTTATTTTATTCTGATCGAACAAAAATTAGATTATTGTTCTCAAAAACAACATACTGACAGTAAAGTCGGTCAACTCTATTCGGTCAAATGTATAAAGTAAACAAATGATGTACCGTATCATTTAAAACCTTGACTTCCCCAAGATAACTGTGTATAGGACGAGTATGTCAATGCATTTAACTGACAATATGATCATCTCCTTTTTCTTAGAGTTTATTCAGTATTTTTGAAGAGAGGTTGTATGAGGTACTTATGCAGTGATTCTCTTGCCTTATGGAGATGGCTGTCTGCGCATTTACATTAAGGAGTTTGGGGGAGGCTAGACAATTTTTTTTTAGCCAAATATATAAAATTGCAATCGGTGCACCCCTAATTGTGAATAGAATAGAATCTTTATTGTCATTGCACAACAGGTATACAATGAAATTGCAGTGCTTCTTCGGCCTGTGCATAATAAATATAAAAAAAGGAAAACAGTAATAAGTTAATTAATTAAATAGCAAAGAATAAAAGGAGAAACATAGCAATATATCCAGCATAGCGCACACACACACACACACGTCATGAATTCAAGGAACTGATGGCCCAGGGAAAGAAACTGGAGCAGCTGGCCACACAGCTTTCCATTTTCCCTCAAATCTTTCAACACCAGGACTGGGTCTCTATCAGGTACTAGCATAGAGTGAATCCATCTAGAAATACAGGGCCATCAAGAATGTAATGTGCATTACAGAATAAATCAGACAAATCATAACATTGTTGCGTTTACTTACCAATTGTAAACATTAATAAATCATTGCAAGCTTGCTGTTACTGCTACCCAGATAATGAAAAATTACATATCTCATCTGTGTTAAAGCTAGGGTGGGTAACTTTTTCACTGTAATATTGGCAAATATGTCGTATAAGCCATTCAGTTATATGTAGGTGAAGTGGTCTGAGAATATCTACTCATCACTTTGCTCTCCCCTGCCTCTGTGTGCCGCCCCCAAAAATTGCCACCGCTCATGTACACTTTGACCAATCAGAGCGAGGCTCCGATTCTCCGTTCTTATTGGCTGTTCGGAATGTCCATTCACTTTGGCATCAACGTTGTTGATTGATTGATTTTATTTTATTTGTGTATGGACATGACAATGACATTGGACGAACCAGATGCAATGTTTTCAGTGTATTAGCATAAATGCTATTTTACAACACCTGTCCACAAGAGGCTTTTAAAAACAACAAAATAAACAAGTCAAAACAAAAACAAGATCAAAATACTGATAAAAACTGACAATTAAAAGAGTAAACATGCAGTATACAATGGAGTACAGAGCAGCAATATAATAAGTCAAATATATATATAGGATACGTAAAACAAAGGCAGCATGATCAAACAATACACCAGTTGTAAATTATTTGTGTGAGCACTGTTGATTTGATTTGAGCCATTGTTTAAGTTCTCTGTTAAAAGTGCTGCTATTAGTCTCTAGTTTTAGACTAGTGGGCAAGAGGTTCCACAGTTTTTCCCCCTTTGCAGAGAAAACAGACTGACCGAAAGATGTCTTGTGCATTGGAACAAGACAATCACCATTGATGGAGGCTTGTGTATTTGCCCGACGAGAGCTCTGACGTCTGATGGCCAATTCAGACAACAGTGGTGACACATGGTTATTTACACACTTGAAAAACAATTTAAGATTACTCAAATTAATAAAGTTATCAAAGGTGAAAAGGTTGTGTTTTTTTAGAATGCCACAGTGATGTAAATCACTGCAGAGCTTCTGATGACATTTTGAACTGTTTTAGCTTGTTCATTAGAGTACTGTGGTTTACCGTGTCAAAGGCCTTTTTTAGGTCTAGGAACACTGCCCCAACAACATTTCCTTTATCCATTGAAGCTTTTATGTTTTCAAGCAAATAACAATTAGCTGTTTCAGTTGAGTATTTCTGTCTAAACCCAAACTGCTGTGGATGAAGCAGCTGGTCAGACTCTAAATGTTCCATTAGTTGCTCAGCTATAATTTTCTCCAGAACCTTTGAGACAACAGGGAGGATAGTAATAGGCCTATAATTACTCGCTATGTCCTTGTCTCCTGATTTATAGACAGTGGTAATTATTGCAGTTTTCCAGCTTTCTGGGAATATTTTGGTTTGTATAGACGGGTTAACTAAGTAAGTGATTGGCTCTAACAGGTAGCTCTGATGTTTCTTGATTAATGCAGCATGTTGGTGTAGAGCGTGTCAGGGAGGGACCAAAGAGAACACAAGTGGAGTGGTTGAGGTATTTGGATTAGAATCTCTATCCCAACTGCTATTTTCTCCCAAATCATATACCCCAGCTTTAAGGTACCAACACACTGCACATTGAAGTCAATGTTTATTTTATTTCAGGACAATGCACATAATGAACATGTACAGCAGATTGTAGCCCATGGGCTAATTTCCATCTGTAGTCCATTAGGCAGGTTGATGTTACAATAAAATAATAACAAAGATCTAAAATAGAAACATTTGCTATACAAAAATACAGAGACACAGAAAGAAAGAAAAGTAAAACAGGATAATTCATTAGTAGGATTAGTAGGTTAAACAAATACACAATTAATACACAACTAATAAGGTACAGCATACATTTAGAGGTGGTTGCACCTTTGGTTAGTTCTTAGCCATACCTTTACTTGGCTCTTAAGGCGAGACACAGCAGGCAAAAACATTTTTTAAGCACTGGTCAATTTTGAGATTTTTGTCTATTTAGCTTCCATAACATGTCTTCTTTCATACTAGTACGGATAAAAGGTCCAAAATATACGTTTTAAGTGTTTATTTTACTAAACCTGGTCTGCTTGCGTCTGTATTTTGCTTCTAAGTTCGTCAAAAGTGAGCATTCTAACGTAACATACAGCACCGCGACCGCTGTATGAAACATAATAATCTTGGTACTGTTGTTCGGAAGCTCTGAATGACAAGAACAACGTTATCGGATCCAAATATGGTCTTTTCCTTTGTATCAGTAACCAATCGTGAAAGTGTGAGGAGGGATTCGATGCTAGGAACGCGACCTCATTGGCTAATGCACATTTCTGACGATTTGATTCGCTAAAAGGCATCACGTGAGGCTAGCCGTGTGTAGCTCGAAAATCACATAAAATGGGAAAAATGTCAAAAATATGCCAAACCAACACAAAAAAAAATACTTAATCAATTGGCTACGGACATTACATGATCGCCATTTGAAGGGGAGAAGTGTTAAAGACATGTAAATCACGCCGATCACGTCGGAGAGACACAGACTGTCAGAGGATCAGAGGGAGATGGTGGGGAGAGAGAGCGTCTGTGCCGACTCCGGAGCAGGTTGACAGACAGTGGCTAATAATGAATGAATCACGTTTAAATTAGCATGTGGATGTAAATGTTACTATGCTATGGTTTATGTTAAGCAGTGGTATGCCTATATGGCATAGAGGGGTGTAGGGCCGTTTTCTCAAAAAGAGCTTTTTCCATTAATCTGAGAAAGATATCTCAACTTCTAGACCACTGACATCAACCAAACTTTCTATTATCATTCATAGCACTATTTTAAAGGTTTTTGTACAAGGATTTGTTAATATATTGTTAATTGTCTGATTTATGATACATTTTCCTCATAAAAACATGCCGAAAATGCATTTAGAAGACATGTACATAGTATTTTTTGATTTATTAAATGAAAAAAGGCTGTATCCAAAATCTGTTGTGTAAAAACTTTAGAAACTAACATGTGGTTAAAATAAAATAGAGATTTTAACTCTGGCTTTATACAACATCTAGATTTTTTTGTTGAAAAATGACCCAAATTTACGCATAATTGGTTAAATATTGCATATTTAATAAAAGATTAACGAAAAACATGTAATACAAAAAATAAGTGTTAATGTCAGTAATCAACTGGTAAAGTTTCATGATGATATCTATAAAAAAAAATCCCTATTCACCTGGGGTGTCTCGACTTAAAGGTGGCCAGAGTGGGACGTTCCCTTATAGTTGGGGGTAGTGTGTTCCATAATGCACTACCTTTTAAAGGTGCTGTAAGCGGAATGGTTCTTTTAGCTAACTTCCTGTCAGTTACTGCAGTTAGCAGTCCCCTCGCTCGTCCCTATGTCACCACATTAATGCAAGCAGCGGGTTATCTAGCATCATCTCAGATCCATAAGTGTGATAAAACATGATAAAAACCATCATTCACCCATCTGTTGCTCTGGCGTGCACCGGCAGTGAGACCATGAGTGAGACGTGTGTCGGTTTGTAGCTTCCTCCCTTGTGATTGGATAAAAATTTCGGGATCCTCCAATAAGTTTATTTGCCGATTACATGCAAAGCAGCTGACTGAGAGATCAGCTTTATGAAACATGCACATTATGTAAGTGATCACTGTATGAATAAAGAGCTATTTAACACTTATATTAACATAAATAAACATAAATAAATCGCTTACTTCACCTTTACGTAATAGATAGTGCATTATGGCTGAAGGCAGTTTTTCTAAAAGGAACACACAGTCCCTGTTTACAACAGCTCTGGTGATCCGAGTCTGTCTGTACTCAATAAACTCTAGCGGTGGGGGTGGTGCCAAGCCATGTAGTACTTTATAAATTAAGCATACAGAGGAAAATGTAGAATAATTATCAAAACTCAGTAGGTTATATTTCTCTAAGATGTTAAGGTGCGAACACACTGCACTCCGCCGCGCGGCGAGTTTACATACAAAGTCAATGTATTTTGTGCGGCACCGGTAAGCTAGGGTAAAGCACCATCAGCACAGCAGATTGGTCTCCTCAGCACCGGTTAGCACCAGCACCAGCACATCCCCAGAGTAGAGAAGGCTACTCTGGGCGGGCGGCGGACACAATATGACCCAATATGATCACGCGGCGCGGAACCTGCGATTCGCGCGGCCAACTGCCGCGGATTGCAGTGTGTTCGCACCTTTACAATGATGATAAGAGTAAGGTGTTTTATCTAGAGTTTTGAGTGCCCCTTTGTACAGAAGCTCAACTGGTTTTAGGAGAATAGATCCAGACATAGACCAGCTGGTGATGGAGTAGCTCAGATGTGAAAGTATCATTGAGTGCAGAAACATCCGAGCAGCTGCATCTGACAGAGATCCTCTGATTTGCTTAAAATGAGAAAGATTGAATTTAATTATTTTGCGAGTCTGGAGTCTATAATCACACCTAATGCCTCGTTTCCACCGAGTAGAGCGGGTAAGGTCCGGTTATTCTGGCTTTCCATTTGCCAAAAGTTGGGTAGGGTACGAATATAAGCGAGCCTAACCGCTCTAATCCGCTCCCATTATTTGGTATTATTCCCTGATAGGGTGCCGAAAAGGTGGAGCTACACACTGCCGTCCGTTGATTGGTCGAAAGAATAATTTCTGCCATGTGTAGTCACCTCCGCAAGAGTGAAGAGAGTCTTGTGTTTCGGCGAAAAATGTGAGCGCAGCACTGTTTATTGTGTGGTGTTTTTCCTCGTCATTAAATTAATCAGTGGGCTACACTGTGTCCCACTGCTAGTCCTAGCCTGATAAACCTAATTTCTCAGCCGAGCTAAGGGTGTAAGAGCAGGGTGTCATACTGTATGTTATGTAAATCCCATTGAGGAACATTTCTATTTGTGATATTGGGCTATACAAATAAAACTGATAGGTGTCCTGAATAACTTGAGTCGTTTATGTTTTCTAAGTACTGGTTACAAATCAAAACAAAGGAGGTGGACTGGCACCTCTCCAGCTTCCAGTCCACACTCCATTTTTGGTCCATGCTGGACTTGAACCAGCGACCCTCCGTTCTCTGACTGGATTATTTCCATTTTCTGTCTGTCATTGTAAATCAGCCCCTGATTGGTTCACAAACATAGGAAACTTCCTTTCACTATAAAGGAGGAACAATAGGTATTAAGACGGAGAAGGGAGAATGTCAAGACTGATCTGCGGGAGAGAAACAAATGTGGAGCTTGGGAGATCAAGCTGGTCTCCAAGGCAGCTCATAAATTGAAGAGTTCAAAAAAAAAATCTAGAGAAATTCATTAATGTCATACTTTGCTTGTTTGCTTGTGTTTCTCGATTTTCCCCTGAATTATGTATATTTCTGCACAATGCAATTAAATTAAGAAGCAATGGGATGCCTCTGAAATGTGCCATGAAACCTCTTAGGGCGCACTCACACTAGGGCCGTTTGCCTGTTCCGTGCTGCAGGAAGATTCAGCACGATTTTCCCCCTCCCCACTTCCCCCACTGGCCCGTGGTCACACTGCTTGTGGCCTGGGCACGATTGCACCTTGCCTACGTCACCGTGCGCGTTTAGGATTTGGAGCTTAGTCTACTTGTAGGCTATACGACTGTTTGTGAATATTTTCATCCGGCCAAATTTGCATCATATATTCCACTTCCACATTAGAGCAACGAGAAGCCTTAAGCTATTGTTTTTTTAAATGTAGCCTTGACGTAATAGGTCACGGTGGACAGTCTCATATTTGTGCAGCACGCTGTTTATTATTAATATAACGGCCCGTCATCAGACCATACGTACCGGATGGTTTTATACACATCGATCGCTCCATCAAATCCAAGTCAGAACTTTTTGTATGGGCAGAGATCGTTTTTTTAAGTGTCTTTATAAAGTTTCTTGTTAAACCTTAGTGTAGGCTACTGTTTCCTTATCACCGGGCCGCGGTGTGTTGTTTTGGGTGCGTCTCCACCGCCATGCGTAAAGGCAGTTATGACAGCTGACGGGAGGAAAAAGAAAAAAAAATAATCTGACGAACGTGAGTAAACACGAAAACCTTTTTGCTTTGCTTTCTGCGCTCACCTATTTACCTCTCTCCCTCTTTTATTAGCCCACACCTAGGCCTACACACACGTTAATTCTCACACATTTTATGTAGCTACAAGTCCAAGTGGTGGGCAATTCTGGTGCCGACTAGTAAGGCAGCGGACGTCAACGGACTATGCATCCTTAATAAATACACGTCAGGAACGCCGCCTGTGCGCTTGCTTGTGCGCGTGTCATCTCATTAGCATCTGTACTTTGGCCACGGCATCACCTCTCCCAGATGTGCCGTGGCCAAGGGGCTGTTCCGTGCTGGAATACGGATGGCGTGGTCACACTAGCCAAACGTTCTAGACTTTAGTATGCTAATGAGCTTTGGCACGGGGCCGCGGCCCTAGTGTGAGTGGCGCCTTAAACTCTAATTTGAGCCACAGGGAGTCATCAATGAATGAATGGATTGGATTTATATAGCGCTTTTCAAGGCACTCAAAGCACTTTACAGGGTTCCAGGTTCCATTCATTCACACACAGTCATACTGATCAACATCCCTCCTTCTCCATAAGGAGATAAATAGATTCTCGTAGAATTATAATCCCATAGTATTTCATCTATAACAGAGTAATCCTTATTATTGCCAGGAAGCCTATAACAATCTTTTTTTTTTTTTTTTGCATGCTATTGTTACCGGTCCCAAGTGGCCAGGACAGAGGTCGCAAATAGATTGTTGAGATCGGATTTTCCTGAAAAGCAGGTAGATGTCAGCATAGGAATGAAGCAACGGAGCTTTGTTTTCATCTTCCGAAATACGTCTCTTTAATTAATAATTATCAAAAACATCACATATAAATATAAACTCTTCCCTGGTTAAAGTGCATGTTCAAATGTCAATTGTCCCTTAATAGGTTCCTTGTTAGAAATAAAACATAAAAAGTGCAATAAAAAGTGAGGCTCACATATCTTGTTCCTCTCCACTCTTAATTCACATTACCATAAATACACAACTCTTATTACAATTCATTTCAAACTACACACTCCTTTTGTCAAAATTCACCTAAGCCAGGGCTGCCAAGTTTCACCAAAAGTTTGGAGTGAGATTTTTTGGCCGAGGGACCCAAAACTGTGTCCTCTCTCCCAGACAATTATTTTTGCTAGTGTCCTGCAAGTTTACATATTGTTCATAATAAATCAGAAATAAAGACAATTGGAAAACGTGATAAAACATCAGAAATCTTATTAAAATAAACAAATTCATGAATTGCAAAGTCGTAGGACAGGTTTTAAGTAAACATTGGGTGTGGACACACTATAAGTGTGTGTGTCCAGAATTGTTTGAGCATTAAACACTTAATTTCCTAAGGGGGCGCCCTTAGCTCAGTTGGTAGGGTGTCCCCCCCATGGGCCTCGGCCAGCAGCGGACCCGGGTTCAATTCCAGCCCGCGGTCGTTCTCTGCATGTCACTCCCCTCTCTGCCCCATTTCAACTCTGTCTCTACACTATATCAATAAAGCATAAAAATGCCAAAAAATATCTTTAAAAAAAAAACACTTAATTTCCTGCATTCTGGTGAATTTTTATGAATCAATGTGTGCCTTTTCTGCATTAATTTTTATGTAAAGTAAAAGAGAACATTCACGGTTCCGCTGACAAATTTAATTGAATAGCCTACAATGCATGTGTAGTGCTTTCAAATATCTCCTGTAGCCTATTGTTAAAACATTTGGTTAAACTGTAATAAAGGTAATTATTCTATATCATGTCTACTATTGAGGGTTGAGTGGCTGGTGGTATTTTACTAGCAGCATTAGGCTTTATTCAAAGAAGAAAACAATAGGGAACAATTCAACACCAATGCAAACTACTAGGCTAAAATAAAACATCTGGGTTACTTGGTCTCTCCTCTTAGGCTACCTTGATTTGTGTTATGAAAAGTGCTATAAATGTGCAATACATAGGCTACAGTTCATTACACAGAAGAATAAAAGCATTTGTATTGGCGGATGAGCCATTTGTTACTTTGCAAACCTAATTTTCAAACAAAATTACCAAAAACAATCTAGGCTACAAAACGATCCAAAGATCTTCTGAATTTACTTGAGTGAAATTGAAGCGTTTATATGTTTGATGCATGCGCGCTCAACGGCCGGCGGGGAAACAATTCTTATCAGAGGAAAGGCACGCTATCAACACACACCTCGGAAGAGAAGGTGCGGGTAGGGGGCTCGCCTCCTTTATATGACCATGCTCGCCTCCCGCTTCGAATGCACAGTGCACATCATAGCATAACGTTAATGTGTGTTCAGAAAGAGGAAGTCACGGCACTCATGTCTGTTAGCTTTTAAAAATAAGAATTTGAAAATAAAAGTCCCGCAAAACAAATGTTATTTTGGGAATTAATTTCTCCGCGTGAGAAATTTGAGGTGTGGCGTGTGAACTGGTTGATTTGCGTGTGTCTCACGGCCAAAGAGTGAGACTTGGCAGCTCTGCCTAAGCTAAAGTTGTGCCTGTTTTCAGCTTATTGGCTGGTTATTTTTAAAGCTATCTCACATAGTACAAATTAATACAGTTTTGTTCCTATATAATAAATCAAATGTCAAACCTAAATATACTTTGGCTTAAAGTGACTCTTACCTTTGGTGCATTTTTACACTTTTTTTGGATTAGGTTAAAATGGTATTAATAAGGTAATTACACTCTAAAATATAAGACAGACCCACCAGGAGTAAAAACAAACAATGATTTCAATCTCATAATATTATGAAAAATATATATAAAATTCAACCAATCAAATCGTTCGGACCGAACGATTTGATTGGCCGACAGACCTGTCTGTTTGCGGTCTGCTTCTGTATTGCGCATTCTCAACTAGAGGGTTTGTTTTGATTCCACGGCAGACAGTAGCGAGTAGCGACCATTGTAGAAAAGGCCCCAACGTTCATAAGTTACAGTGTTGTTAGTTCTTACAGTGTGTTAAAATGTGTTTTGTTCAGTGTGGATAGCAGTCAGTTAGGGCCGTGACGTCAGTCGGACAGAGAGCCTGTTTAGTTTCCGTTCTCTTCTCCCTCGGTCAGATGTGTGAGCGTTGCCGCAGTAAGCGATCATTCCACATGGAAACGTGTTTATCTGAGTTTAAATGTGAATCACCCGTGTGTGAGTATGTACATGCAGTCCCGATCGCTGTTATAATATAGTTTGCATGCGATTCGCGGGTCGCAACAGCTGTTGTAACGTCTCCTCACGAGCGGAGTTTAAACCTTTGTTATTTTCCCGCGATCTATATGCGACTGTGCCTGTGAAAGAAGGAAAATAAAGAGCGGATAAAACCCTACTCCTCCTCTCCTAGTCTCATGCTTATAATCTGACGCCTTTGGCCATAAGTGGTATTCTGGCCGACACCTCTGAAGTGAAACCAGTGATACAAGCATGGAACGAGGGTGTGGGGGCATTGGAGGGAGGCGGGATGGTATGATAGTGCTGTAATTCTCAATTGCAGCATGGGTGTGAGTCCCTTTAACACCACAATAACACTTGTCATTCAAAAGACTGTTCTCCCATTTATGACAATAAACAACACTTAGGGAATTTACATTAAACCACTGCCTGAACTACGATGGTTGATAGGTCTGCCTAACTGACAGGCTAAGCATACAGCTATAAGCCATCATATAAACACTTTTCTTATACTCTATAAAATATCCTATCATAACATCATCAACCTCTTAATCACATGCAATATATTCTTAAACATTTATGTCAGGTGTTCAGGGCCAAAGTAAACTTATTCATGCTCTACGATGTGTGCTTTGCCACAATAATATTCTCAGCGGACGGCAAACTGCCATTTTACACAATTGCCGTTTGGCGAGAAACAAAGGACTTTTCAAAAGTTCATAACTCGACATTAAATACTTAAAACTTTACCCAAAGTTTATCAACCTATTTATATTATGTTCCGATTCATGAACATAGTAATGTATGTGCTTTTCACTGGGTACGAACCTGAAAAGCAGGTAGATGTCAGCATAGGAATGAAGCAACGGAGCTTTGTTTTCATTTTCCAAAATCCGTCTGGCCGGAAATGCCCCTCCCCTCAACCATAGAGTTCCGGAGTGCAACACACTTTGGTTCCGCCCTGATGTTTCCTAGTACTAACACCTTAGCTGCATTCCAATAGTAGTTGCACTTCCCCTCGTTCATTTACCCTCAGCCCTTGGTATGACGTAACAGCATACGTTGCACGGAGGGAACTTGGAGCGCGGACGGAGACTGGGCGGAGGAGGAGCGGAGGATTTAAATGGAACCCACTTGCCCTTGTAGTCGCAATGGACCATCAGTTACATAGGTAAATCTGAATGCAAATAATTCAGAATTATAACATTCTGCTAAGGTAGCCTATGTTGCAGAAAGCCATTTCCATAGCATAACAAACATTGAATTTCGACACGGTAACTCAGATGATCAAGATATTGTTACTTACACATGTAAATTGTTTGCTCCGACATATTTTCTTATTTATGTTAGTTTCAACCAAAAACATTTGTTTTAAATAGTCCTCTAATTGGCAGCCATCGGTGTTATAGCAGCAATGTGTAAACTGCAATACATTCACTGGATTGTTCCTATGGAAATAGGATAGCCTAATTGAGGCGTTTTGGAATATATATATATATATATATATATATATATATATATATATATATATATATATATATATATATATATATATATATATATATATTTGTCCTGTGGGTGGCCGCGATGTCCCTAAAAGCATAGTCTACCGGAAAATAAAAGGAGAAGAAGAAGACGAATTGCAATGCACTGTGGGTGATATCCACCTCGGAGTGACCATGGATGTTCACTTGATCACTCAGCCCTCCGAGGGTCTATATCACGAAGTTCACTTCAGTTTCCAGACAATTGGAACGACACTTAAGATGGCGGCGGGGATTCCCCCGAGGGCAAGTGAACGAGGGCATGTTGAACGGGTATTGGAACGCAGGGTTTGTCTCACAACAAATATTTACTCCCGGTCCCCACAACAATATTAGACCGTAATAATTAGCGATAAATACTTACTCAAATATATAAATTAATGAACATCGGTTTTACATGTAAACTTTCAAAAAATACTTCTTGAAATAGTGGTCTGGTTTTGAGTGTACCACACTATGTTGATATAGTATTTTATGTGTGTAGTCAGCTGCCACATTTTGCACTCGATACTGAAATGTCACAGCTAGAGCTGTAGTCACATTCCTCATCTTAGCTTCGGTGCATCCCCCCTGCTACCCACTCTTCAGAAACCCCCATCACACAACTTAATGATGTGGAAGATTCATCTCAACGCCCAAAATAACCCATTATCTAACTGGCAATGGACACATTTTGGAACCATGACACTCTTGTCATGTTGTCACCCTGTCCATTGATGCTCTGGCTTCTCCCAGGATGCAATGTGCTGCTGGGTAGCGTCTCCCTGCTAGCTAAATAAAGAGTATAGGGGAAACTGGGATATTTTTAAAAAACAGCAGGAGGAGGATGAGAGAGCATCGCCTTTAATTAACTTTGAACAGCAGCAGCAAGGAGCCGTGCACGCTTAATTGGTGGAAAGGGTTTCTGGCTACCAGGACTATTCTGTTCTTTCCTTGCATGTTAAATTAGAACTGTGACAATGCCTCTGTCAACAGCCTTTGACACTGTAACAGTGATGCCGACCTCACACCAAACGACTTCTCACGCAATTTTCTTGCTGGAATTGTGGCGCGCCCATAACCTCAGTCGTTTGGTGTAAGGTGGTCATCCGACCCAATTCAGTCAGTCTCCTTCCCGTCTAGACGTTCCGACACAATCCAACATGTTTGATATTATCGTGAGTCTTTGGGTTGGCTCATGCAAATATGGAAGTTAAATGACGTGGTTACTGTCAACAACCAATTGGTGCGCTCTCTCCATCACCAAACACGACTTAGGAGGAGCGGCATAAGTCGTGACCAAGACCCAACCACAGCGACAAGTGACAAAAAATGCAGTTCACAGCCACTAAGGGCAGGTATCAAAACAGAGCAATTTCTCATTTACTCTCATGTTAAATAGGCCGTTTTCTTAGCCTTATTAAACCCAGTGTTTCCCCCACGTTCACACCACCGCTGCTATATTTTCTGCGCCGCTGCTATTAAAATCCTTCTCCTCCTCATTATTCTAAGTTTTTTTTTTTTTTGGTACGTAGCTCCTTTTAGAAACGGGGCAATGCCTAACGTAAACGCTGTCCATGCGTCGCAGGTGAATGTCACTTGCTCGGCTGAAAACAGAAACTAACGGAGGGGAGCGGCTCACTGTACAGTCTCTTTAGTCGCGCTGTCAGTTTGCCGACATGGCTCTGTGTAGTCGGGCTCGAGACAAACAGATTGCGGAACAGTCACTAACGAAACAGATAGTGGCTGAGCGAAGAATGTGGACTACTGTAGGCTACTGATGCAAATTCCACTTGTTACAGTTTAGTACAATATGTATTCATTTATATATGGCTGCTCCACCCGTCCAGGCAACAGGATTATTTAGTTTAAATTTCGTTTTTTCATCTCCGTGTCGGACAGCTGTTCGCTCAGCTGATGGGCTCGAGCCTCACGGAGCAGACAGCGAGTCAGTCTAAAGTCAGCGATGATCACTCTCACAAATCAAAAAGCTAAATTATAAAATAAAGCTATCTCTTCCTTCCTCCTCTATATCTGTCTGCATATATTTCTCTCTCCACCGCACACTTAGTCACTACCACTAGTTTAAAGGAAGCAAAATGAGGATTATAACCTCATCTTGCACTTTATTATTTTGAAATATTTCAAGATTGCAGGCAAGTAAAATACCACCAGCCACTACATTCTCAATGATAGACATGAATAATAATAATATTTTTTTCAAATGTGTGAACCATACAGGAGAATAATTATTTGAAAGCAATACAGAATGCATGATATTACTGCATTGTATTCTATTCTATTTTTGTCACCAGGAACCTAAATGTTGACAATTAGCCTACTTTACATACATTCGGTGCATACAAATTCACCAGAATGCAGGAAAGGAAGTGTTGACTGCTCAAAAATTTCTGGGAGGGCACCCCCAATTTAAAATGTGAAAATTTAAATTCATGAATTGTTTTGTTTGATTTGTATCTATAGGCCTTTGTATAAGGATAATTTGTCATTTTAATCACATTATCTTAAATTAAAGTCTTAGGTCCAGCTTATCAATTGCTCATAATAACCAGTAGGCCCACTTCTGTGTTGGATTACTGAACCTCTTCCCATTTACAGCTAGCCTGGCGCTACCAGACCATCGTACTTCATTTCATTTGTACAGAAGGTCTGGAAGTGCTGTAATTGGCAAACGTTCACTCACTTGGAGGCGGGTGTCTGTTGAAGTTTAAAACTATTGGATCTGCTCAGTGCCACTCTGGATTAGCCAACCAATCGCATAACGTTTGGTCGTGAGCCGGCTTTTGACGGTGCGTTCAGGGAACTCGTAAATTTCTGACTTCACTACATATTGTAGTCTATGGATCTACCGGTACCTGGCAACGGTAACTTGCTAGAGCCTAACGTTTAGTTATTTGGATGAGAAAGGTTGTAGGCGTCCATACTTTCCCGAGCAGATGCACTGGAACACAGACAGGTCGGAACTCGGAACTAACAAGTCAGAAATTTCCGAGTTCCGAGCGTAAGGGAACGCAGCATTCAACTGAAACTGGAGCGCGACTTCGACCCTCATCGTTCTCAGCCACTTCCTCTGTTCGCTGATTGGATACTTAGAAATCTGTTCGGAAAAATCTCACTAATACGCTCCACCACCAGACTGACTACTGAAGGGAAAATGAAATTTGGGCGGAAGTAGGTAGGCGGGCGGAGCCAGGCTAATTTACAGCATCCCCCCATGACAACATTGAGGGCAAGATGTGGATAGTTGACACAGCCTGACAGCCAATGAAATTGCAGCACTGTCCCCTACTGATTTACGGGCCAAATCACTCAAAGTTTCCAGGTTCAAATCCCAGTTCAGACAAAAGATGAAGTTTAGAACTTCAGAATAAATAACTTAAATTCATTGTATGGTCATAAAACACTAAAGCAAAACTACACTGGACATTTAAATGCAGAATTATCAATGCTATCAACCAATAATATAAAAACCGTTTGATTCTATGTGTAACATGTTTCAAATGCAACTCTTTTTTCAAAACCAATATATTTAATGATCAATAAACATTATTTACTTGACACAGACATAAATGGATCAAATAAGTTGTTTATTAAAACATCTTCACAACAATGACAGCTGGATTTCAACAAACAAAGAGTCACACAACAACAATACTATAAATCTACATTATTAAGGGGCTATAAAATAAAGAATCCAGGTTGAAATAAAGGAGCCTCACAGGAGTAATGATTAGGGGTGGGAATCTCTTGGCACATCACGATTCGATTCCGATGTGGAGGTCAACGATTCGATTCAAAATCGTTTATCAATGCATCCCGATGATTTTTTTTTGTTACGTAAATACGCATTTGTGATTTTCAAAAATATATTTACTTATACACATCTGAGTTTTCTACTCAGAGTTTGCTTATCACTTCCTACTTTTGTGATGATCATTAAATACAATCAACAGATGAATTCTCTTCTCTAATATTGTATTAGAGAAAAAGCTTTTCTTGTCACAAATATGACTTTCTATGAACAGTGCAATAATCAATGCAGCTTGCATTTCAACACAATATGGAAGTATGTAAAAACTAAACCGATTAAGTTTAATTTTCTTTCTACTCTTGTGAATCATGTTTCTATAGGATTTCTATTCTATTATTTTCTATGTCATTTCAACACATGTGTTGTACTTGTGCAAAAAGTATGGCTTGGAATTCAGCTCTCATACAAAAACGTAAAGACAAAAAGCCAGTGCAGGTCATATGGTTTGCTGCTCTCAGCCCTTTTGTCGCCACTTTTAACAACTCACACTTGTGTGGTGTGCATGCACAGTGGCTCAGGAAATACTAGTATTAAATACTAGTTAAAAAATAATAATTAATTTAATCGATTATTAACTGTAGTGAATATGTACATGGGTTCAGTCATTCATTAAGACTTTTGACTCTAAAGTGAATTACTTTGGTTCTGACTCTACAGCAGAATGTTGATGTCAAGTGAATGGTGGTGCCCCTTTGAACTTTAATAAATTATTAAGGTATTATTAATCTTCAGATAATGTCTAATAGCAAAACTAATCTGAACCACTTGTGACCGCTACATAAATGGTGTTCCCGTATGAACCGGCACTGTAACATAAATGTTGCTTTCCGTATGAGCCTGTAACCATTACATAACTTTTCTGAATCGATTCGGAATCGTTCGAGAGAGAATCGCGATGCATCGAAGAATCAATTAATTTTCCCACCCGTAGTAATGATTCATTACATTAAAAAACATTATTTTCAAATAAAAGATCTTCTGTGTAAAGATTTAGTTTGTCTCAATACATGATGTCAAATGCAGCATGCTGAAAAATACCCAGATGTCCTACTACAACCTGTAGTCATTTCAGTGTGCCAACCAGCAGCTTTATGGAGATTCTGACCCAAAGTGGAAGTGACATCACATGGACTGAGCCTCCCAGAGAAAACAACCAGCGATGAGACGGATATACAAGCAACAGAGTCAAGTCCAAGGCACGATGTTATGACGACATATAAAAGTACAAGTACTTCCCAATTGTAGCATGCTGCATGCAAACTATGTACTCTTTATGGTCAGCTGCAGTATGTAGAATAGAAAAAAGAAAGTGCACAGGATTTGGAACGCAGGAAATCTTCATGAAGTTGCAAACACGGATGAGCGAGGTATTCTCTACTGTTGTGAGCAGCACGGTCTGACATCACAGCCACAGGAAGGAAGTGGATGAGGGGGACGGCCGGTGTGAGTACCATATATGTTCGGCTGCCAGATATGTTCGGGTTGCACAATGATGACACACTTCCTGTACTTTGCGAGATCCACTTCTTGCTTGCAAACTACAATCTATTATAATATTATCATTCACAATATAAACATTACAATAAAGATACATGTAGAAATAAAGTATATGTTGTCTTCGGAAAAAATAGATAAGCTATCGTTCGGAATAGCAAGGGATTGTGGAATATGTAATTATTGTCCCCAAGATCAAGTGGCGTTACAAGAGATCTCGCGAGAGTGTTCAATACAGCCCGAACATGAAACTTTTTTCTCTGTTTTATTTAATAAAAGGCGAATGCCAAACTTATAAGCTTAATGTTGGTTTTAATACAGTAAATACATTTTCGCTTCAGGAAAAGGTAGGGAAAACTGTTTTTTTGAAGTTTATTTGAATATAATTTACAGGAAGTGCGTCATCATTGTGCATCCCGAACATATCTGGCAGCCGAACATATCTGGTACTCACACCGGGATAGGGGCGGCGGACCTAGTCGGACAAGAATCAAGACACAGCAAACATTTAAGATTTTGTATGTGACTTCATATCATGTCTTTGGCAACCAAATCAGAAACATGTTAATACTTACTTTGAGCTCTCTTTGCATTTAGTGACAGTGGAGGTTCAGTGGTTGCGGCAGACGGCTCAGTAGAACAGACGTTCTGTAAAGAATATTAAACATTTCATTATTTTTAACTGGAACATACAGAAAATGTTTTAATTGACAGTTTATTCTGAAGCTAACATGCTTATAAGGAAGTTTTTTATGTGCTTGACTGTGAAGTGCTCTAGAACCTACATCACACCGTTATATACTGCTCAGTTGTGGTCTAACTGTAAAGAAAGAGTATGCAGAGGCTCAAGGTAGCATACCATGTTTTATGTGTCCCCTCTGAAAAGCTGCTATAAGGTTTAGACGGCCTTGGTGCAATATCCTGTTTATCCTAAAGGCGTTCCTGGTCTAATGACTTTTAATAACCAAACACACATGGTTGTAGGGCTGGGCAATATGACGATATCATATTGTGGACGATATGAAAGTGTCTACCGGGAGAGATTTGGCCATACCGTTTGTACCGCGGAGAAAAAAAGTTCATGTGGCGGGAGCATAGATAGAGCGGGAGGCAGCTGTCCCTCCGAGTCCCTACAGTTACACCGCCGCGCCACACGGGGGCTCTGCAGCAGAGTTCTGGGCTGCAATACAGCTTCTCTACTCTCAACAGAAGAAGCCTCATCTGTTGCTCTAGCTGTCTAGATCCGGTGCGCCGTCACTACAGTTAACAAACCAACTCTGTGTCACGGTGGCAGAGCAGCTGGCCAAAAATGTCATCGGGCAAAGGAAACTTGCTTGCTGCTTCAGCGAGCTGTTGCCATGACGCAAAATTGGCTTGTTTTAAGAGCAAACTACATGGGTTAGCTCTTGTGAGCTAGCTGGCTAATAATGACATCTTTGTTTTGCGCTCAGAAGTTAAATGCTTTTATGCCGTGGGTAAGTTGCCGTTCTATTCGCTCGGACATCAAGTCAGTAATAAATGAAAACTACGGTTCATATGATGTGTAAACTATCAGCATTTGTTGTATAACATGCTTGACTAATGAGGCATCTGTAAAACCAGTAGTTTTGTTGTTTTGTGACGAATTGTTGTCGTAGTGTTTGAAGAGTCTTTGGGCTAGTAGCCAGGCCCCCAGGACTGTGCCTTCTCAGAGAATCCAGCATGGCCAGGTGGCCACGCCTGGTATTACATGCTTTGGCTGTCTGGAACGGGTCCGTAAATCAAAATGGAGATCATAGGGTGCCGACCCCATTCATTCCCAATACAATTTCGTCAAACAAGATTGTATCTCCGCTAATTTTTTCTGGATATCAATCGAAGGCTCATACTTTTCTTTAGACCATGTACTAATAGAATGGAAGTTTTCGCTTTTCAAAACGCCTCCGAAAGCGTTTTACAGCCGTTTTAATTTCAGTTTAGCCGTTAGGGGTGGAGCCGCTAAAAGGAGCCGTAGTGAAACAACCGTTGCTTCGGCCGGCCCGGCCTGAATTTTTGTTTATCACTATATTACTTTACAACGACGGGCTGTAATTTAAAGATTACATACAGAGAATCATCGGGGATTAGTAATTTATACTTCCATGGTCGATAAACAATGCAACTGTGCTCGTCCCACTTAGCTTAATGCACGGACATATTATAACGTTACACTGCTCGAGAATGAAACGTACTCTGCGCGTCATGCTTTAGGCAACCATGAAGCAGAAAGTCACTTCCTTGTGGCTTCCCTGCGCCAATGAGCAGCTTTCATAGGAATGAATGGGCACCATGTTTCAATCCGGTGTCCATTTCTTTATATGTCCATGCTAGCAGCCAACATGTGTGAGGAATGTTTTAGCTAGTTACTTTAAGCACTAGGTGTACGTGACCTGTATATGCTAATGCCAAGCTCCTCTTTCGTAGTGCGAGCGAGAACAGACTGCAAGGCTTTTCCATTAATTGCACACTGGTTGTGTTTACTGTCCCATGTTGCAGGTATGTTTATTTGTACTGTTTATGCAATGTTGTTACGTGTAATTAATATGTGAGTGCTCTTTTAAACCGGATTTTTCAATATGTTTTAATGCCACTAGATGGCAGTATAGACTTTATGTTGGACTTGTGATTGCAAATCTGAGTGATGCTTATAAATGTGAATGCTCTGTTTTGATGTTAGATTAATGTTATGTAAATTGAGCTAATTCTGAATGCTGACAATACAATTAATAGCATTTATTTATTTATTGACTGTTACTCACTATTACAGATCATTAGGATATTTTATGTTTTTATATTTTATTTACAAGTATGTTTTTCAAACCAAATGTTACCACTATACGATCACTGTTAGAAGTAAAATGCGTTCACGCTGTGGTGCGAGCGAGAACAGACTGCAAGGCTTTTCCATTAATTGCACACTGGTTGTGTTTGCTGTCCCATGTTGCAGATATAAGAAATAAAACCAGTCCAGAGCTCCATCCAACCTGTCCTCCTGAGGTTCATTCAAATAGTAGCAGAAGCAGTATTACAAAGGTCACACATACTTAAATGTAACCCATCTATCAAAGTGGGACACATAAACAGATGTAGCCTACACATAGTAGGTGTCACACACAGTCATTGGTTGTCCTTTTAAAACTCATCACTGTTCCCTGTATGAAAAAGTCGGCTGGACATCCCTGTCATTAAGACGTGAGTTACATTGGTTTTTATTTATTTTTAAATCCTTAATTGGTAAACAGCCACCTTATTTATCAGCTATGCTCGACTGGAACTCTCAGTCTTTTAATACCCGATCCAGTGAGCTGCTGCTTTTAAAGGTTCCTAGAGTTCACTCTAAGTTGGGAACAACTGCTTTTAGCTATAGTGCCCCCACCTCTTGGAATGCCCTTCAGAGCAACTTCAATATGACCATTCTCCCCACTTTTTCTTCTTTTAAATCTATGATTTCTGATTTTCACCATCACCACTGCATTTGTTTTAACTGAATTAATTTTTTAAGCTCTTTTATTGTAATTTTTTATTTCTTTTGATCTTTTTTATCTTGCTAGGATTTTGTGTTTCTCTGTTTTATTCTGTCACTCTGTTGTTATTGTTGTTGTTGTGTTGTGTGCGCTCGTCGGCGTTGTAAATGAGGGGAACCTCAATGCCTTTCGAGTTAGAATAAATAAAGGTTTCAATCAATCAATCAATCAATCAATCAATCAATCAACCAGTCACATCGATCAATGTGACTTATGTTCTTTAATATTTGTATAATCCTCTGTTTTATTCGTTATGGGCAAAGCAGCTGAAAATGTTTTGTATTGGTAAATGCAGCTTGAAGGCAGCAGCATTTATCATTGCAAACAAAATGAAGGGCATGTTTGCATCTTACATAGACTTTAGCTCGTTTAGGTGTTAGTTTCTTACGAATTTAAAACATTCTGTGTAAGCGATCATGTTTACATTCACCGGTAGCAGAGCTATCCGAGACCGTGCTAGTTTAAATGGAAACCGCTATTGACATGCTAACTGAAATTAGCGTCACTGCAACGGCTGTGTTTAACTATACATTAACTGTATAACAGTGAAAATAGCGTAATGTGTGATCTTTAACACTAAAGCGGACAGGTTGGAGGAGTTGGTGATGTTTGTGGAAAGGTTTAAGAACGTTTTGTTTGGAAAGTTGGGTGCATTGAATGAGGAAGTAACACCAGGCTGTGTAGGTCTGCTGTGTGTCCTGTTACTCGCAGCGGCCAATCAAATCAGACGGAGGCGGGGTTTAGCCGGAGATTACTTCATGCTCACTGTGGCCTTCAGTGTGCGCACGTACTTCTAAAAACTTCACAATGATGGATGGAGGATGCACACCTTTGTACTCCTAAAACCTCCCCGATGAAGGATTCACACCTTTGCAGTGTTGCCAACTCTTCAGTAAGGAAAGTAGCTATTGGCTGTCCAAAAAGTCGCTACAAGTCGCCAGATGACGTCATCACCTAATTTGCATATTTGTAGATGACGTCATCGCCTAATTTGCATATTAGACAGGGGTTTTATTTGAATAGATGAGGTTCTAGTGTTATGAACGTGACAATCGCATAAACAACCAACGTGGTAATGTTAAGTCTAGCAGTAATCATACATGCTCATGGTTTAAAAAAGCACTGCATAACATTTTGAATTGCACTACTCGTAGACTGTAGAAGAGGTGGGAAAAGCTGCTAACTGCTAATAATGATGCTAACGGAACACGAGCGGAGAGGTGTATCTCCTGCTCTGACCGCAGCTGGGAGGGGCTGCTGCGCAAGGACCGGGCCGTCTGTCAATGCTCTGTGACGGGGGACGGGCCGGGAGGCTCCCGCTGCTCGTTGAGAAGCGTTAAAAGTGATATTTGCTTCGGCGAAAAAGTCACCAATAACTCCAGAAAAGAAGCTAGATTTGTCGCTTGTCGCTTTTTTGAAAAAAAGTCGCCAAAGGGGTCTGAAAAGTCGCTAAATCTAGCGACAAAATCGCTAAGTTGGCAACACTGCACCTTTGTGCTGTGCGCAAGCAATATCCGGAAGCTCTTGTTGATCTGACTAAAACTCAGAGATATGCGAGCTACACACACACACACACACACACACACAGACAGACATGTCTTGCTTTATAGATAGATTTGCTATTGGCAGTTATCGTGTGTGAGTGTGTGTGTGTGTGTAAATAATTTTCTAAATATTTTCTATTGTTTTTCTTTTTTAGGAAACCAGAAAACCTTCCAAGGCGCAGGAAAAGTGGTCCGGGTCACCAAAGGTATTTTTATATTTATTAAAATTGTTGCTTATTATGTTTACATTTTGGGGAGTACCTTATCATAATATTATTGTAAATGTTTTTTTTTTCTTTTTTTATAAAGCGATCCCGGTCTACTTCTTGACTGACTCCATGTGCCGGGGTGTGGAACAGGTCTTGCCAAATGCTAAGGCAGTGCACCCCGGCATGTTCCTGCGCCGTAGTCTGGACCAGCACGCACATACATTCGACCAGGGGGGTATACTACGAAACAAACTCAACAGAGCCCGGCTCTCTTTTTTTTATCTGGTTCAACATAACACATACCCTCGCTCAGAGCTAACCGGTATCACGAAGGCAGTTATCAACCTCTTATGTTGAACGAGGGTTTCAGCTTCAGGCTCTGTGCGCGTCCCCATGAGAGGGGGCGTTTGGCCGTCATTTGACTCTGCTTCCGCTCAGACTGGACTGATCTTGTGCCGCTAACTTTACACAAACGGACTGATTGTGAGCAGCTGAGTAAAACAAAAGTGTGTCGCCATCTTCATTCAAGAGGAAGAGTTTGTCAGTCTGAATTATTACAGCAGAAAACAGAGAGCCGAAAAAAACTCTTACTGCAAATAGGCTAAGGAGAGTGGAATGCTGCCAGCATGGAAATTATTTATTTATCTTGCCGATCGTTCTTGCAGTGCGTAACGTGACATTATAAAACAATGAAACGTTGAACTCGGATTTAAACACTATAGGCTACCATTTAGCCTAATATAGGCCTATATATAGGCTACTTTGCTATATTTATAGCACTACGCCTATAGTCCCACACTTAAGAATGTAATTTAAGTCTGACACTGTCCCCAAATGAATAGCCTATGGAAAATCATTCAGTTTTGGGCCACATCATAATGAATACAATTTTGATTTAGACTATTAGCCTTTTATTTGAATCTTACAAATACCAATAGGCCTACATTAAAAAACCTGTAGTCTAGATTTTTTGGACAAATATGAATCTACTGTGAGAAGCTTAACCTGCGAGTCTGCAGCGATGTCCGAACTGTGACAGCTGTCACCTGTCACGTCCCAACTGTAATCGCTACTGATGAAAAGAAAGAAGCCTACAGTGAAATAATGTTGCAACCTGTGATTTTATAGAACGCTTTATTAAGAGCCAGTGTGTGTAGATCGCCAGGTAAAATCATTTGAGAGGAGAGCATAGAGTGGCGCTGCATACAGTATAGGTGTGGGCTATTTTACATGTTCAATAACTGTATGCATGTGGCAAAAAGCCGCAGCGCGATGTTACAGTTCACTCTGTAAGCCTAATGTCACGGCTTCGTTTCGTTCATTAACTTACTGATCAATAAGTTTAGATGTAACAGTTTCCTCAGTGAGAATGTAGCGCTCAGACAATATTGTCAGGTCCGCGGGATTTCTAAATGTGTAGTTTCCTTAAATGGCAGCGCTCTAAGAGCCGAATTTAAGCTCAAACTCTGAAACAAAAACTGCTCTGAGCAGGTTAGCCGTGCAGCCTCTGTTACCACGGTGATCTAGCCAGGTAAAAAGAGAGCCACCTTTCGTGATACTGAAAATGCTGGCTTTAGACCGCTTTAGACTCAACAGACCTCGCTCAGCCCTTAATCTCGCTTCGTAGTATACCCCCCAGGTGTCTGGAGAGGCTCTGGTGGTCGTCCACATTGGATCCAATGATGTGGCTTCTGGACTGTCCCCAGAGGACATCGTGGGACAGATGGAGGCTCTCATTCGGCGGATCCAGGGCGGCCATTCAGAGCCTCTCCATATTGCCATCTCTTCGATACTCCCAATGCCGGTGGATGATTGCCACACAAAGGCAATCGTCACTAGGGCAAATGCCCTCCTCAAGGCCTATTGTGACGCCACAGACAATTTATTTTTTCTAAAGACAAATAAGTTATTTTTGAAAAGTAACAGGAATGTTAAATACTTTTTTTGTTTTTTGGAAATATGGAAGGCAAAAATAAAGAATGAAATGGAGAAAAGTTTCCAAGTTCTCAGAGATATGTTTAATGAAATGATATCACAGGACAGCTCATGCAGCCTCTCGGGACAGGAAAAGTCAAAAAAGTGAAGTCCCTTCTCACAGCAAGGCTTTTTAACATCCCTAAACAAAAGACAATGATTGGTTTTTATTGCTGTCATCTGGTTTTGGGGGTCATCTTCTTGCACATCTCCGGACGTCCTCTGCTGAACTTTACTGACTGGCTTAAGCTTCCCAGCCTGATAGAGTGTTTACAACTTGTTTGACCAGCAAGGCCTTGGTCTTAGCAGGCCTCAGGAATGTTGCTTATCAATGGGAGAATCAAGTTAGGTTTTATAGCTGTTTCACCTCTTAGTTTCCACAGCACAGAGAAATGTTGAGTGAGAACATTTATTTAAGTCAAATGTAAAGAATATACAAATTGTTTAAATGATTATACAATGGTTAAATACAAATTGATGAGGGGGGTATATTCATCATTAAAATTAGAACTAAAAATCCTTACAAAAGTGGCACCCCAATCCGTTCCCTTTTTGGCAGGGATGGGCTCCACCTCAGCCCTGATAGTCTAGGTGCTGGGAAAGTTTTGTATGCGCTTCATTTAGCAGAGAATATCTCAACTGTTATAGACTAATATGACCCCAGTGGGATGTGTGACAAAATCTCTATCCGGGGCGAAAGTCCTTAAAATGACCACAACAGGTTACACTAGTATCACACTACGTGGTGAATGGGACTTTTTTTCTTCCTTTATAGATATCTTCATACATTTCTACCAGATTAATCTTCATATTAACAGAAATACTTTTTGTATTACACTTTGTCTAAAAAATAAAATAAAATGTAAAATCTAATTAAATATGCATAGTCTATATATAAACCCTTTAGTAGAATTCCTGGATACGATTTGTATGCACTTCATTTAGCGAAGAATATCTCAACTGTATAGACTAATGCTACCCCAGTGAACAACATGGGATGTGTGCCAAAATCTCTAACCGGGACGAAAGTCCTGAAAATGACCACAACAGGTTACACTAGTATCACACTATGTGGTGAATGGGACTTTTTTTTCCCTTTATAGATATCCTTATACTTTTTTACCAGATTAATCTTCATATTATGAAAAATACTTTTTGTATTACACTTTGTCTAAAACATTTAATAAAATATGCAAATGAGGCAATATCTCATTCAATATGCGTACATACAGTACGTAATGGGTTGACTGTTTTTAGCCATTTTCATTATATATCAAATCAGAATGTTTACACTCTTCTATGACCTTATAATCATTGTCATTGTGAACATTGTGATCCCTCAGAAAATCTGTAACTTCAAGGGTTTATATGTACGCATATTGAATGAGATATTGGCTCATTTGCATATTTTATAAATTTTTTAGACAAAGTGTAATACAAAAAGTATTTCTGTGAATATGAAGATTAATCTGTTAGAAATGTATTAAGATATCTATAAAGGTGCGAACACACTACACGCGTTACACGCTATTTTTCCATAGGGAACCATTGGTGTACGCGCGTACATGGCGCGTAGATGCGTCACTCGCGCTAAAGCAACATTTTAGCCGCGTATATACGCATCTACGCAGCTACAGAGGCTGATGAGAGACACCGAGGAGGAAAATGTATTGCAGGCAGCCGAGCCGGTGCTGTATGACTGTGTATGACAGCAGCTCGGGAATAGAAGATGTGGGGAGAGTAAACCAGGAGAATGGACTTCCTGGTTAATTCAGTGAATATGTGCGGCTGTGCTTAAGCCGATAAAACAAGTTAGCGCTGTATAGCATTAGTTACAATCATATGAAAAAGTTTGGGAACCCCTCTCAGCCGGCATTATAATTGACTCTGCTTTCACAAAAAAAAATATAAAAGTGGTATGTCTTTAATTTACCAGGAACAGCTAAGTACTGGGATGTTTTCCAAACAAAGATTTTTTGAAAAGCAGTATTTGGTTGTATGAAATAAAATAAAATGTGAAAAACTGTCTGTGCAAAAATATGGGTACCCTTGTGGTTTTGTTGATTTTAATGCCTGTAACATCATGTAAAACTGATGAATTTAAACACAAAGTTGGTGGGATTATGGTGTTAAGACTTGAACCTCATAGAAATGTCTGTTTAATCATGAGATAATGTATTTTAGGTGCCTAAATGCAAGTTGCACTTCTCTTAGACTCTCTGCTGAAGTGAGACAGAATGGGATCATCAAAACTGCTCCCAAAAGATCTTAAAAACAAAGATTATCATGGTTTAGGGTAAGGCTACAAGAAGCTTTCCCAAAGGTTTCAATTGTCAATTTCTACTGTAAGGAACGTTGTCAGGGAATGGAAGGACACAGGCACAGTTGCAGTTAAACCCAGGTCTAGCAGACCAAGAAAAGTACAAGAGCGGCATATGCGGCGGATTGTGAGAATGGTTGCACACAACCGAAAGATCACCTCCAAAGACCTGCAAGAACATCTGGCTGCAGATTGTGTATTTGTACATGGTTCAACAAATCAGTGCAATTTGCACCAAAACATCTGTATGGCCAGGTGATGAGAAGGAAGCCCTTTCTGCGCCCACGCCACAGATACAGTTGCATGGAGTATGCAAAAGGTCATTTAGACAAGCCAGATTCATATTGGAAGAAAATGCTTTGGACTGATGAGACAAAAATTAAATTATTTGGTCTTTATAAAAAGCAGATGTTTTGGTGCAAATTGCGCTGAATTGTTGAACGATGTACAGATACACAATCTGCAGCCAGATGTTCTTGCAGGTCTTTGGATGTGATCTGTGGGGTGTGTGCAACCATTCTCACAATCCTCCACCTATGCCGCTCCTGTTTTTTTCTTGGTCTGCCATGCCTGGGCTTAACTGCCACTGCGCATGTGTCCTTCCATTTCCTGACAACGTTCCCTACAGTCGAAATTGACAATTGAAACCTTTGGGAAAGCTTCTTGTAGCCTTCCCCTAAACCATGACAATGAACAATCTTTGTTTTTCAGATCTTTTGGGAGCTGTTTTGATGATCCCATTCTGTCTCACTTCAGCAGAGAGTCAAAGAGAAGTGCAACTTGCATTTAGGCACCTAAAACACATTTTCTCATGATTAAACAGACATTTCTGAGGTTCAAGGCTTAACAACATAATCCAACCAACTTTGTGTTTAAAGTCATCAGTTTTACATGCTGTTACAGGCATTAAAATCAACAAAACCACAAGGGTACCCACATTTTTGCACAGCCAGTTTTTCACATTTTATTTTATTTCATACAACCAAATACTGCTTTTCAAAAAATCTTTGTTTGGAAAACATCCCAGTACTTAGCTGTTCCTGGTAAATTAAAGACATACCACTTTTATATTTTTTTTGTGAAAGCAGAGTCAATTATAATGCCGGCTGAGAGGGGTTCCCAAACTTTTTCATATGACTGTAACTCACCCGGTTGTGTGCGGGCGGCGTTGATCTATGCCAGCCACGGTCCCCTGTCACAGCCAGGTAGGGTAATGTTGGCTACTTGGCTTTATGTTGTGCCGCCGTGCACCGATGCTGCTGCAACTGTGTTTGTTATGTAGCTGCCATGAATATGCAATGCTGTTTTAATTCTAGGCTATTTAGCTGTTCAGTTTGTCTTTAAGCACAGTTGTTGGCCGTGTTGTTGTTGTTGTTTTTGTGCGGACATGCACACTGTTGTGTCGGGTCGGGTCTGATCGCAGAAAATAAAATAATCGGGAGGGAGACTACGCACGTTACGCGCGTATAACCATTTTTGACACAAGATGATCAAGCAACATTTTAGCTGCGTTACGCACGTAAATCTTACGCGGGTAACGCGAGAAGTGTGTTCGCACCTTAAAGCGGCTACGAGTAACATTTAAATATCTTTTAAACAGCCTCATGTTTCCTCTGATAATCATAAATTACCTTTAACAGCAAACGAGACCATCAGTGCAAAGAAAGACGTTTTTATATAGTTTTTATTACTGCATTTGATCTGGTCGTATACCCAGTCCGATTTTCGGTTCGCTCGTGCATGCTCTATGGTCACATATCCGTATTGGTCGCAGATTTCAGTATGGCGCAGGAACGCGATTTGAGAAGCCTATCACTCCAAGTGAGGGAAGGGGATAGGGAGACCAGATCCCAATTCACCAGATGTGGGACAAAGACTACGTTTGTGCGGGACAATGCGAGACAAAGTGCCGTTTTTTTAGCAAAATAAACTCGTGTCACCACCGGTAATGCCAGAGACACGGCTTTCTATATTAAAAAAACACTATCTTTAGATCAGCGCGCAGCAGTTAAGTTAGCTACTGTTAAACAAATAGAGCATTAAGGCTGCGGCTTCACATTAAAAGCATTTCACTGGCTTCACATTAGCATTTCACTTGACAAACGTGAGTTGGCTTTTATTTTGAAGTAACAGGAAAGTAAACGCTGAAGCACTGCAGGCAGCACCTTCACAGAGCCACTGAGCCCAGCAGCCCGATACACACACACACAGACAACCACACACACAGACAAACGGAGACTGCTGTCTCCTCACAGCTATCGGATAAATGCCAGATTATAAAACACGCATTTAAAAAGGGGGGCTCACTTTTAATAACAATGCGGGACAACGTCTCAATTTGCGGGACGTGTGAAAAGTAATGGAAATGCGATCTGGTCACCCTAGAAGGGGAGCTGAAACCTTGTTTGAGACAGTTAGGCTATTTGTCGTCATAATGACTGATAACGGGGCTGAACCATCAAAGAAAAAAAAGAAAATGCACTGAAGAAAAGGTAAAAGGGAGAGTGATAGGCGGGCGGGAGGGCGTTGCCAAGCAACGTATACACAATTTCACGGAGCGAACCTAGACTGCAGTGTTTACTCCTAAATCAGGCATGCAAACTCGTCACCTTTCGGCGAAATTCGCCGTTTTGGAATCGAAATTGGCCATCTATGTGATTCGTGGAGATCCGTTGAGAAAATATTTTTTGGAGGGGAGGGGGGGGGGGGGTCTGATGGCCAGCACTGTGTGTGTGTGGAGCGGAGCATGGACATGGAGTGACCATAGTGACAAACTATGATTGACGGATGTTAACTCCTATCATATGAGCTTTGACGGTCATTTGGCCAATCAGGAACAGTGTTTGTCATTGAGGGGCGGTGACATCAGTCAGTCAGAGCGTCTGTAGGGAAGTTAAAAAAAAATTCTCTCCGAGTCATCGGAGCGTTCAAGCAGCCGCAGTATTATTATTTTACCGTGTTAATGTGCCTACTAGTGTTGCCACCCGTCCCGTTTTTCCCAGAATTGTTCTCTTTTTTTCACCAGCTGTTTCCTTCGTTCAGTAGCCTAGTTAAGGCCGTTTCACACGGGCCGAGGCGTTTGTTGCGCCAACTAATGCATTCTCAATGGAGGGGCGAGCGGGGCCGGGCAGAGAGAAAGTGCAGCGGGCAGGGGCGGTCTCAACGATCTCGGGGCCCGTTTCAAGACCCAGTGTGGGGCCCCCACTTTTTTTTTTTTTTTTTTTTTTTTCTTTTTTTAATAAATAATGCTTGTGCATGCTCCCTGCGAAAATAGAAAAAAAGATTGTGGAAACCATTTGGTTCATATACGGATTATGAGATAATGGGCCCAGCAATTTTCTTCTCAAAGTACACCAGATTGATGAATTTTACTTTAAAAGGTTGCATTTTTTTCTTCCGGGGGAGCATTCCCCCGGACCCCCCTACAAGGTACAGGGTTCCCACCTCAGTCTCCTTATATATCCTACTGTAAAAAGCACTGTAGGTGTTTATGGTTATTATAGGTCATTACACTGGTCAGTCTGAACTGGTAGCCTAATAATGGCCGAGCCCTCCGCCCCAAACATCAAGTGTCCCTTTTTTTCCTAAATCCAAGGTGGCAACCCTAGTGCCTACTCGGTTTATGTGAATCACTTTTTAAATACATTCACAGAGTTTGCCAACCGTTGTTTTACAGCCATTTGCATTGATTTATGCGCATGCTGGTTAACGGCCGCGGTTGGCGGATTGTCACTGCAGATTAACATCCAGACCCCCCTACCGGTGTTTGTTTTCGGACTTCTCACCTTTTTCATGGCTTATGAGTTTGCATGCCTGCTAAATGAATGAGCGGTAGCCTACTAAAACAAAGTTTACTTTGCCTCACCAGCATCATCAGATGACCATTATTCATCTGAAATAGTCATTATTTACAACAACATAAACACATTACCTCATCGTGATCCATAACTAACTGCCGTCTCTCGTTCATTCGCTTTGTGTGGGGACACATACTCGTTCAGCTCTGTGAGAGGTGACAATGGATCAACTCATTGCAATCAGGTGTAGTTGATGCTGTGTCACTAACCACTCTCACCGAGCCGAAAAGAGTCCGGTGCCCTCACACTTTCAACACACGGACACGCACTATATTGCTTCCTGATTATTTGAATCTTGAGGCCCTGCACGAGCTAGAAAACAGCTTCACGACAGCTGGCGTCGTAAAAATACTACCGCTTTTGTTCAAAGGTGTCGCCAACGTGCCGATTTACTCGTAGTGGCTTTAAAGGAGAAAAAAGTCCCATTCACCACGTAGTGTGATACTAGTGTAACCTGTTGTGGTCATTTTCAGGACTTTCACCCCGGATAGAGATTTTGTCACACATCCCACGTTGTTCACTGGGGTCATATTAGTCTATAACAGTTGAGATATTCTCCGCTAAATGAAGTGCATACAAAACTTTCCCAGCACCTCCACTAATAGGGGTGGAAAAGATTGGTGAAGTGTTATCACTGATAAACCCTGCATATCATACTCTGGCAGAGGATAGTAGTCCAGTAAGTTTTTGTGATCAGTGCAAACATACTGTGCATTGTGTGCATATGTTGTAAGGCAATACACCCCCTGATCAACTAGAAAAACACATATGCATTTTTCTGTGACAAAGCAGAACACAGAAGCGTTTTGAGTTAGAATCAACTTGATTCTTCTAAGGTGAGCAACTGCCTCTTGTTGTAGTCATGTATAAAGAAATGTGTACCTCTTTAAACAACTATACACTGTGGGAGGACATCACCAGCACTCAGGTAAGCTTGCAGAAGCTGATGCCTTTCAGCAAGCGTTGAAGACAGGTTCTTGAAGTTGTGTAGTTTGCGAGCACACTGTTTAAAATAGGTATGCTTACTCTCAAATCTAAGAGTCCATAGGTGTATGAGAGGCCCGAAACGAATGGTAAGATCTGGGTAATGCGATACATATTGGTGCTTCGGCTTCAATGGACTCTCTGGAAAAGCTTCCATTCGGTAAATACTCCTGTCAGAACTTTCAGGTAAGCTATCTGACCAGTGGTTATATTTGGAGCACAGATCAGTTCAACAATTTGTCTGAGTTGCAGCACCAGTTGCCAAACATTGTTGTCCATTGGGTAGTCAATCTTGTCCCCAATCAAGACTGGCAGAAGTCTAAGAAGACACCAATTCTGCACTGCGTGCCCACTTAGTTTCTCACTTCCAGGATTGACATCACTCGGTTTATTGTTGGCATCACTGTAAATGATTAATGCTGCTGTTTAGTTCGATGTAAGTGAACTGCTCCTGCTTTGTAATGAGAAATGTTATGCCCCCAACTGAATCCGAGTTTGTCTCAACCTTTTGCTGCACATGGCCATTGTATGATTCGACTGTCCTGAATGAGGCCTTTGCCAAGGGGTCGGTAGCAAATGTTGCACGATCAATATCACATAATCTGCATAAGTGAATACTCCTGCTAAAATTCTCAAGGAAACCACTGATATTGTGTGATCCAAGGTTGTCACCTGCAATGGCACACAGTGTGCCTCTGTACACCTTTCTATCAGACAAGGTTACACCATTTTCTTCTAGATCTTTTACATGAGAGCTAAAGACTTTGTCTTGGCCAAAGTACTTAAGATCTTGCTCTCTACATAATAGCGCTAGCTGCATTAGAATCTACACTTGACCTGTTGTGGGGGGCGATGTCTGCCAGTGTAAAGTAAACAGCAAGAATCTAATGCTTCTTTTTGGCCAAGATTTGCGTCAATGGGAGCTAGTTGTCTTTTCCTTAACATGTCCACCATAAATAAATACAGAAGACACAAATTACTACATAAAAATTAACCAGAATGCACAAAATGAAGTGTTTGAACCTCAATTTTTTCTGGGGGACAACGCCCAGACCCCCGCTATTAATGTGTGTCCCCCAATGTTGAAATGAAACCTAGCCCTTCATTTATTAATTAAAATGTGTTAATTACACAATATTGGATGCAGACCAATACATGTAAACTGTAAAGACGCAAAGACGCTGGCCATTGAAATGATTCCAGTTTTTTCAATTGTTTTCCTTCTGCGGCCCTCGGTCCAATGTTGGGTTCCTAAATTGGCCCTCAGCTATCAAGAGTTTGAGAACCCCTGCTCTAGTGTATCTTTTGGTTGAGCTGAGTATTGCATCTGCTGCTTACGTGAAGGTGTTGCCCGACAGATTCACACTGAAAAAGTGACTTGAGTGTCTCTTTCACGGGCATACTGGGCAAAGCATTCTTTTCCTGACTCATTCTGACCAAGATACAGAGGGACTGGTTCAACGTATCTGAACTGTTTTTTAAAAACTGTTTTTTCTTCTTTTGTCAGTTTTTAATGTTCCAGAATTGCATGTCTGGAATAGGTCTTCTGATTAAAGGACATCTAAAATGTTGTTTATATCACCCTTTGGGATACCCAGGGTAACCAACTTCTCTGCAAGCTTATGAAAAACATTAGACTGGCTGATATCATGTATCCCATGGAAATCCTCAATGATGGACTGTATAACTGAAGCTGGTAATAACAGCTTTGCCTGCAGTTTAAGATAAAACAATGCCAAACTGAAAAGGGACTCATCTACATGTTCAGGAAAAACCTCTGAATGCTCCCCCTCTGTATCAAGATTATTATTACCAGCCAACATGTTTGCCTGCATACCTGTGACTTCTGTCTGCTCATCCAAGCCTTCAGCCTGCTCAGTGACACACTCTTCCTGAATATTTGCTCCAAATTCTAAAGAGAGACCTCTCACTGCACTTTTTGTGTGATTTCTTGACAAATGTGACAAATGTAGACACAAAAGTGAATATTTTATCACAGTTTGTAGATGGACATGAAACTGACCTACCCTCTCTAATATGACTCTTCAAATGAGAGGATACATTCGAAATGCGGTTACACTTGACGGTGCAGAAATCCACATGACATGCTATGCTAGTTTCATGGCCAAACAAATGACTAGATGGCCTCTTATCTTTACCTGGGTGATCCCTATATACATCATGGGTTTTGAAAACTGTTATGTTTCTGAATGTACGATTACAATTAGGTAGGGCACATCTGAAGGACAAGTTATGCTGGGCTTACACGACTTTTCACGCAGACAATCTTCCAATGTCGGACTGAAATAACGGGAGTCATGCTGGAGTTGTTGCGTACGCACGTAATCTCAGTCGTTTGGTGTATGGTGGTCTTCTGAGACCGATTTCAGCCAGTCTTCTTCCCGTCTTAACGTTCCGACATTATCAAACAGGTTTGATATTATCGCTAGTCTTAGGGGGTTGGCTCAAGCGAGATGACGTAAACACTGTCACACTCTCGCATGCACCAAGCACGACACAGGAGGAGTGGCATTAGTCGCGACCTTTGTCCGCCTGGTGAGGCACTTATTTCGGACACTTTTTCCTTGAAGCCTCAGCGGGAGAACCAGGCTGACAGCCGCGCAACCTGAACACTCTACCGTCAAATACAGGGTTAGGAGTTAAAGTTATTGGGGGATGAGATCAGCAAATAAAGCTGGTCAAATAACTAAAGGAAGTCCCCCGCTCGGAATAATCACAATCGCGTTTGCCTAAATAATATTAATATCAAAAGAAATCTAGTTGTAGTCTTGCAATATGAGACCCCCTGTCTTTTCAAAATCTCAGTCTTTGACTGAAAACTAATGACTAGTTGTCTTCAGGTGTGAGTTGATTGTCTTCAGATGTAATAGGGTTTCAGTCTTCAGTCTTTTCAAAGTCTTTTAAAAGTCCTCTAGTGTAAACCCAGCATAAGGGACACTCCTGTGAATTTTCATATGCCTCATAAATGCAAATTTAGTGTCACAGCCATGACCACAGAGTTGACAATGGAACATTGTGTTAGATAAATGATCAGATAGCAAAAAAAAAATGTGTCTCATCTTCCTTTTGACAATAGCCCATAGATTCTCAATGGAGTTCAGGTCAGGAGAGTTGTCTGGCCAATCCATCACAGTAATACCATGGTCAGTCAACCAGTTACTAGTGGTTTCTGGCACTGTGGGCAGGTGTCCAGTCTTGCTGGAAAAAGTTAATCAGCATCTCCATAAAGCCTGTCAGTAGAGAGAAGCATGAAGTGCTCTAAAATCTCCTGGTAGACGACTGTGGTGACTTTGGACTTGATAGAACACAGTGGGCCAATACCAGCAGATGACATGGTGCCCCAAATCATCAGTGGTCTTCAAGCCCCTTGGATTTTGTGCCCCTCCACTCTACCTCTAGACTGTGGGACCTTGATTTCCAAATGAAACGGAACATTCATTTGGATCAGTGATGATTTGGGGTGCCATTTCATCTTCTGCTGTTGGTTCAATGTGTTATCAAGTCCAAAGTCACCACAGCCATCTACCAGAAGATTTTAGAGCACTTCATGCTTCTGTCTGCTGACAAGCTAACAGGCTAACATCACTCTGGCTGGTTCGATGTTGACCTACTTCGCCTCACAGCTGCTGAAGTACACCAATCGCTCAATCCCGTCCTGTATTTCCACCATAAAGCAGCTAGGACTATTGCGTAGACCTCGATATATCCACAGAGGCTCAGGGAGAAACTTTATTTTTGGTCAGCCTGCCGGCTCCATCCCATCCGTCTTGTCCACTGAGACGGCTGAGGGCAAAGGACACAACATCGCGAGATCCCCGCAGTCCCGGCTGGATGGATTTCATGGAGTGGATTACAACCTGCGCGGAGTGGATTTTAAGGCTGCCGGCTTCATCCCATCCGTCTTGTCCACTGAGACGGCTGAGGGCAAAGGATACAACATCAGCATCTCCTTCCCATTCGTCCGGTTGCCTCTGCCACGTCATCAGGACTCACCCGCTATTGAACCATTCACCGCTTCTGTCAAGCAGCAGCTCACCAGGCAGGACAGAAAACATGGACTGGGTTTCAATCCTTCATCGCCAGTGACCCATACTGCGGTTTGTGTGACTAGCTCCCCCAGCTACTGTCCACCTCCGGCATCACCATGTAGATTACTGGCTACTTCACCTCCCCATACTGTTGCTGTTTATGTGACTAACCCGACAATACGTACAAGAAACACTTGTCACTTTAATACTGCAAACTTGGTATCCATTCCCCTTCAGCCACAGTCTGCTGTAGTAAATAGGGCTGACAATGCTTCACACTCAAACACACTAAGTTTGGCCTTGTTAAACATCAGATCTTTGTCAGGTAAAAAATTTTAATTAATGATTTTATTACCAAGCACAATCTTGATTTTATGTTTTTAACTGAAACTTGGTTGGACCCAGACAACAGCTCAGCTGTTCTTATCGAGTCACCCCTCCCTCCCCCCCAACTACATATATATATTTTTATTAATATCTACAGGCCACCTAAATACCGTGCAAACTTTTTTGATGACCTTACTGGACTACTGTCTGTAATCTGTATGGAGTTTGACTGTTTATTGATTGTTGGGGATTTTAATATACATGTGGACAAACCCGAGGACAGAAGTGCTAAAGAACTATGCTATGTACTAGAAAATGTTGGACTCTCTCAACACGTAAACCAGCCTACACATAACAAAGGTCACACCCTGGACTTAATAATTTCAAAGGGCCTGGACATTTCAAACCTTTTAGTGTATTTTAGTGTGGGTCTCTCCGACCATTCATGTTTGTTTTTTGGGAGTACAATATCTTTGCACACAACTGCAAAAACAAAGGTTATCAAAAAACGGTATATTACTGAAAACACGAGTGAACAATTTATCCAGGCATTTTCTCTGTCCCCGCTCCTCCTCTGTATCTCAGTTAATGAGCGTATGTAACTTCAACTAAACAATTACAAATGTTATCGATGCTATTGCACCCACCAAGGTGAAAATCATCTCTGGTAAAAAAAGGTCCCCCTGGAGAAATACCCCTCAGGTCAGAATTGAAAAAAGAGAGTGCCGTAAAGCAGAACGCAGGTGGCAAAAAACTAATCTAAATGTTCACTATAACATCTTCAAAGAGAAACTACGCACGTTTAACCTAGAACTAAGAAATGCAAGACAGTCTTTCATCTCTGACATCATCACCAAAAACAGCAACAATGCACATGCCCTGTTTGCTGCTGTTGACAGGCTAACAAACCCTCCTGTGTCAGTAGCGTCTGAGCATCTTTCCACGAGGGCCTGCAATGAATTTGCCTCCTTTACTGAGAAAATTCATAAAATAAGACAAGCTGTCACTGCATCAATACCAGGTTCAAGATATGTTTTATCTCTGTACCCATTTAAAACGAATTCAGATGCCATGACAGAGTTTTTTCTGATAAACAAGAAAAACCTGGATGACATTATACAACACCTGAACTCCTCCTCCTGTTGCCTTGACATTCTGCCCACAGGCTTCTTTAAAACTGTTTTTAGCTGTATGGCCTCAGATGTCCTAGAAATTGTCAATATGTCCCTTCGCACTGGTGTATTCCCACAGGCCCTGAAAACAGCTGTCATCAAGCCACTCCTAAAAAAGAAAAATCTAGATACATCACTCATGAACAATTATAGGCCGATATCCAACCTACCATTTTTAAGCAAGATCATTGAAAAAGCTGTTCATCATCAGCTAAATAACTACTTCGCAATGAATAACTGCTTTGATGTCTTTCAGTCAGGTTTTCGACAACACCACAGCACTGAGACTGCTCTGGTTAAGGTCCTCAATGACATCCACTTAAACACAGACGGTGGCAAAAGCTCTGTATTAGTTTTATTGGATCTCAGTGCTGCGTTCGACACAGTTGACCACAGCATATTACTAGATCGACTAGCAAACTGGGTTGGACTCTCTGGAACTGTGCTAAACTAGTTTGAATCATACTTAAAGGAAAGAGACTACTATGTGTCAATAGGCAATTTCACATCCGAGCGAACAAATATTACATGCGGGGTCCCCCAAGGTTCCATTCTTGGGCCTCTTCTGTTTAACATATACATGCTACCGCTAGCTCAGATTATGAACAAAAACAAATTATGCTACCATAATTATGCAGACGACACACAAATTTACATAACCATATCACCAGGAGACTATAGTCCGATTCAAGCACTAAGTAAATGCATTGAACAAATCAATGACTGGATGTGCCAAAACTTTCTTCAATTAAACAGCGACGAAACTGAAGTAATTGTCTTTGGTGCCAGGGATGAACAATCAAAAGTCAGCGCACAGCTTAAATCTGTTATGTTAGAAAGCACACACCAAGCTAGAGTAAGGACCAGACGGGGAGAGGCAGCCTTTAGTTTTAATGCACCCAAGCTCTGGAATAAACGTCCAGGGGACTTGAGGTCCGCTTCAACACTCGGCTCTTTTAAATCAGGTCTGGAGACCGTTCTTCCGTTTTAACCTGAAATTTTCATTTCTAATTTTGAATTAATTTTGAATTTATTTATTTTATTTTTTGGAATGTGTGCTCTATACTTGATGTATTTTGTTCTTGCTTAAATTCTTTTTTTGAATGTGTGCTCTTTGCTTGATGTATTTTGTTCTTACTTGATGTATTTTGTTATTGCTTATGTAAAGCACCTTGAATGGCCTTGTGCCCGAAATGTGCTCTAAAAATAAACTTGCCTTGCCTTCATATGCGGCCGAGAAATGCAGCCTTCGTTTCACGGTTTTGAAGGCTGCAACAGATGGATCCTTCGCGGCCCAACATATCCCAAGATTCATTGCGTTTTTTTCAGAGATGGCATAAAATAAAATAAAAAATAACAAAACAGCAACGTGTTGCTCCATCTTCTTAACTTGTATCTTCCTTTCTTTTTTTCTTGTACTTTTTTTTCTTTTCGTCTGGTAGGCAACTTATTTTTCTTTTTCCCTCCGTTGACAAGGCTGTTTCCGTTGGCAGCAACCAGGGTTGCTAGGCAGCACAGGAGCGGTGAGACGTCATGCAAGGTAACGGCTTGTTACGCAAACCGGAAATGCTCGTAAACGGAGACCTGCGGGGACCGTCTCGTTTAACAACTGTCCCCTTAGCAGTACACCCCCAAAGCATAATGCTGTGGCGGTGGTGTTCTTAGGGTCATAGTCAGAATTCCTCTTCCTCCAAGCATGGCGAGTCACTATGATACCAAAGAACTTGATTTTGTTTAATCTGACCACATCACCTTCACCAAAACATTCTCTGAGTCGTTCAGGTGCTCAATGGCAAACTTCAGACGGTTCTGTACATGTCCCTTCTTGAGCAGGGGGACCTTACGGGCACTACAGGATTTCAATCCAATACGGCATAGTGTGTTACCAATGGTTTTCTTCTTCACTCAATGAAATGCAAAATAATTTATATATTTTTTAATGTGATTTTCTGGATTTTCTTATTGGAATTCTGTCTATCACTGTTAAAATAAACCTAGCTATAAAATTAGACCGCTCAATAATTTTTAAGTGGGCAAACTTACAGAATCGGTGAGGGATCAAACACTTATTTCCTCCACTGTTTATAACATTGGTTGTCATTTTGTGAAGTTTTAATACAAACATTGTATTCAAATTTGTTTTACCACTTTCACAAAGCTTCAACTGCGTTGCAAGAGTAACCAAGAGGGGCGGAGCCTAATAAAGGAATGCAAATTATTCCTTGAAAATGTTTTCACAGACATAGAAGGCAAGTGATGTCATATGGAATGTGTCACTAGCAGCCTTTGATCTTGTGATTTGAAACTTGTATACAGACCTGAAAAAGCGAGAGCCTCTTCATATTGTTTGCAAGCTGTCTGTTTCACTGCTGCTGGTTTTTTGTTGCTGCTTTGCTGTGTAAACATGACGGCTAAACCGGAAAGAGCTAAACCGGATTTGGTTCATCAAATGGCAATTCACGTTGAGACGATCCAGAAAGAGCAGAGACATCAGAGACTGCACACAGAGTTCAGCATCAATCCACACAGGGCGTTACATGTGCTGCCGGACAAACCCATGTCTAAGAAACCTAAGGAAGTGATTGCAGACAACTCAGACTTCATTAATGCTTTCCATAAGGCCCGCCAGGAACCCACCAAGAAATATGCCACGCCACAGACAGAGAGTCAGGAGATAGGATGGGTGTCCACTTCACTGATCCCATCAAGCCGCAACGACGATAGATTCAACTTCTACCGGTTCAGCACGGATGTCACAATACACAACGAACTTGCTCTGCGTTCCTCCAGTTAGACCGCAATACAAAGGATATGTATAAAAAAAGCAAAACAAAATCTGTCTTATCCATTTATTTAATTTTAATGTGGTTGCCCTATCATATGTGAAAGATACGGTACATAATCAAAATGGAAGACTTTGAAACCAGATTGATGCGAAAATTCCATGCGGATAAACCACATTGACATCGCTGCTTGAAGACCGCAGTGATTTAATGTGGTGACGTAGGGACGAGCGAGGGGACCGCTAACTGCAGTAACTGACAGGAAGTTAGCTAAAAGAGCCATTCCGCTTACAGCACCTTTTAATTCTAACAGCATCCAATGCGGAAGTTACACAAAATGCAGTTTGCCGAGTGGCCACTAGGGGCATGCTTTGTAATAGAGCAATTTCTCATTGACCCCCATGTTAAATAGGCCGTTTTAACAGCATTATTAAACCCTCTACTCGAGTTGGGGGGGGGGGGGGGGAGATGGCATCCCCCCTTGGAAATAAAGATCGCAAAATCATCCCCTTTCTAAATCAGCCATCCCCCCTACTCATCCCCTGTTATTTTATCAATGAATGGAGAAATATCACCACTATTTCAACATTTAGTAACATCGGCGCATACGCTGCCGGTACTCCACTCTGCACTCGATTCCGGCGCTTGCCAGGGCTAGGGAAATGTATTTAAATTTTTTCAGACAATTAAAAAATGTGTAATATACCATTACCATTCGTAGCTTCTGATTGGATGGTCAACCGTCAATCACGTCCACAGAGCGCAGTCTCTCCTTTGCAAAGGCAGTTAGTAGGCTACTCGGCGACTTTTTTCACACGTTAACTTGTTCTTTCGGATAGTAAATGCTGTGCGTAATAGCTTATTCACTTCCTACTTTATCCAAACCGACTTACACAACTTTTTATCGTATTTAAGCCTGTAAACAAGCCTAGTGCTGCTTCCGCCTCCAACGATGCTGCTGCTGCAACATCTGGGTCAACTGTCTCTTCCCCTCAGCAAGCGCTCCCCCAAAGCCTTCTCTTCTATCGGCTCAGGCAGCCTACTGTAAATGTTTTAAGGTTGATGCAAGGGGCGAATTAAAAAAAATAAACTTAAGGGTGATGTTTATAAAAACGTTTTGTTTTTATTCATCAAACATTTGGAAACAAAACAGCAAGAATTAAATCTCTCACAGGAACAATCAAAGTCGATTGCATATTGCGTTCTACAGGTTTTATTTTTTTTATCTTTTACATAAATTAGATTTTTCCCTCTTGCAATTGTATTAGTTTTGTCTGGAACGTTCCTTAATATCAGTGTTTCTGACAGCAGAAGTGGATTTTTAATTGAGAGATACTGTCATCATAATTATTTATTATATCCTAAGAAAATTTGAAAATTAAATATTTCTGCTTTTCATAGAAGGTGGCAGATGGTTGTTATACTGATGTGGAAAGCTTAGCAGTGCTATCATGGTAAACCCCCCATACAACATTGATGTGTCTAAACCTTACATACAGTAACTGTGGCATAAAGCAAGCGCAAAGATCTTGCAAGGGCAAAACATTTCTGGGTAGCCTAGCTTTGCCAACCTATTAGGCCTATTTGTATCAGCACAACACCTGAATGGAGAGGCTGTTGAATCTTTGCAACTTCACTCTTATCTTATTATGTACACATTTAAAAAAATCTTAAAGCTTAAACTAACTCTAAATAGAAAATGATTCCAAATTAATTACTCTCCAAACTCCACATCATACAGGACCTGCTGCATCCTCATGCGCGCCTGTGCCTTTTTCTGGTGCGACAGCCTCCTCAACGATGGGACGAGGCTGAGCATAAAATGCTCATCCTCGTCAACAGCCGAGGATGAGGTCTCCTTTCGAATAGACGTCATGATGCTTTTTTGGAACGCAGACAGCGGCTGCTCCAGCAGTCTCCTCCGTGGTGGTGGAGGTGCAGGAAGCAGCGGTGTGACCAGAGCCACTGTAGAGGTAGTGGGAGGAGATGGAGGAGAGGTGTCTGCAGCGGACTGTGAGAGGCTGGGAGAGGGAGGAGATATCTCCTCTTCACTTTCAGCCACCACCTGTGAAAGAAAGCATACATTTGTTTGTTTAAAATGTGCAAATTAAAATGGTGAATTCTTATAAATATCTCTGCATCTGGCTTCACCTAACAAAAACCTTAAGGGAAAAGTAGATTTGTATACAGAAACGAGTCTTGTTTTTCAATCTTGAACAGGAAGACTTTACTTAGATGTGTTACACATGCATGCCTCATCTTCTAATTTAAAAATACATGAATTGAAAAAGAGGTCTTGCTCTCAATTGCCTTCCCTGAAAAAAATAAAGGTTAAATAAAAGGAATCTTATATGATGTGTCTGTTTAGAAATTTTAATTTCATTTAACTTTTATTTATTCTCGAGAGACCAATTGAGGGGTGACCCTCATTTACAATGATGTCGAGATCAAACAAATTCAAAGGAAAAACAATAATACATAAACAATATTCAATGCAAATACATCAAATACACAACAGGTGAAGAGAAAAACAATTGAAACATTTACAGTGGTGAAGAGTGGCAGCAATTAAAATTAAATGGGTGAAAGTACAATATAGCCTAATTAAAACAGTTACAGGTAGAATTAGGCAGATTTAAGATAGTTTGTTTAAATTGGTTAAAGGATATGAAGTTATTTAGTTGAATTTGTTGCTGTAAGTTGTTCCAGGAGTCAGGGGCACTGAAGCTAAAAGCTGTCTTTCCCAGCTCAGACCGGGCTTGTGGGACATAAAGCATAAGCATGTCAGTGGAGCGGGTCTGATAAAGCCCATCTGAAATTTGCAGCATTTCTGTTAAATAACGAGGAAGCTTCCCAGTCAAGGCTTTGTAAATAAAAATGTGCCAATGTGCGTCACGTCTCTCTTTAAGGGAGGACCACCCAACCCAATAGGGTAATTACATCATCATATCGTCATTTCTTTAGCACAAGCTCAGTCTTATTCACAGCCAAGACACTAGTATGTTAGGGTATGTTTTTAGCATATGTTTTAGGCTACTAGCTTTTGTTATAGGCCTACCAGTAGCCTACCTCTCGTTGGGGGGACATCATGGGCGCTAGGAGGGCCAAGATGTCCGGTGCTATTTCCTGGCTATAATCTCCCTGCTCCTCTGAAACCATATTACTGGTCGTCACCCTCTCTTTCACATGGCGCTCGAGGAAGCTCATAATGGCCATGTACTTCCACCTCTTAAAAGAGGTGGCACCGGCCCCACTTCTCTTTCTGTCCCTCTCTGCCCTCCTCTCCTTCAAGTATTTATCCCACAAGTACTTCCACTTCTTACGGGACACTTCAGCTGTTGATACAAGATTATGTCTCTACAATTAGCAATTCGAGAAGAGAATGAGAATATATTTATTGCCATTTGCATAGGTACAAGTACAAGTGCATTGGGATTCTTGTGCGAATCTCCCTGAGTCAGCTTCAATACAAACAATGTATAAATAGCATTATAACAGGAAAATTCAAAAAAAATGAAAATAAGAAGAATCGTAGGAAAGTAGAAAATAAGAATAAGTAACAGCTAAGTACCCTGTACAGAGGCTATTCTATCTTAAAACAAGATATAATACAATAGAATAAAAATAAATAACAAATAAATAACAAAGGGGAGCACTGTACAATAAGATGAGACACATTTTTCCCTGATTGCATTTAAGGTTAATATTAATATTGCACACTTTTACTGCACTGTAAAACAGTAGACTACACTGATTGTATACACACATGAAGTTATTATTGCACTTGAAATGTTGACATTATATTATTGAAATGTTTAAGGTTAATATTGCACACTTAAATTTAAATTGTACTACAAGGTGTAGAGCACTGAACACTGAGATGAAAAGAGACACACAAGGTTATTGCACTCAAAATGCTCACATTATGTTATATAATTGCATTATTTTATGGTTAATAATGCACACATATATTATGAGGTTGACTACTGTCCATTTAGACTGAGGTGTGGGGTGAAGTACTTCCCTCCCATCTTAATATCCTGTGCTACCAGTCTCACAGCAGCAGGGTAAAAGCTGTTGTGGTAGCGGGCCTTGTGGGTGGAGATGCTCTCTGGCCGGCGATGTCGCAGGTTATAGCCAGAATTCCTCCATCCGAACAGAGCATTCACACAACCTACAAGGTTAATATCAAGCCTACCTATCAGTAACGTTAATGCTAACTGAAATTTTAGTTAGCTTACTTGACTACCGGTGTTTGTAAACACAAGAGCAAGTAAACGGGTTGCAGTTTGTACCTAACGGCTAATAGTTAAATGCGATAATATCATTAATAAACATGATAATAATATAAATAATTAATGAATAATTCTCACCTGTAACGCCCAGCACAGCTGAAATGTCCCGCCAGGCCTGGTTGCGTTTTGTCTGGTCATGATACGACTTCAAAGTGAGGTCGTACAGGACCGGACACTCACTGACAGCTGTGATAAGACTCTCGTCCGACATGTTTCAGTTTGTGTTCTGTTGATACTTTTAGTCTCACCTCCTCCTCGATTTTGATTGGTCGTTTGAAAAAAGCGCCGATGACGTGGAGCGGTTTTCTTCAAAAGTTCAACTTTTTTCAACTTGGGGCGCGCGGCTAGAGGCGCGTGGAGCTTTTAACCGCCCCGGGCGGCTTAGAGAATGCATATAGAGAATGCATTGCAGACAGGCGCTTCGCCTTTTTAAAACGCTTTTGGTGGACACGGGCCCTAAAGATTTAGAATACCACAATGGTTTAGTGATTTGCTAATATGTCAATAAGGGAGTACTGGCACTCCCCCCTCCCCCCCATTTCAAGCACTGAATATAATATAACAATTATCTCTATCTGTGCTTAAACAATAATCAAAAGGGTACACCGTTGGTCTCCCATCATATGTGCTGTCATCAGCAAAAATGATCTGTCCCTAAATGTTAAATCCAATCCACCATCCCCCCTGATTTTTTTTTACAAGTCGAGTACTGATTAGACCTATTTATATTTATTAAGGCCTGGTGCAAAACACATTCTAGTCTGTATGTTTAGGTCATATCTCCATGACAACACTGAGGGGGGTGAATGTTTTTGTACCAGGCTAGTTTTTTTATTCTATTGGAGGTTAAAATGTATGAATAATTAGGGGCGCGGCTTCTTGAGTGACAGCTAGCCAATGGCCATCATTTTGCCTCAGAGGAATACGTCAGCTTGATGGGCGTATGTCCCGCCCCCCAACGTCACATCAATGCCCTTTTTTGGTAAGAGGAAATGAGGCGGAGTCAAACTTGAAATAACTGAGATCAGCCCAGACGCTTCATCCATTTTATATCATATCTATGGTTTGTTCAAGCAACTCATGACTGCATTCAAACAAAACATGATCTGACTTATCAGCATAGGTTTGCTGGAACACTTAGTAGCAGTTTACTGCAAACTACTGCCTAACATCTGAACTAAAAATATATATTCAATATATTAAAAGCTACAATGCAGTCCTATTAACATAGCCAATAAAGTAAATAAAGTGTGTGCCACCATATGAATAAAAAAGTATAACAAACACAGAATGCATCCACTCATCTTTTGTGGATGCGAGGGTCAACTCATGTCAATGTTAATGTTAATGGCAAATATAGACTGTATAAAAGAAGACAACAGCCGTTCAGGAAATGTCGCAAATTTAGTCACAAAAGTTGCAGCTTTCTGTATTGGCTATATTGAAAAATATGATTTTCCTTAGCAACATAAGGGTTCCAGCCAGCAAAAGCTGTTACAAGAGACAAAACCGGACAAGTACGTCACTGTTTGCAAAGGAACTAACTCGTCTTTGGCCGGGTTGTGTTGCCTAACTCAAGTCTAACAGGAACATCATAGATTACTGGAACACCTAAGGATCATCTGATTCTGGAAGAGCTGAGTGCCCTTGTCCTTATGTATTGAATATCCCGATGTTTTTCTTATAAGAATTGTGAGTACTTAATTACTTCTCCACAGCATGGAAAACGACATTGGATAACCAACCTGAGAGAACTGAAGTGTTACACACATCGTATTAAAACAGTCAGATAATATATTTTTAAACCTACATTTTAAGTGTTAATTTAATGTGTTATTGTAGGTGTCATGCTTTACAAGGAAGCATTTATTTAAATGTTGTTCTATTTGTTTGTTGGTGTATCTTCCGTTTAACGAAATGAATCAATCTTACTGTATTACATTTCTACAAATAAGGATAACTATTTTATTAGCGTTTTCAAAGGGTCAAATAATTTTAGGGATGATTTGCAATTCAACAAATAGTTTTGGATTATTTTATTAATTTTTTAAATCTAGCTTCAAACAAATTGACATCCCTGCAGCATAGCAGAGGGAAATGTGTCTTCTTGAGTGTAAGTAGTTGTGTGTAGTAGAGCAGTAATAGAAATACACAGTGCAAAGTGAAGCAGCATGCCTCGTGCAACACAGGTCACTCATGCATAATGCATCAGTCCTGCCGCCTCTTTAGAACAAGGAACTGTCACTCCCGGTTAGACCCAACCCTGAACCATATCACACAGTGTCCCACTCAGCCCTGTTGGCCCCAGCCCATCCGCACATTAGCACGTCTGTTTTTATCACAATGCCGCTTCACTTGGGAAATGCTCGGGACTGTTCTGGGAGAAATAACTGTTTAATATGCTAGGACAACAGCACACAATGGCAACTTTAAGGTTGGATACAAAGTAAAAGCAGTAGTTGGAACGTTGCTCATAGCATCCACAAAGCAGTGTCAGGGATCTTCTACATTTCAGGGATCTCTGTACAAGGCTGGGCCCGTGGCGACACATGTCTAAGCTTTCTGTGGTGGGACACTTTATGTATTGCTAAATGCACATTTTTATTATTTACTTCTTACGTTACATATTTTGTAGATAGTGCATGTGTTTTCCCTTTTGTTTGGTGTTGGCTTTTGTTGCTTTCGTTTCTTTTGTCCTCCACAGTGGCTAGTCAGCGTGCGGACCAGACCTTTTTATACCAAAAGGAGAGTAAGCTGTTATTTGAGACTTCTACTGTTGCATCCCTCTCTTAAGAGGGTTTTAATCTAGTCTTCTTCAATAAATAAGATATATTTTTGCACCAATTCATGCCTCCCATTCATTGTTCATGTTAGGGGAAGATACATCGGTAAAAACGACACACTCATAGCTAATTGTAAATGGGTTCCTCCTGCCCATCAAATTGGAGGTGGCCTTGTCAGGCATAGATAGAAGGTAATATCTTACCTATGGTTACCACATAAAGATAAAACTAAAGCATTTAAACACAACTGCTATCGTCTATCGTATTTGAGGGAACTATTATGATCATTATTTTGGAAAACTTTGAAGTGAAAACCCCTGAATCACAAACATTTTAAATGTAGTATGACAAGCTTATCCAATCATGACACATTTCCACATAAAGTCTTAATAAGATAATATTGCTTCCACACCAATAACCAATCATCATGTGACAACAAAGGTATTCTTTCTACATTGTTACAACTCTCTCTTACAATCAGAGCAATGAACAAGGTGAAGTATTCACCCGTTTGTTTTTCCTAGGCCTCAAAATGTCCGCCTGGACTTCTTTGCTTATTTTGACTATAAAAAGGTCAGAAAATGTCCTGTGAGTAATTTATTTTGCCCATTTTGTCAGAATACCTGGGACTTTCATTATCTGTCAGTTTTCTACAATTTACTACATGTCAAGAGTGTAATCACCGTTTAAAATGAAGAAAAACACAAAAACGGATTTTGATTTGAGAGTTTTAGTGAACAAAAAACATTGCAATTATACATGAATAACAGATTTTGCAAGTTAATTTGAAAGGTTGAAGAGTTTACGACAATTTACAACAAAACATTTGATTATTGGTCTATTAAATTTACAAAAACAGGTCATATTATGGTTAGTATTTACAGTTCCTGTCTGGCTGCAGACACAGGCCTACAGCGCAGTCCTCACACTCCTCTGGCAGAGTTTGCAGCGCCGTCGCCCCCGGTGACTCTCTTACTTTTTGTCTGTTCATCGCTTGTTGGAACAGGCAGATGGTGTTAGCTCGTCTTCTGAAGGCCTTTTCTTCGGTCAACCCCAAGGAGGCAAGCTTCTCCTGGAAATGCTGACGGCTCATCGGTCTCTCCTGCTGCAGGCTGGCACACTCCTTGTGTATGATGAAGGCGTTCGTAGCAGCGATGTCTACCAGATGTTGGAACACAGTGGTGGGCCATCTTCTTGTTTTCCGTTGGACTGAATTTGTCCTAATCATCTGGTCAGAAGTATCCACTCCCCCCATGTACCTATTGTATTCTGTTACTGTGGTGGGTCTGGGGATGGAGATGTGTTGTTGTGGCCCATCACCTGTCTTCAGCCACCGCTGCACTGTAGCCCCGCTGTAAACAGGGTGGACGGTGGAGCACAGGGAGACTTCTCTTGTGTCCATCCACTTTACGAACAGAAGATCCCTGTCCCTGATCCACGCGGATAGTGCCTCGTGGAGATCTTTTTGTGATGGCATTCTCTTGCGTGGTAGGGACACCAACTCTTCCTTGCCTGTATAAGAAGATGATTACTTTATTATCATTTCATAGTAAATGCATACATTGAAACAAAATGCATTCTCTGCAATTCCATTATATATGATACACATCACAAGGAGCATATTGCACATTACCAGGGTTTTTCCTGCATAGAGAAAGTTTTGGCGCGCGCCAAAGCGGATTTATCCACCGCCAAAGGAAAATCACCAGCGCCAAAGTGATAAAGATTAAGAATAAATATAACTATTTAAAACCTCTCCCAATTCAGCCCAATTTAAGTCATCCTTCTTGAGGGGCTGGGCAATAACTTGAATTTCATTTTCGATTACTATTACGGCTTCCCTCAATCATGAAAACAAAATAATCGTTATTAAACTATCATTGTTCCGCACGCCGGGGCATGCAGGCTTTTAAATGCAGCGCACCCTTTCAGCCGAGCGGTGTGCTCGCTCGGCCCCTCCCTTACCTGAGTTTAGCTATCGGCTCGTCCAGAGTACGAGGGAGAGGTTGTGCATAGCCGGGTGTTATGAAAAACTTCTAGATGACGAAAATAAAAGGTAAAACTAATTGTGTTGTATGAAAACACTTCAGACTCACAACAAACTAAAATAATGTGCAAGATTTGTCACGCGCGGACACGCGAGTAAGGTGACATACGCGACCGAGAGAGAGAAGAAAAAAGGCATATATGACCTGATCTGCACCTCTAAACATCCCGACCAATTTGTTTATTCACTTTAAGTCGAGTCATAGTGGTCTATGACCAAGCAATCAATGAATAAAAACACAGGAGGTTTAAAGCTCCTTGATTCCTGCCACCACAACTGTCAACACTACAATCCAACTGCCTATCCAGCCAGCTCCATGACATAAATAAATCATGCCCTTACATTCAATGTTAGCAAAAGACGTGCCCTATCAACACCATTTACAACTGGTTATTTTTATTTTGACATATTTATTTTATTCAATTATTAAAAATATGTTTCACTTATTTAGCCTATTTCTATTCTCCCTGTTTTCAGTTCAATTAGGCCTTTGTTTAAAGTCCAAAGTCATGGTGTTATTAGAAAAAAAACTTGTTAAAAGTAAAATAGATGCATAATGTTCTTAAATCAATGATTAACTGTCTTTGATAATTGTGATAACACAATGTGATTACTCAAAATAATCATGATTATGGTTTTTCATAATCGAGCAGCCCTACCTTCTTGCATTTTCCATGGTTTAGATCAGGGGTGTCCAAACTACGGCCCGATTTTAAAAATATAATGTAATATGGCCCTTTGAAAAATAAATAAATAAATAAATATATATATATTTTTTTTGCATTTCTTAGTTAACCCACTAGTGCAGGGGTGTCAAAACTGATTGATTGGCCCGTGGCACATTTGAAAAATATAATGTAATATGGCCCTTTTAATTTTTAAATAATTTAAATGCACTCATTATATTACAGGGAAATACTATGTCCCATAAAAGAAAAAGAGCACCAAGCCCAACCCAGAGGACCCTACATAATATTTTATTTTAAATTAATATTATTATGGAAAATCCATGTGTCCTTCTCCAATAGCTTCTAATTCATCTGAAACAGTGTCTCCATTTTTTTCATAAAAAATTCTTCAGCTTTAGCCTCTTCATTTCCCTCTCAAAGTGCACCAGATTCATGCATTTCACTTTGAAAACTTAAAAAAATCTCCCGGGGGGGCATACCCTCGGACCCCCCTTGGAGGGGCGGGATCTCGGCTGGCTACTATCTTCACCCAGCTGGACATTGGACGCAAAAGCAGAACACACTGGGTGTATCAATGCCATTTAACAAGAATGGGAATGTATCTGTTTAATGTGCAAGTAAAGTGTTGCCGTGAAGAATAATTACAATTTACGAAGACACTATGAAACTAAACATAAGAACAGCTACATGTCCTGATAAATGTGTTATTTTTGCAAAGTTAGAAACAATTAAAGTATTAAATAGGTAGGCCTAGTCATTATTAGTATTTTGACTTCATATCTACAGGTTGTTTATTGTGATTTCATAAGCGTCAGTAAGCTCCATGGTAACACAGTGATTGACAGGCTGACTGAAATGCTCTTTATCTGGACAGAAACTGCCCTCTCCCAACCCTACATCCCTCTTAAAATACATAAACCGTTTGCCTTTACTGGTGCACAGTCGCGACCCCAAAAAAAGTCGGTCCCGTACTGACCCCCCAAAGGCCCATTCTGAGCCAGGAAAAACCCTGATTACCTGTATGTCCCACAAGCTCCGAATCCCTCAAAGGTCAGGTGTCGGAAGAGGACGGGACTGGTGTAGCCCCTTCCCTGTGGCCATCTTGGACTTGCCTGTGTAGAGCTTGAAGTCTACAGTGTAGCCGTGTGTTGCAGCAAGCACAAAGAACTTCAGGCGCCACTTTGTTGGCTTAGCCTTCATGTACTGCTTTATGCCAAGCCTGGCCTTGGTCCCAACCATCCTTTCATCAACCGCAATGTGCTGTCTTGGCTGACACGGTGGAGGTGATCATAGTCGTCAGTGCCTTTTTTGGTGTCATTTTCCTCACTTTGAGCTGGGTCACTCATGTGTAGACTCCCTAATACTGCCCTAAACCGGTCTCGGGTCATGGCGGTGGCAGGGAAAGGGACACTAAAGATGCTTTGCGTTCTCCAAAAATCTCTCATCTTGGGCAGGTCCAGCACTGACATGTACAACAACATACCAATGAATTTTTTCATTTCCTCCGGCTTGATTTCTGTCAAGAGGAACCTTTTCCCTTTCTCCAGGTTTTTGGCCGCATTCTTGTTTGTGTTTTGACACAGTAGTTGCAAAAACGCAGCATCAAAACAATGTGAGAATATTTCACCTGGTGGTGGGTTTCCCATATTTAGAGGGGTTGGACACCTGGGGTGCGTCTGGGGTTGAACCTCAGTTGTTGAGGGACTCCATCGTCTGGTTCTGCCTCAGTCTTCCACCTTTCTAGGTGATGAGGTGAGCGGCTTCGGTCTCTAGTACCAGCATCACCTCCAGCCCCATTGCTCCTCCCTGTATGTCCCTGAAGGACTCTGGTGGACTCCCCCTCCACCACACTGTAAAATAAAAACAAGGCATCATGCACTGTACAAACATATAAATATAAACAAGACTTGGTAATGTTACACTATTCTAAAAAAGTCACCAAACAAACAAATAATACGCATAGTTATGTATTAGGCATACGTTTGATTTGATCTGATTGGGATCCCCATTAGCAACACACTGGAGTGAGAGCTAAACTTCATGGGGTTGAACCATAGATAGTAGGGGTGGGAAAAAAAATAGATTTTCCGATTAATATTGATTCTCTCTCGAACGATTCTGAATCGATTCAGAAAAGTTAATAATCGATTTTTTTTATATATATATATTTTTTTATATATATTTTTATTTTTTTTGTAAATACTAATACTTCCTGCGCCATTGCGCATGCACACCACACATGTGCGAGTTGTTTCCAAAGTGGCTTCAAAAGGGCTGAGAGCAGCAAACCCATGACCTGCACCGGCTTTATCTCTGTTTACGTTTTTGTATGAGAGCTGAATTCCAAGCCATACTTTTTGTACAATGTGTTGAAATGACATAGAAAATAATAGATAATAGAATAGAAATCCTATAGAAACATGATTTACAAGATTAGAAATGAAATAAAACTGAATCGGTTTAGTTTTTACATACTTCCATATTGTGTTGAAAGCTGCATTGATTATTGCACTGTTCATAGAAAGTCATATTTGTGACAAGAAAAGCTTTTCTCTTAATACAATAATAGAGAAGGCAATTCATCTGTTGATTGTCTTTAATGATCATCACAAAAGTAGGAAGTGATTAGCAAACTCAGATGTGCATATAAATATATTTTTGAAATTCACACATAGGTATGTACATAAAAAATGTTTTGCATTGAAATGCATTGAAAATCGATTTTGAATCGAACCGTTGACCTCTGAATCGGAATCGAATCGTGAGGTGCCAAGAGATTCCCACCCCTAATAGATAGTATATAAACTAGGGGTATCTAACCCAGTAGCCTGAAAAATACCTTCATGAGTGTTATATATCGTATACCATATTGTTTTTCATCAGCCAGTCAGTACCACACACACCTGATTGCAATGAGTTGATGCAGCAGCGTCACCTAACTACTCTCTCTCACGGAGCTGAAAGATTACGTGTCCTCACAGAAAGCGAATGAACGAGAGACGGCAGTTAGTATGGATCACGATGAGGTAATGTGTTTGTGTTGTTGATGTAAATAGTGACTATTTCAGATAATGGTTATCTGATTATGGTGAAGCAAAGAAAACTTTGTGTTAGTACCAACCGCTCATTCATTAAACACTGCAGTCTAGTTTCGCTCTCGTGAAATTGTATACACGTTGCTTGGAAACGCCCTCGTCCCGCCCGTAGCCTATATCACTCTCCCTTTTAGCTTTTCTTCATTGCATTCTCTTTTTTTTCTTTGATGGTTCAGCCCCGTTATCAGCCATTATGACGACAAATAACTGTCTCAAACAAGGCTCCCGCTCCCCTTCCCTCACCTGGAGGGATAGGCTTCTCAAATCGCGTTGCTGCTCCACACTGAAATCTGCAACCAATACTGATATGTGACCATAGAGCCTGCACGAGCGAACCGAAAATCTGACTGGGTGTGCGACCAGACCAAAAGCAGTAATAAAAACGTCTTTATTTGCACTGATGGTCTCGTTTGCTGTTAAAGGTAATTTACGATTATCAGAGGAAACATGAGGCTGTTTAAAAGACATTTAAATGTTACTCATAGCCGCTTTAAAAGACTTTAAAAAGACTGAAACCCTCTTACATCTAAAGACAATCAACTCACACCTGAAGACAACTAGTCATTAGTTTTCAGTCACAGAGTGAGCTTTTGAAAAGACAAGGGGTCTCATATTGCAAGACTACAACTAGATTCCTTTTGACATTAATTTCCGCAAACGTGATAGTGATTATTTAATTAAAAAAAGGTTAATTCAATATTCCGAGCGGGGGACTTCCTTTAGTTATTTGACCATCTTTATTTGCTGATCTCGTCCCTCAATAACTTTAACACCTAACCCTGTATTTGACGGTAAAGTGTTAAGGTTGCGCGGCTGTCAGCCTGGTTCTCCCGCCGAGGCTTCAAGGAAAAAGTATCCGAAATAAGTCCCTGCACAGGCGGACACAGGTCGCGACTAATGCCGCTCCTCCTACGTCGTGCTTGGTGCATGCGAGAGTGTGACAGTGTTTACGTCATTTTGCTTGAACCAACCCCTTAAGACTAACGATAATATTAAACATGTTTGATAATGTCGGAACGTAAAGACGGGAAGAAGACTGGCTGAAATTGGGTCGGATGACCACCTTACACCAAACGACTGAGATTACGTGCGCGCGCCACAACTCCAGCACGATTTCTGTGATTTCAGTCCGACATTGGAAGATTGTCTGCGACTGTCAAATCGCGTGAAAAGTCGTGTAGTGTAAGCCCAGCATTAGGCGGCTGGCAAAGATGAAGCCCTTTTTTCTCAAAAGCACTTTGAAACCGTAATTCATGCCTTCATTACATCTCGGCTGGATTACTGCAATGCACTCTTCTTTGCCAGCCAGTCCTCCCTCACACGTCTCCAGTTGGTCCAGAACGCTGCTGCTCGCCTCTTAACTGGAGTACGCTCCTGCCCGGTGCCTCAGGTCAGCTGACCAGCTGCTCCTGGAGGTACCGAGGTCTTAAGGTGAGAACACACCAAACGCGTTGGGTGCGGTGGCGGCGTTGAAAAATCCTATTTTTGCATAGGGAACCATTGGTTTAGGCGCGAGGATCCGTTGGCCGCGGCGCTTTGGGCGCGTTACCAAAGCGTCAACGTGCCACCAAAGCGTCACCGCCCGAGGTGAAAAAATTTAACTTTCAACGCTCCAGCGCGTGACGTTTAGCCGCGTTGGCCAATCAGCGGTGAGCTTGACCCGACGTCACAGACACGAGGACCGGAGGTGGAGGACAACACAGGCAAACACCGAGGAGGAAAATGTATTTACGGCTGGCTGCCTGGTGCTGTATGAAGCCGCTCGGGGTTACAAGACGTGGGGAAAGTGAACCAGGAGAATGGGCTTCCTGGTTAATTCAGTGAATATGTGCGTCTGTGCTTTAGCCGATAAACAAAGTTAGCGCCGTATAGCATTAGTTAACTCACCCTGTTGTGTGCGGGCGGCTAGCACCTCATATTATGAACCCAAACATGACGACTGTCCGCGGGACTTTCACGACAAGTACACAAAGCACCTGTGTTGATCTACGCCAGCCACGGTCCCGTCACAGCCAGGTAGGGTAATTTTGGCTACTTGTTGTGCCGCCGTGCACCGATGCTGCTGTAACTGTGTTTGTTATGTAGCTGCCGTGAATATGCAATGCTGTTTTAATGCTAGGCTATTTGTGCTGTTCAGTTTGTCTTTTGGCACAGTTGTTGGCCGTGTTGTTGTTGTTTTTGTGTGGACATGCACGCTGTTGTGTCGGGTCGGTTCTGATCGCAGCCATGGCTTCCTGGTTAATTCAGTGAATATGTGCGGCTGTGCATTAGCCGATAAACCAAGTTAGCGCCGGTCGGATAGCATTAGTTAACTCACCCGGTTGTGTGCGGCCACCACCTCCATATAATGAAGCCAAACATAATGGCTTAGTCCGGGGAACTTTCACAACGAGTACAGCGAAGCACCGGTGTTTATATCTACGCCAGCCACGGTCCCCTGTCACAGCCAGGTAGGGTAATGTAGATAGTTGTCTTTATTTTCTACTGCCCTGCACACAATGCTGCTGTAAATGTGTTTGGTATGGTGCTGCCTTGCTGTTTGTGTTCATTTCCGAGTGGCGTGAATCTGTTTTAAGGCTATTTGTTCCATTCAGTTGCTGTTTATTTGTATTTTGGCACAATTGTTTCGACACAAAATGACCAAGTGCCAGATCCGCGTGAGAGGGCGCGTTGGTCGCTTTGGCCACCGCGCCCAACGCGTTTGATGTGTTCGCACCTTAAGAGGAAGCGCAGAGGGGATAGAGCTTTCTCTACCATCGGCCCCAAACTTTGGAACGACCTCCCACTGCACATAGGACAAGCCCCCTCACTGTCCATTTTTAAAACTCATTTTAAAACCCATTTCTATTCTATGGCTTTCAACCAAGCATGAGACTTTGCTCTTGTTTTTGTGTTTATCCTTTTTAACCTTGTTATTGTTTTACTGCTTTTATGTTTTAAGTTTACGTTCTATTTTCTAGCGCATACATAACATGGCTGCCAAGTTTCACCAAAAGTTTGGAGTGAGATTTTTTGGCCGGGGGATCCAAAACCGTGTCCTCTTTCCCACCCAATAATTTTTGCTTGTTTACATATTGTTCATAATAAATCAGAAATAAAAGACAATTGGAAAATGTGATAAAACATAAAAAATCTTATTAAAATAAACTAATTCATGAATTGCAAAGTCGTAGGACAGGTTTTAATTAAACATTGTGTGTGGACACATTATAAGTGGGGGCCTGGGGGTCCCCCCCCAGAATTTTGAGCATTAAACACTTAATTTCCTGCATTCTGGTGAATTTTTATGAAGCAATGTGTGCCTTTTCTGCATTCATTTTTATGTAAAGTAAAAGAGAACATTCATGGTTTCGCTGACAAATTTAATTGTATAGCCTACAATGCATGTGTAGTGCTTTCAAATGTCTCCTGTAGCCTATTGTTAAAACATTTGGTTAAACTGTAATAAAGGTAATTATTCTATATCATGTCTACTATTGAGGGTTGAGTGGCTGGTGGTATTTTACTAGCAGCATTAGGCTTTATTCAAAGAAGAAAAAAATTAGGGAACAGTTCAACACCAATGCAAACTACTAGGCTAAAATAAAACATCTGGGTTACTTGGTCCCTCCTCTTAGGCTACCTTGATTTGTGTTATGAAAAGTGCTATAAATGTGCAATACATAGGCTACAGTTCATTACACAGAAGAATAAAAGCATTTGTATTGGCGGATGAGCCATTTGTTACTTTGCAAACCTAATTTTCAAACTAAATTACCAAAAACAATATACAAAACGATCCAAAGATCTTCTGAATTTACTTGAGTGAAATTGAAGGGTTAATACGTTTGATGCATGCACGCTCACCGGCCGGCAGGGACACAATTCTTATCAGCGGTAACTTGGCACGCTATCAACACAGACCTCAGAAGAGAAGGTATAGGTAGGGGGCTCGCCTCCCGCTTTGAATGCACAGTGCACATCAAAGCATAACGTTAACGCGCGTTCAGAAAGAGGAAGTCACGGCACTCATGTCTGTTAGCTTTTCAAAATAAGACATTTTAAATAAAAGTCCCGCAAAACAAATGTTATTTTGGAGATTAATTTCTCTGCGTGAGAAATTTGAGGTGTGGCGTGTGAGAGTGAACTGGTTGATTTGCGTGTGTCTCACGGCCAAAGAGTGAGACTTGGCAGCTCTGTACATAAAGTTGTGTTGAGTCTTTAAATACATTATTTTCAGAATGTTTCCCTTTATCTTTTTTGCAGGAATAGCCAACGCTCCCCAATCAGGACTGGTGCAGTCATTTTCAGCTCAAGTCTTTTATTTACTATAAAACTGTGCATATATTGTGTGTATTAATTACTTTAACACCATCCAGACCTCACAAGAACATTTACACACCAAAAATTTAATGTAGATTGAGATTTAATGTTTATCACATGAGCTTATGTTTTCTATATTATTCTATCCTCACATCATCATGCCATGTTCCTGTGTGTCCTGCTTGCAATACCATGGATTTGTATACCATTTCAAATAAAAGCAGTTTACTGTCTGACCTTATGCTGTCTTTCTTTCTGAATAAAAACAAGTATGTTTGTATTTGGAATACAAATCAGTCACATCATTTTAAAGAACACAAGCTGACTTCATTCCCAAAGTATAGATGACTAACTTACCTGTCTGTATTAGTATTTATGACTTAGAAAAATATGTTAAGTGTGACTGCTATAGATTGAATTACAGAGTGAGGCATTAATTGAAACACCAGGAAAAGTAGTGTCTTGTGCCTTTCACACGATATGTCTATCCTATGAAATGTGTGCTGATATAACATATAGAAGAAAAGGATGGCAACAATATACTGCACGACAGCATCTCCAGGCACACCACCTGATGGGACAATCTTGAAGTTCATGGTGAGTATCAGGTATCCCAAGAAGGGCCTAAAGGGAGAAGGAAAAATAAGACTAACACCACTCACTAAGTATCAAGGGGCCTCAATTACCAACGCTGGGTATGCAAAGCAGTAGAGGGCGTACACCAAGTGCAAGTTGAGAAAGGAGAAACGGGACTCTTTCGGCAGATGAATGAAGTGTGAGAACATGCATGAGAAGCATAAAGTGTTTGTGTAAAATTAATCCAAATAGCCCTTTATAAGCCATGTAAGCCAATCATATATTGGGACTCCCACTGCAAAACAGGTGAAGCCGTTATTCCAATTAATAAACAAATGCCTTGAATAATTTTCCCATGGATTGATACAGGGGAGTGGGGGGGGGGGAGATTACAATCTTAATAGCCTACAAACAGGGATATACAAATAAAAAACAATGTTGGAATATTTTCTGCAGTTATTATAGGACTAACACCACTCAAACAATGTTAACTATGTAATCAGTTGCGCGGGGGTTCATTTAAAAAGGTGACATATATTCCACCCGGTGATTGTTATTAGCCATTAAAAGCTGTCTTGAAAATCTGCCTCTTCACAAGTGGGCATGTCCACCTAGATGTGTGCTGGATAGATCAGTCTACCAGCACGCATCTAGGTTAGAATGTAGCAAATGTTGCTCATTTATCCGTCATACATCTAGGTGGACACACCAAGTTAGTTGCACTGACAACAGTTAACGGTAATAATTTATTATCATTTTGTTTAGCAGACGAGCTGACAAAGAGCCTGGCCCAAATTCAAGGGTGTGTAGCTGCCATTTCCCTCATGGCAAGGAAAAGGGCCCATCCCTATTTCATACAAAATATGTATTTGGAAGTCCGCCGAGCAGGACAACAACAACAACAACAGCAGCAGCAAACCCCGACCACATCAACCATGACCACAATTATCAGAAAGTCACAGTGGAGGAACTGGAGGTGCCAGCCGAGCTTGCACCCGAGATGCCGGAAGAGGAGGTTTCATGTCCCATGCCACAGAGAAGCATGATAGATCCCATGTACGCTCCAGGAGGCCTCAGTGATGACATAAGAATGGAGACGGGCCTTACTGATTTGGCCATGTTTAGAAGGGTGGTGGGGCTGGTCGAGCGGTTCGAGACATCCATCAACTATACAGCTGGCTGGAAGGTAGAAGGGATGACTTTGGAGTCCCAGGTGTTCATGGCACTGATGAAAGTGCGGCAGAATTATACACATCTGCACCTGACCCAACTCTTTTGTTGCAGCAATGCAACCGTGTCTAATGTGGTCCAGACCATCTGGCATGTGCTACACACATTGCTATTCAAAAACATCATGGCGACTGTGCCCAGTCTGCATAAAAATCAGAAGAGCATGCCAGAGACCTTTCTGCCCTCTGCCAGGAACTGCCACATCATTATTGACTTCACGGATATAAAAGTGGCAGCCTCCCACCAAAAAATGGATGTGGCCAAGATAATGTACTCTGCCTAGCGTGGAATGCACTCCTTCAAGGTTTTGATTGGTGTTTCGCCCGACGGAGTGATCACCTTTTGTAGTGAACTTTTTCCTGGGGCTGTGTCAGACAAAGACTTCCTCATCTTCGACATCGTTCCCCAAGGCGTCAGCGTGAACATTCCTCCATCATGGAAAGTTCACGGAGAGTGAAGTTAGGGCCACAAGAGATGTAGCACGAAACAGGATACATGTGGAGAGGGCCAATGCACGGCTGAAGGAATATCGAATCCTCCACCTGATCCCTTACCAGCTAAGGAGCATGGCCACTGTGCTGGTGCAGCTGTGCTGTGCCTTGGTCAACCTTCAGCAGCCTCTTATCAAAGAGGTAGGCAGCACCCTTGATGGAAACTAATTATTTTTTAACTAATTAACTTTTTTTATTGTATAAATGTTTACTGTCTGGTGTCAATGTTATTTTTTTTAATTCATCAGAAAGATTGTATGTTTCAGTTTTTGCATTTGTATGTTTACTGTTATCTATGTCAAGTTTCCCGATATTGTTCAGTCCTAATTTTCCGAGTAGAGTCTAGCTGCAGCCCTGGAGAACAGTACTGTGGCTGGGCTAGTAGCCCATCGGTTGCAATAAAATGTTTAAACCTGGTTCCCATTATTTAATCAATTAGGACAATAGCTTACAGTAGATAAACTGTAGCTAAATAAGCATTATTAATAACATAATTATGATCAGATATCTCTTTGTGCTGTTAACTCTTAGGACCTAAAGGCACCCAAAACGGGTGTGAGCACCGAGGGAGGAGAGGCCACTGCAGCTAGCTGGAAGTGGTTTGATGTCATGGACGAGGTGATGGGGCAAAGGCCATCCATAACCCCCCCAAACACTATCTCTTTGGCTGTGGCATCAACTTCTGCTGCAGTGGCCTCTCCTCCAGAGCAGGGAAGCTCAACCAAGAGGAAGAGAGATCCAGAGTGGCTCCCTTTTATGAGAGAAATGCAGGAGAAGGAGGAGGAGAAAGAAAGAAAAGCTGAAGAGAGGGACGAGAGGAGAGAGAGGGAGAGAGAAGATAGAGAAGAGAGAAGATAGAGAAGAGAAAAGGGAAAGAGAAAGAAGAGAGGACAACGGAGCGAGAGAAAAAGAATGGAGAGAGTGGATGGAGAATCGAAGCAGAGAGGAGCGGGCTGAAAGAGAGGAGAGGGAGAGTCGGGCAAGGGAGGAGAGGCTTGCGTCTCTTCTAGAGGCTCTTGCCAAAAAATAATTCAATAAAATATTTGTTTATTAATAAAAATGTAAACATTTAATTTAACTGTTGACTCTGTGATCATTTTGTTGCAGACATTTCAAAAGGTCATACACAGAAAAGGCAGCAGGCAGAGAAATACATTATAAATATAATATAAATGATATAATAATAAATTCGATTTATATAGCGCTTCTCTGCACTCAAAGCGCTTAAATACAGTATAGCCTATATATAGGTATATCATAGTTATGACTGTTTAAAATAGGCTACATCCCGCAAAATGGGATAACAGTACCACCTACTATGTTAAAAACATGTACCTGCAGGGAGCGGGGAGCCTTTTGGGATTTTTTGGGTTAATTCCTCAAAGATATCCAGGAATGCCTTGAGGTAGGATGTGTGTTGAAGTCTGCACGTATATTATATTAATTAAATTAAGATATAAGTTAGGCTGCATCTATTCAGTGTGATTTTATGTATGAGTTAATTTTCGCCATGTTTTATTCAGATACCAATCTTCTATTGTGTAATTGTTCATACAAATGCTCTAATTTAAGTTAGGAAGCTAGTATGGCATTCCGAACACAGCCTAGCTCTAGCTCCGGTGCGCCATCACTACAACAAACCAACTCCGTGTCACGGTGGCAGAGCAGCTGGTATTAACGCTCAAAAATGTCATCGGGCAAAGGAAACTTGCTTGCTGCTTCAGCGAGCTGTTGCCGTGACGCAAAATTGGCTTGTTTTAAGCCGCAAACTACATGGGTTAGCTCTCGTGAGCTAGCTGGCTAATAATGACATCTTTAGCATCTACTCGGGGCTTCACCCCAGTGCTGTTATTGTTGGAGACAGCCAGCAAGGCTGGTTTTATGTAACTTTAAAACATGTCAAACTTGAACATATTATTTGTGTTGAAGCTGAAGTTAAAATATTGCCAGACATTTGCTAATTAGTTAATTTTGACAGCTTTTTGAAATGAAGATGAGCAAATACTGCAGGAAAATTCAAGTCTCTCATTATTTTGATATAGGCTACTATCAATTGGTAAATGTAGGCTCTTTGGTTGATGCTGTAATTTTTATTTTGCACTGACTGACTAAAGCCAGACTGGTGTGGTATTTTGCACCAGTTTTTATTTTGCATGAAAATTTAAGTTCCAAGCAAAAGATGAAAATAATCTAATGTGATTAAAGTTCAGTACGGTTATTGTAATCCATTGAATTTAAAGGAAAAATACTATACCGCGATATATATCCATATCGTGATATAAAATTACCTTTATCGTGATATAAGATTTGGTCCATATCGTCCAGCCCTAATATACAGCAAACAGATTTTTATTAAAATGGGCAAAAATGTTTTACATAAATACTCGGACAACCCCGAGTAACAAGGTAAAAGTCAAAAAAAAAAAAAACTGTTGCACTGTCATTAAAGGAATTTTTAGGGTTTTTGGCTTACTGTCCAGCTGTGTGTGCATTTTTCATATAGAAATGGGCAAAGGTCTCTCATCTAGGTTAGCTTAGCTCAAACACTGGTAGTCAAGAGAGAGCAAGTCAAAATATACACTTTACAACATCACTAAACGATCCTGTGTGCTTGTTGGGACTTGTTTATTTACTAAGTTATGTTGCGCTGTATACTTTCACGTTATGTAATTTTAAAAAAGACATACATGCTGTAAATAAACCAGGAAGTGCCTGTGAAGGTCACGTATGAATTTGATTATAAATGGACATAACTTGTAAAAATATAGAACGCAACATAAAGTGGTAAATAAACATGTCCCAAAAAGCACACAGGAGCGTTCGGTGAGGTTGATAAATTTATCTTTTTACCTGATCCCCTTGACTACCAGTGTTTGAGCTAAACTAATTTGGATGAGAGACCTTTGACCATTTCTATATCAAAAACACACACACAGTTAAAGGAACAGTTTCTATCACCTTTACTTGAGCTGTAAAGTGAGGCAAAAAGCGAAATATTTTAAATGTGGAACTATTCCTTTATGAAAAATGCATAAATTAAAACCTTCCTTAAAGTATCTGCTTGTTTCAATGACAATTCTGAACAAACATGCCCTCTGTTCAAACAACGGTGCTGAATACAAAGGCAGATAATCCTGAGAAAATGTCTGTTTAAACTATAAGAATCTTGCAAGGTGCATTAATGTTATATAAAAGAACTTTTCAAATATCTACTAGGGCTGTCCCTGACTCCAAGTGCATTGGATATTTGGCCTCCTGTTAACATAAAAACGGTGGAAAACAGAGCGACCTATGGCCATTTCTAAATAAAAAAAGGAACTCAGTTAAATTAATTCGTATCTATCGCCTTTTGAGTTGGAGTGAGGCAAATAGCTGAAAATAATAAATGTGGAATTATTCCTTTGAGAAAAATGCATAAATAGAGTGTTCATAAAAATGTCTAAGTTAAAACCTGCCTTAAAGTATCTGCTTGTAACAATGTCAATTCAATGAAAATTCTGAAAAACACGACCTCTGTTCAAACAACGGTGCTGAATACAAAGGCAGATAATCCTGAGAAAATGTCTGTTTAAACTATAATCTTGTAAGGTGCATTAATGTTGTCTAAAAGAAAACCTGCTGTCCCCGACTATTTGGCCTCCCGTTAACACAAATTGTGGAAAACAGATGAACTTGTGCCCATTTCTAAATAAATAAAAAAGAACGCAGTTTCAGAAACGGTTTCTGTCACCTTTTCTTGAGCCGGTGAGAATATTTAAAATTATTTAAAATTTTAATTAAACGTTGAACTATTCCTCAAACACCATAGAAGGCGGTTGTGAAAATCTTAGTATACGGAGAAAACTAAACTGGAAATGGCAAATGCAAAAACCAAAGCAGATATACAAGTTGTGATTCATAAATAGATTGTACTCTGCTAGCTGTAGAAATGTTGTAGTAAGACTAATGTTTTCAACTCTCTCTTCTATCGTGTTTGACCTGGCATTATCGCCACCTACTGGACTGCCATTATTACAGCAGTGTTATGTTTTTTGTTCTCTTAAAAAAAATGTCTTGACCTAAAGAATCTTTGTCGGCTGCGGTGGGGCTCTGTTTTTGTTTTGCCTTTGTGAACACAATCCGAACCTGAAAACAAAAACAAACAAAATTAATCAAAATGAAAGGCTACGACGAGCTGTCAGGTCACCCCCATAAATTCCCCGCTATATGGGGCCCAGTGCTGCGGCACTTAGGGAACCAAAAGGTGTGAGATTTGCCCCAGTTTTGTTTTAGCTTTGTTTTGTATTTATAGTTTATTTTCTTAATCATTTTGCCTGTTATTTATTTCACTTTTTTTCTGTATTCCTTGTCTGTTTATGTGAGGGAGGGGGGAGGGGAGAGGGGAGAGGGGGGAGGGGAGAGGGGGTTGTGTATATATTGTATGCGTTTACTTATTCTGTTTTTTTTGTCCACATGTATAAAAACTAGCCTGGAAATCCAGACCCTGATATCTTGAACGATAGAGGGTCTGGCCATGATCAATAGTAATTTCCAACTCAAGGGGCAGCTCCTACTCATGCATTTCAATTGCCAATGCACGCAGTTGGATAGCACTACAACCAATCAGAGCGACGTATTAAGCCCCGTTCGTTTAGCGAACAGCTGTTAAATTAAACGTTTGCCGTTGTCGGTCGGCAAAACAGAACATTCCACTTACTTGCTAATGAAATATTTGAGTGCCGTCTTCCAAATCGTAAAGGGTCGAGGCCAAAGCAGTCTCAAACTCACACAACATATCCGCAGCCATCTTTGATGTTTACTATCACGCCTTCGACGTCGCATGCACGTCACTGTCGTCCTCCGGTTACGTCCTCCGGTTACGTCCTCCCCAGACAAAGGGCTCTGGCGCGCCCATATTAGATAGAACCAATTGAAACCATAGCCAGATTTCTGGTTTTCTTGATAAAGCTTCAACGGAGTGTGTCCAGACCAACATGCGCAGCAAATTTAATTTGCCAGCACCTAGTGGCAGGTCTGGGAATGCCAGGCTATATAAAAACATAAAACAACTCAAATAAAAGTTTAAAAAATAAATTGATCAAAATATCTCTGGAATTGGGAATGTACAATAACGAAGCAGAATGTGTGCTTACAAAGCGGATAATACCACAGTCTTTTGTAACTCAAAGTTAACGAAACGTTCTTTGTAGAAAGAGAGAGATAGATGAGATAGCGCTCACTGACCTATATGAAGTCCCATTCGAAATCGATCAGGTTCTTCAGTAGTCTGGGGACTTTTGTGTTGACAGTGGCGGCCTTCTTTTGGACCAGCTCACCTGTCCTTTTGGATGGAACCGTCCCCTGGATGGCCTTTGTCCCTCTTTCAGGGTTTATTCCGATGAAACGCCTGAAAAGAGAATAGTCTATTAGACACTGAATGAAAACTATTTGAAAGATTATAATATATAGATCTTGGAACTATTTTATTTGCAATAAATTGCCAATATCACTATGATTTATTGTAATTTCTATGAAAGTTTCCAGCGGAAATGAACTTGCAAGCCGCCTTTTCTGTACCTTCTAAGTTGCCATACCTCCCGTGGGTCAGAAATTTACCGTTTATGTGGCAACCTTAAAAGCGTATTGTTAATGGCAATACTATTGCATACCAGCTGTTTGTTTAGTTTTGAGTTGACTGATAATATAACTTTTGTAGAAGGTATTATTAAGCATTCAAGGCTACTTCTGTAATATGGCTGACCGCCATTTTGCTAACATAGTGCAAAGATTTTGGCATCCACTTGGTTTTGCATTCTGTTATTTTACATGCTTAGGAGCAGAGGTGCTGAAAGGAAAGTGATCACAAGAAAATGTTTGCATTTAATATCTTCTGCAGGTACGTTCTTTTCTTTTGTGAAACGTACTGTCTCTGTCACCCAGCCCTACACACCTTTTAATTTTCGCCACTAGATGTCACTGTTATCCTTCTTTTGGTATAGTTTGTCATAGTTTTTTTAAAGTAGTTTACATAATGAAAAAAGGATAGATAGATCGGAAGGAAGACAGGCATTTTTTATTCTCATCTGAATGGTTCATCTTTGTTTGACGTGACCCTATGGTCAACTTATTTCTTTCTAAAAATTGGTCAGCTGGCAGGAAGATTTCCGATCTGGACTACCTGCCTGAGTTAATGTCTAAACTAGTAACTAATACGATCCTATTTTGAAAAACCCAAACTATCCCTTTGTAGGGGGTGAAAAGTAATGGTTTATGGATATTTTGGTTTAAATAATTGCATTTGTCCTTCCCCCCCAAAAAATAAAATAATACTACCGGTATTTACAATGAAAGAGAATGAAAGGAGTCTCACCTCTGAATGAACTCGAGAGTACAGGCTGCCTCTTCTTGATACTGAAGGTTGAACATGTAGTAGATGGCAAACACAGCAGCAAGTCCTGTCAAAAAGGTTGGTGTGGTGCCCTCAGATATGACATGGCCCTCAAGGGAGATCATCCAGCGCTCACCAGTGACTTGTCCTGTCCCCCCTGAAATTAAAAGATTGGGCAACATCAGAATGCATCTACTGTAGTCATGAATAATATCTGTAAATGCAAAGAAGTATGGCCAATCTGATATATAATATGTCAACAATGTCAGGTTTACACAAAATGGCAGGCAAGAACCCAATAGCACAACAGCAAAACAGTTCAGGTGTAGCAACAAAGTTTAATAGGAAGTCAAACCAGGTAGTAGCGTGGCAAACAAGTCCAATAGGGGCAGGCAAAAGGGTCATCCAAAATCCAAAGGGGTGGGTCAAAAACACGAACAGGCAGGTACAAGGACGCTGGAGAGCTATGTAAACACATAAGACAATCTGGCAAAGAACTGAGGGAAATGGAGTGGAATATATACACTGAGGTGCTGATTAGCTGATGGGGAGCAGGTGAGTATGGGCAGACCAGGTGAATGTAATTAGGAACCAGTGCAGAGCAGGATGGAGTGGCAGGGTCAGAAATGACATGAGAGATTAGAATCAGGAAACAGACATATGAAAAACTAAGGTTGCGTTCCGAATCGCATACTCTGTCTTTTTTCTATTCTACATACTACATCCGACGATAAAAATAATCTAGTTAGGATGCAGTAGGCATACTATTGGGACATACTTTTCTCTCTTATGTCATCATAACATTGCGCCTTGATCTTGCCTCTTGCTTTTATATCCGTCGCATCCCCGTTTGTTTTCATATGGAGGCTTCGTCGATGTTACGTCACTTCACGTGCGCACTGGATTGTGGGTCAGAATCGCCCAAATAGGATGCACTTTTCAACACTAACAATCTTGGCCGCATGAAGTAGGACATCCGGGTACTTCTAACCATCCTAAATCTGGCCACAAGAATCGGGACATCCTAAATCTTTTTTCTACATACTATATAGTAGAAAGTATGCGATTCGGAACGCAACCAAAGTATTGGCTGAAGTAGTGACAAACAAGGAAATGCACACCAATCAGTATCAGGCGAGGACTTGCAGGTAGAGAGAGGGTTGTCTCAACATCAGCTGTGGTAGCAGATGCCTGTAGAGAACAGACAGTAATCCATATTATTAATCCCATAATACCATTTTTTAAAGGATGAAAATAGACAAAAACTTCAATATTCCTAAGAAACACGGTGAGAGTAACCTAGAGGTAAAAGAGGGGCTTGTGAACTATACTCTGTCAACCTGCTATGAAAAAATACATAAGGCAATCAAAATGTAAAACACCGAAAGAAAGAGAAAACAAACTCATATCTGCAAGGAGGACCAGTCCTGTTCTGCTCTCTCCAAAGTGTGCCATGAGCAGCTGAACAATACGAATCTCAACATCTTCAGTATGAGTGCAGACATCCTTTACATCTTTGTTAGTAGGGTTTCCCCTGAAGTATTCTGTGATGGCTCTTCCACATTCCTCCATACTGAGTTCCAACATGCGAAGCACATTAGTGTCTGTGAGTAACTCAAAATGTGCATATATGCACTTTTGAGTGAAAAGAAAAGGCCACTTTCCTTTTATTTCTTCAATGTCTGCTGGTGGAAGTGCATTTATATGACGACGTTGGAGACTGAATGTGAGCTCCATTAGATTTTTGACCTCTGCTCTCTCGACTCCAACTGCACCCTCATGTCTGTAAACCTCCATCAATCTTTGCCGGTTTTGCTCCAGAGTCTCATTAGTTTCTTCTGGGGGGTGCTCTGGCTGAAATCTTGTACACCCATAAGTGTCGGTTGGCCCCCTCTTTTTTGTCGAGCCCGATCCAGAGGCACGGTGGCGCGCAAAGCTTCCTTCACGGTTCACATTCTCGATGTGGTTCTTCAACTGAATCAAAAGTGAAGTGTAGCCTCCGCCCAAAAGTGACCCGTCTGAGGTCATATCCGCAAAGCTCTTCGGGTACTGCCGAATGATATTGCGTATTACAGTGAGACACTGTGAGCGAGTTGGGTTTGCCTCACGCTTTCTCATCTCATCCACAACTACCCGTACCATCTGGCGTCGGTCAACTGGTTTGGGTCTCTTGCCGTCTACAATTGCGGATCTGCTTCCCTGCGGCATTTGTCCCCAAGGGACCTGGAATGTTTCTGGCCAAGACTTGAGTATTTGGGATGTTTCATTACTTGGATCACTTCCTTCCTGCCTTGAGAATGATGCATACAGCTGTGATGATGGACTAGAACAAGCGTCTTTGAGTGCCTTGAAAATCGCTATATAAATCCAATCCATTATTATTAAGGAAGAAAGCCAGATGATGATGTAGATGGGGATGGAGAGTCAGCGAGTGAAAAGGCACTACTCGCTGCTGAAGTTTCAATAACCTGCTGTAGGTCCAAAGTAACTGTCTCCGTCTCTAAAAAATTAAATAAAAATAATGCTTTTCGAGCACTTTTATGTATCACTTATTCACATTTTCAGTTAGAAACTTTATTCAAACTTGTAATTAATTTACTCGTAATAATTACAGAAATACTTTTCAGTTCAGGACTGCGTTTTGAGCATAGTTTTGTAGATTGTGCATTTTTCAGCTGTTACAATGACATGCATGTATTTTAAGCACTATTGCATAGACATTTGTAAATATTCTGCACTCTTTTGCAATACCTTTGACTTTTCTGCATTTTTAGCTTAACTTTGCAGTTACATTTGCATTTCTGTAATTTCAGCTGTATTTTTAAGTTACATTGTCATTTCTGCATTTTAAGCAACACATACATGTGAAACTCGAAAAATTAGAATATCGTGCAAAAGTTCATTTATTTCAGTAATTCAACCTAAATGGTGAAACTAATATATTATATAGACTCATTACATTCAAAGTGAGATATTTCAAGCCTTTAATTGTTATAATTGTGATTATTATGGCTTACAGCTTATGAAAACCCCAAATTCAAAATCTCAGAAAATTAGAATATTACATAAAATCAATAAAAAAAGGATTTTAAATACAGAAATGTCGGCCCTCTAGAAAGTATAATCATGCATATGTACTAAGTACTTGGTTTGGGCCCCTTTTGCACAAATTATTGCCTAAATGCGGTGTGGCATGGATGCTATCAGTCTGTGGCACTGCTGAGGTGTTATGGAAGCCCAGGTTGCTTTGATAGTGGCCTTCAGCTCGTCTGTATTGTTGGGTCTGGTGTGTATCATCTTCCTCTTGACAATAGTCCATAGTTTCTCTATTGGGTTCAGGTCAGGAGAGTTGTCTGGCCAATCAACACAGTAATACCATGGTCAGTCAACCAGTTACTTGTGGTTTTGGCACTGTGGACAGGTGTCAAGTCTTGGTGGAAAAAGTAATTCAGCATCTCCATAAAGCTTGTCAACAGACAGGAAATATGAAGTGCTCTAAAATATCCTGGTAGACAGCTGTGGTGACTTTGGACTTGATAACACAGTTGACCAACACCATCAGATGACATGGTGCCTCAAATAATCACTGACTGTTGAAACTTGACAGTGGTCTTCAAGCCCCTTGGATTTTGTGCCCCTCCACTCTTCCTCTAGACTGTGGAACCTTGATTTCCAAATGAAACGCAACATTTAATTTGGATCAGTGATGATTTGAGGTATCGTGTCATCTGCTGCTGTTGGTCCACTGTGTTATCAAGTCCAAAGTCACCACAGCCGTCTACCAGAAGATTTTAGAGCACTTCATGCTTCTGTCTGTTGACAAGCTTTATGGAGATGACAATTTCCATTTCCAGCTAGACTTGGCACCTGCCCACGGTACTATAAACCACTGGTAACTGGTTGACTGACCATGGTATTACTCTGCATGAATGCCCAGCCAACTCTCCTGACCTGAACTCCATAGAGAAACTATGGACTATTGTCAAGAGGAAGATGATACACACCAGACCCAACAATACAGACGAGCTGAAGGCCACATCAAAGCAACCTGGGCTTCCATAACACCTCAGCAGTGCCACAGGCTGATAGCATCCATGCCACGCCGCATTTAGGCAATAATTCATGCAAAAGGGGCCCAAACCAAGTACTTAGTACATATACATGATTATACTTTCTAGAGGGCCGACATTTCTGTATTTAAAATCCTTTTTTTATTGATTTTATGTAATATTCTAATTTTCTGAGATTTTGAATTTGGGGTTTTTATAAACTGTAAGCCATAATAATCACAATTATAAAAAATAAAGGCTTCACATATCTCACTTTGCCAGCAAGGCTGGTTTTATGTAACTTTAAAACATGTCAAACTTGAAAATATTATTTGTGTTGAAGCTGGAGTTAAAGTATTACCAGACATTTGCTCATTAGTTAATTTTGACAGCTTTTTAAAAATGAGCAAATATAGGCCAATAATTAAGTTATCCCGTGAGCTCCTCGGGGGCTAAAGTGTATGGTGTCTTGACATGCTGGTTAGAAAGCAACACACTATGTTTATTCCTTTTGTCTTAAATAGTTTTTTTGTGGCGTTTGCGGGTTAGATTTAGCCATTTCTCTGACAGCCTCTGGACGTGAAGATTTTCCATCAGAATAAGTTCCCCCCCGGCACTATTTTGCATCGCTATTATTACAATGAGGGGACCACGTGGTATGAAGTGCCGAAGGCAATGCTCAGGAACATTTTCTAAAGAAAGGCGGCAAGACATTTGGAGTGAATACTGGAAAATGTCGTATGGACAGAAACGGGCCTTTATGTTTCCTTCAGTAAATCAGGTTCCAACGGCAAAGGTCGATGCCAATCCCAGTCAGCGGAGCAGGTCTTTTGGTGTACAGGCTGCAGGATACACACAGGACCCCATAGCAAGTGTGTAAGCTGTTTTTTCTTTCGACGCTAGGCTACCATCCAACCAACGATAGCCTGGTTCTCTCTGTGATGGGCAAAGACATATCGACTGCTCTAGCTCAATCTAATGATCAACGATTGAAACACGAGCCTGCCAACAAGCTGGACTTGAAACCATTGAAAGACCACATAGAGTCTTACCACGCATCTGTGAACCACTACCGGAGGGAACATGCCAACTTCATCGACAAGGGGAACCACTGCTCTTACGATACGTATTATTAGGCAGTGAAGTCAGCAAACATTAGCTTTGCCAAACTTGGAGAGGAAGAGTGCATGCATTGTCTGCTCCAGGACCAGCACATGAGGGCTGATCACCAGGGGTAGGCTGCAGACGATTGCCCTCAGTGCGAGAGGTGGCGCCTGCACAAATCTGCAGCTGTCGAGACCAGGCTGCATTATAGGGCAGATGCAGAAGGACTGGCCTGAAAATACAGCAGTCCGAAGGCTCGACCTTCAAAAGGTCATAATGCTTCCGTGTATGCCTGGGGCGAAGTCAGCAGTTTTTACCCGGCGCATCTTGGCATACCATGAGACCTTTGCTGCAATTAGAGCCATGAAGACAAAAAAAACATCTCTATTGTCTGGCATGAGGGTGTTGCGGGGCGAAGTGCCAAAGAGGTCACCTCTGCATATGCAGCGGCTTTGCAAAAGGAGCGGGACACTAAACATGTTGTGTACTGGGTTGACAACTGTAGCGCCCAGAATACAAACTGGTGTCTGCTGACATCACTAGTTACTCTAGTTAACATGGACACAATATCTGCAGAAGAAGTGACCCTGAAGTTTTTTGAGCCTGGGCACACATTCATGAGCGCAGACAGCTTTCACCATGGTGTGGAACAGGAGATGCAGCACAGACCAGGAGGGCTGGTCTCCACTGAGCTGGACTTCATCCAGAAACAGTTCACATCCTGTGTACCAGCCACCTTGAGGCCGCAAGACTGGGATGTAGAGGAGGCCAAGAAGATGGAGATCCTGGGGAATCTGGTTCCACTCATGAAGCCAACCAGAAGATTATCCTGGAGCTCTTTGGCTATTTGAGGCCTCAATGAGGATGAAGAGTGGTCTCTCTCTCTCTCTCTAAATAAAACATTTTCTATTCCATCAAAAATGATGTAGGGGGTCAAACCTATGGACAACTCTGTCTCCACCGTGTGGCCAAAACACTGCAGTACACCCTTACCTCTTCAGGTGGGCGTATCCAAACGCTAGGCAAGTTTATTTTTAATTTTTTTTTAGAGCACATTAAAGGCTAGTCTGAAACCCCACCCCGGATAATAGCCGGGGACTTTAAAAGGACGCTCTCGCGGCGTGTTTCGGCCTCTCTGAACATTGGCTCTTACCGGTTACATATAGAGACTTATTTTGTAAATATTACTGTGATGTCTTTTACTGTGACATCACAGTAATATTTACAAAGTATATTTTTTTTAACCCTATATTTCTCTTTCTGTGATGTCACGAGAAAGAGAAATATAGGGTTAAAAAAAAAACACTCTTTCTGCCTTTTCTCAGGCTAGTATGAACCGATTTTTTTTTTTTTTTTTTTGCACATTTATACTACATATGATCTCAGAATTCAATACACCTTCATATTCAAACCGGTGAAGTAGGCCTTTAAGTAGCGGGCTCAGGGCCGCCTTAATGCACAGGCTTACCTGGGCTGAAGCCCCAGGGCATATGAAGATCAGGGGCCTATAAAAAAAAAATAGGCTCAATATAGGCCCCTGATCTAAGAAGGCCCCGGTCATTGTCATTTAAAATAATACATTATTGACTGGCTCATGATAGGCCCCAACTCTTCGTAGGGGGGTGTACGGAGATCTGGGGCCTATCATGAGCCAGGAAAAAAAAAATCACATTATTTTTGGCCTATGAAGATCAGGGGGCCTATCATTCACCAGTACATTTTTTTTTTTTTTTTTAAATAACATTGTTCGGGGCAACGCAGATCAAGGGCCTATATTGAGTTGAGCCAATAAAAACAAAACGAAGAAGTAACTTTGGGATAAGGGATTATATAAAAGAAGGGAATGCTGACTGACTGGATTTTTTAAACCTTTATATTTTTGTTTCTGCTTTTTGGTATTTCTGTCTCCAAATGATTCCAGAAAATAGCTCACATAGATAGGCCAGTTGATTTAGCCTTAGTTTTCCTCTCTAAGTGCACCAGATTGATAGCCTGGTCCAACCATCGTACTTCATTTAATTTGTACAGAAGGTCTGGAAGTGCTGTAATTGGCAAACGTTCACTCACTTGGAGGCGGGTGTCTGTCGAAGTTTAAAACTATTGGATCTGCCCAGTGCCACTCTGGATTAGCCAACCAATCGCATCACGTTTGGTCGTCACGTGTCATGAGCCGGCTTCTGACGGTGCGTTCCAGTTGGACAGGGAACTCGGAAATGTCCGACTTCACTACATATTGTAGTCTATGAATCTACCGGTACCTGGCAACAGTAACTTGTTAGAGCCTAACGTTTAGTTATTTGGACGAGAAAGGTTTTAGGCGTCCATACTTTCGCAAGCAGATGCACTGGAACACAGACAGGTCGGAACTACCAAGTCGGAAATCTCCTTCTTCCGAGTATAAAGGAACACAGCATTCAACTGAAACTGGAGCGTGACTTCGACGTCATCGTTCTCAGCCACTCGCTCTGTTCGCTGATTGGACGATTGTAGATTCTCCGGTAAAACTGGGAAATGCACTGTACACCCAGACTGACTACTGAAGGGAAAATTAAATTTGGCCGGAAGTAGGCGGGCGGGTGGAGCCAGGCTACCAGATTGATGCATTTTACTTTAAAAGGTTCACATTTTTTTTGGATTTGACATATGTACGTTATTTTGCCATTATTTTACTGGTCCGGCCCTCTTGAGATCAGAGAGGCTGTATGTGGCCCTCGAACCAAAATGAGTTTGACATCCCTGCTCTACATTATCAATAAAGCATAACAATGCCAAAAACATATCTTAAAAAAAACCAAAAAAGAAAAACATTGCATCCATCAACTTAACGGACCCGTCCCTCACACCAAGGCCCGAAAAAACGTAAGGGAACCAGTCAAACCTTCGCTAATTCAAACTACTACTGAGCTTCCCTCCATCCAGGACACCTACAGGGCCCGGTGTGTTAAGAAGGCCCTCCGAATCATTGGGGACCCCAGCCACCCCAACCAGAAACTGTTTCAGCTACTGCCTTCAGGGAGGCGGTACCGAAGCGTAAGGGCCAAAACCAGGCCCCCAAGACGCTGCCTTCTCCGAGCAGCCAGCATGGACAGGTGGCCACGCCTGGTATTACACGCATTAGACTGTCTGGGACGGGTCCGTAAATCAAAATGGAGATCATAGAGGTCCAGCCCAGGTCCAGCCCCATTCATTCCCAATACAATTTTGTCAAACAAGAATTTATCTCCGCTAAACTTTTTCTGGATATCAATCAAAGGCTCATACTTTTCTTTAGACCACGAACTAATAGAATGGAAGTTTTCGCTTTTCAAAACGCCACCGAAAGTGTTTTATAGCCGTTTTATTTTCAGTTTTAGCCGTTAGGCGTGTAGCCGCTAAAAGGAGTCGTAGTGAAACAACCGTTGCTTTGGCCGGCCCGGCCTCCGATGGCGGGAGAAATCTTCGTTTATCACTATATTACTTTACAACGACGGGGTGTAATTTAAAGATTACATATAGAGAATCATCGGGGATTAGTAATTTATACTTCCATGGTCGATAAACAATGCAACTGTGCTCGTCCCGCTTAGCTTAATGCACGGACATATTATAACGTTACACTGAGTAACGTCATGCTTTAAGGGCGTGCCACGCTCACGTGAAGCAGAAAGTCACTTCCTTGTGGCTTCCCTGCGCCAATGAGCAGCTTTCATAGGAATGAATGGGCGCCATGTTTCAATACAGGTGTCCATTTCTTTATATGTCCATGGCCAAAACCCAGAGGATGACCAACAGTTATTTCCCCCAAGCCGTCAGGCTCCTGGAGAAACACACTACCCCCAAACCATCCACACGCACTCCACAACAGACTGGTATTTAACCACATACTTGTCTATTGTAATTGCACAGCATTTATTTATTGCACAACTACCTGTGGCTGCTACCACTACCACTTGAACACCCTACACTTCGCACTTTATTACACTAGTTTACTCATTATTATTGATGCTGCTACTTGTTTTACATTTATATTTAGTTCTTCTTATAGTTTCTTATCTTTATTTTGTACTGTTGCTGCTATGTTAATGTTGAGGAACCAAGCATAAGAATTTTACTCTTGTGTACTGTACAATAAAATGTAATAAAAGTGATTCGGATTCCTGGTGAAACAATTATAAGGAATATAAGTAAGGGATCTCAGGCATTCTGGATTGAGCCACAATATTTATTCTACTGTGTTTTTCAAAACTTTTTTTTTCAAAACTTTCTGCACATTCAAAACATCATATTTTGGGATTTTTTTATTTTATAGGATCAGTGTTAACTATTTATGACACTTTACATTGGAAATGAAATGCCAAGCAACCATTTGAAACTAAAGGTATGGGCTATCAGCAGCTAGCTAACGTTAGATAGTGAGCTATATATGATAGCGGGCTATGGAGGGGAATCCTTGGTCAGCAGGGTGTTGGAAAGCTCAGTGATAATGGCCTCCGCCTTCTTAAACTCTGCTCTGAACACCAGCTGGTCATCACCAATACTCTAACCATTGGCCCCTTCTTGACGACATCGTGGTCCCCCATGTGGACGGGAAGATTGTGTTAATCTTCAGGGCCATGCATGGAGCAGACTGCTGGACTGACCAACAAATGATCAAAACCAAACTTCAAATGTAAATCCGTTTTACATTTGAAGTTTGGTTCAACAGGCAAACAAACAGCTCAACTGTGACACACTCAAATCCCAGTATTGTGTAGATCAGCTTAGGGCCCAGTTTGCATCAAACCACTTGGCAATCCCTGACATCTGACCCCAAAATCAACGCTGCTTTTTGATTTAGCCTAGCTGTTAGCCTGGACTTTTTCGGGTAATGTCAGCTAGAAAAACAGGGTTTCCTCCCCCCGTTGAAACCCTGCCCTTTTTGGATTGAAGGAAATTGGCAACCATCTTTATAAAGGCTACATTTTTTACAATCTATGGTCCACACACGATATAAACTTTAAAATTACAGGAAGTCAACACTATGTAGTGAGTGTAATACATATAGGTATGTTAAGATATTTGCTTGCGTTAGGGCAGGAGAAAGAGAAAACAGCAAAGAAGCACAGTTTACTATATCTTTCAGTCATACAGTGGCATGGCCGAGGGCGGAACTGTTTGGCCGTGTTCGAACTGATTGGGTGTTGGCAACAATGAACACAGCTCAAAGCTCATGCTGTGAGATAACATGGGCTCTTCAGTCTGTGTCACTATGCAATATTTTAGGCCCTGTTCTCACGGTGAAAACGTGACAGTTTTCCCGTTTTTGGTTTTAAAAAATAACCCCCGTTCAGACACAATTTATCTGACATCTTCACTCGTACACATGTTTTTAGAGGAAACAGGACGAAATCGCTGTAGTAAGCATGCCAGGCCAGCAGTTGGCGGTACAAGGTAGTAGTAGATAGCTTTTCCGGTACAATTTGATGCATAAAACCTTACTGTAACCGAAAATTAATGCCACTAACGTTCATAAAGCGGTTGGTGTAAGCTTGGGGTTACAAGTATTGTAAATGACATGCTTTCTGTCCTCTTATTTCACCGGATTAAACTCGTGAAAACAGAAGAAATGCTGATAGTGAAGGCATATAGAAGCTACAGACGTTTATTTTGCTAGAAAAACCGGCAGAGCACAAATCTTTCCCCAGACAAAGTGGCGGGTGCATGGTATCAATAACTTACTAATAGACTATAGACTAAATTGGCGAGTGTTATATTTGAGCCCTGCACGACACTCTCCACTGATCACAGTGATGGTGCCGCGGAGACACCGTGCATGTTATGTTGTCTTCTAACTTTATAACTCGCGTGTGGGTATTTTGACAGCAAATGTTATAGACTATGCATACGTGAAGTGGAGCCGTGATGTCAGCGTTATCAGGGAAAATGGTTTCGGTGTTTACAAGAAACCAAAACCGTTGTGTTTTCCAAAAAATCCTCCCTGGGAGTAGATCTCAAAAACTTGCGGTTTCATGCCTGCGTTTGCTGTTTTCATGTACATAATATAGTGCAACCGTGGGATTTTTTCCGCGTTTGCACCGTTTCGTGTTGCCGTGAGAACAGGGCCTTAGTCACACAAAAATAATCCCTTCAATTATCACTTCTGACCGACTAGAATGAGTGGTGGTGTGTTTATCTCCACAGCAACCCATTTTTTTTAAGCTCATGCTAAATCAGAAGATTCAGGCTGTGTCTTGATTCAGAGACCACGCACTTGGTAGGACGCAGTCTCGCGGTCTATGAAGGCTATAGCCTATGAAGGCCGATTTTAAGGCCGGTTTTAAGGCCAACGACCTTTGTTAAACGAGACGGTCTCCGCAGGTCTCCGTTTACGAGCATTTCCGGTTTACGTAACAAGCCGTTACCTTGCGTGACGACTCGCCGCTCCTGTGCTGCCTAGCAACCCTGATTGCTGCCAACGGAGACAGCCCTGTCAGCAGAGGAAAAAAGAAAAATAAGTTGTCTACTAGACGAAAAGAAAAAAAAGTACAAGAAAAAAAGAAAGGAAGATAAAAGTTAAGAAGATGGATGCTGTTTTGTTATTTTTTATTTTATTTTATGCAATCTCTGAAAAAAACGCAATGAATCTTGGGATATGTTGGGCCACGAAGGATACATCTGATGCAGCCTTCAAAACTGCTTCAAAACCGTGAAACGAAGGCTGCATTTCACGACCGCATATGAGGAGCCTTGCAAGGAGCCTTGCAAATGGGACAGCCTTTGCGCGCCGCTATGACGCAATCGGTCTTCAAATGCAGCCTACGAGGCCGGTTCCAAGACCGCAACCCCTGAATCAAGACACAGAAGATTCAGTGTGGTTCTGCCCAGTGACGGCGCTACACTGGGGCTAAAGCCCCGTTAGAAATCTGGTTAGCCCCCGATACAGCCCCCCCAGGATTCTAGTCCCTTATACTGTATTGCAATAAACAGCTGTTAATATTTTCTTTAAATGCTCCTAACAATTCAATTGTCCTTGTAGTTTACTTCTATTCTTATTCTTAGGGTTAGCCTACATCTTAAAAGTTAAAGGCCTACTTCACCGGTTTGAATATGAAGGTGTATTTAATTCTGAGATCATATGTAGTATAAATGTGCGAAAAAAATTGAAATCGGTTCATCCTAGCCTTAGAAAAGGCCTTTAATGAATATCAAAGTCAGAACGATTTCGGAATCCTAATGTAAAATTCTGGATGTTTGAGGAGCACCTGAATGTAGCATTCCTTGTCTCATCCCGGCCTATGCGCGTGACCAGTAGGCTGCCGCGGGAAGTAAGGGTGCTGCACATTTAAAGCACACCTTTGAAGCACTCGCCTAGACCAGGATGTTGAATCACTTTAAGAAAACTCAAAGCCTCTGTCCGAGCAAAGCAGCACATAACCTGGTGAAACCTGTGGCAATGAGTCTGAGACCTCGCCTGTGTAAGCCGCCGTGCAGAAAAACTATGTGGTTTAAGACTAAAATGATCACAGAGAAGAAAGGCTTCCGCGATCCGATTGCATGTCCCGAGCCCTGATACACAGAGACATGTCGCCAAACTGAATGCGCAACTATGGAACTGTACAGTGAAGCAGCCGCCCCCTCGTTAGTTTCAGTCTACAGCCGACACAGTTAATATAACCACTGCACGGACAGCATTTAAATAAAGCCTCTAATTATTATTATCCTAAGGGCTTTGATGCAAATTATGAAATCTAAACATAACGGCGGCAGTGATGGTGCGTAAAGGACAGCGCAGTTGGCAAGCTCTCCTGACACGTCGACTCCCAACATTGTGCAATGAGTCGAGGCTTTGAATTCAATGCTGGGGATGTTGAGTTCTTTGGCGATTTCCCGTGCCTTTCTATTGTCTACTATAGTCTCACCGCGTTCTCTCTCTCAGCGCACAAACACACGTCCCAGCCGCTTCAGAGCAGCTATGTGCGCGTCTGTTTTATGTTGGCGAGCCTGAATAAGTAGCCTATATTTTAGAGAAGTTTCACATCAGGCCAGCCTATTATGTAGCCTAGTAATGTGCCGAGTCCTTTTATTTATTTATTTATTTATTTTTGCCTCGCACCCGGCCGAGAGTGAAGCAGCTCCGCCGTCAGCATGTCATTCAAATAGGCTGCTGCATCCAAATCATCCCGCAATCACCAATTTGATACCAGAAAAGTTGCCAGCGTGCCTGTTTCTCCCCAGCGCACAGCAAAGGAGATATATATTTAGGCTACTATTGTTATTATAAAATGTCACGCAAGAGAGACTATAAACAGGGGGCGCTCCGGTGGCGTAGTGGATAGAGCGCTTACCATATTGGCTCCGGGCTTCGTTGCAGTGGTCGCGGGTTCAAATCCGATTCGTGGACCTTTACTGCAGGTCATCCCCCCTCTCTCTGTACTGTCTAATAAAGCTTGAAAATGCAAAAAATTAAAAATAAAAGAGACTAAACAAACATAATGGCCAGTTATCATTTAGATTAGATGGCAAGTTGATAAGGCAGATCCTTTGGAACAACTAAAAAAGGCAAAAGTTAATGATGATGTGAACAACTTGTTTGCGCTTTCAAGTAGCCAGAACACAAGAAACAAGTCTTTGAGGCTCAAATTTCCCCCCCCCCCCCCCCCCCCCGCTGTTGTACAGACCCTAAATAAACGAGCCACACCGAGTTTTAATGAAACACACGCAGAATCTCTTTTCTGGCTATACGTTATAGTGCAGCACCCCCACATATTGGTCAAGCCCCTCCTTAGATCCGGTGGAGAAAAAATCCTGGCGCCGTGCATGGTTCTGCCAGTGTGAAGCTCCCTGCTGTAGGCTATAGTTAGCATCTGTCGCTTGATGAGTGCAATACCGCTGAACAGGTATAGTCACCCGCCTTTTACTGGAACTGAATCCCAGAGGCTGCGTAAAAGCTTTGACTCTGTGTAGCCTATTGCTTTGAAAAATGATCAAAGTGCTGCAAGCCAGAGAGGGCCATGGAACAGAGAGTGAGCCAAACATCAATTTGTGTGAATCAATCAGCCAATTCTCCTGGGGTCAGAAAGGTTGTCCTTTTTCTGCTTCAAAGGGAGAGCTAATGAAGCCAGAAGTCACTGCTTTATGAGAGAGACTTATTGTGAGCTCAATTATTATGACCCACCACAGCCAACAGTAAACCAATAAGAAATGGGCACTATGGCTGTCATACTGCTGATGAGGGCTGCATTCAAATATTCAGTTCAAGTTAATTGCTGTTTAGGTTTATGTTTGTATGTTGTTTACCACAAAATTCTGACCCTGCCGTTTGAACTTTGCAACTGAAATTGAGACTCATCAAACCAGGCAAGTTTTTTTTTCAATCTTCATTGTCCAATTTTGTTGAGCCTGTGCAAATTGTAGCCTCAGTTTCCTGTTTATTCGCTGACAGGAGTGGCACCCGGTTGGGTCTTATGCTTCTGTAGCCCATCTGCTTCAAGTTTGTTTGTGTTGTGCATTCAGAGATGTTATTTTTGCATACCCCTGACATCAACAAGGCATCGCTGAATATGTTTTCCTTTTTCGGACCATTCTCTGTAAACCCTAAAGATAGTTGTGCATGAAAATCCTAGTAGATATCAGTTTCTGAATTATTCATACCAGCCCGTCTAGCACCATCAACCGTGCCACGTTCGAAGTCACTTAAACCCCCTTTCTTCCCCATTCTGTTGCTCGGTTTGAACTTGCATGAACTTGTCTACATGCATAAATGCATTGAGTTACTGCCATGTGATTGGCTGCTTATTAGATATATGTGTTAACAAGAAATTTAACCGGTGTACCTAATAAAGTGGCTGGAGAATGTATATTGATGTTGGATAAGAAAAACTGCATGAGCAAACAACTGCAGAAAACTTCTACCCCCACCACCATCACAGCACAGATTGCAGTAAGACAACATGTTGGAATGGTAATCAAGTTAAAGCAGGGAAGTCAGAGCATATCCTGGTTTGTGCCATGGGGAAATATGACAAATGATTTATGTCTGGCAATTATTATACTATGGAGGTCATTTGTTAGACTTCAAACGCACCGACGTCCCCTTTGTAATTGAATCATACAAAATAATGACTTTCATACTTTCTTTAGTCCGACTGTTTGTCTTTGTTCTCTATTGTTTTGTTTGCTCCAGGAAATGATTTATGTCATACATTATGCAAGTGCCTTTGATTTAATTAAAGTAATAATTTAAAACCAGACATTTTCAGTTGTAAAATGGCAAAGAAATCTTCACTGCTTAGACTATGCTGATGGCAAAAATTCATGGCATTTTTAGTTCTGACCATTTAATTTAAAAAAAGGAAGGCACATTCATCCTGCCATGTGAACTGTTTATAAAAACATAATAGAGCAGTGTCCTACGAAGGGCCAGGCCACTTGGCAAAAACATACACATTTTTAACCATATGAAACCACAATAACTTGATGCCTTTATCTCTTTGTTTATAGATGTATTTATTATTTTTAACCAGTTAAATCAGGGCTGTAGTTTTCTGTCTCTCACTGGAACACACACTGTATTGATTGTATTAATTAATTATAAATAAAAACTTGCGGCAACTTTGCCATCAACATATTGTTCTTAATCTCTATGGCAACCGCAAAATCAATGAAGATCGCAGCGTGGGAGAGGCAGTCCCTTTGTGGCAGTTTGTCCAGTGTTATATGTACAGGTCCTTCTCATATAATTAGCATATTGTGATAAAGTTGATTATTTTCCATAATGTAATGATAATAATTGAACTTTCATATATTTTAGATTCATTGCACACCAACTGAAATATTTCAGGTCTTTTGTTGTTTTAATACTGATGATTTTGGCATACAGCTCATAAAAACCCCAAATTCCTATCTCAAAAAATTAGCATATTTCATCCGACCAATAAAAGAAAAGTGTTTTTAATACAAAAAAGTCAACCTTCAAATAATTATGTGCAGTTATGCACTCAATACTTGGTCGGGAATCCTTTCGCAGAAATGACTGCTTCAATGCGGCGTGGCATGGAGACAATCAGCCTGTGGCACTGCTGAGGTGTTATGGAGGCCCAGGATGCTTCGATAGCGGCCTTAAGCTCATCCACAGTGTTGGGTCTGGTGTCTCTCAACTTCCTCTTCACAATATCCCACAGATTCTCTATGGGGTTCAGGTCAGGAGAGTTGGCAGGCCAATTGAGCACAGTAATACCATGGTCAGTAAACCATTTACCAGTGGTTATGGCACTGTGAGCAGGTGCCAGGTCTTGTTGAAAAATGAAATCTTCATCTCCATAAAGCTTTTCAGCAGATGGAAGCATGAAGTGCTCCAAAATCTCCTGATAGCTGGCTGCATTGACCCTGCCTTTGATAAAACACAGTGGACCAACACCAGCAGCTGACATGGCACCCCAGACCATCACTGACTGGGTACTTCACACTGGACTTCAGGCATTTTGGCATTTCCTTCTCCCCAGTCTTCCTCCAGACTCTGGCACCTTCATTTCCGAATGACATGCAAAATTAGCTTTCATCCGAAAAAAGTACTTTGGACCACTGAGCAACAGTCCAGTGCTGCTTCTCTGTAGCCCAGGTCAGGCGCTTCTGCCGCTGTTTCTGGTTCAAAAGTGGCTTGACCTGGGGAATGCGGCACCTGTAGCCCATTTCCTGCACACGCCTGTGCACGGTGGCTCTGGATGTTTCTACTCCAGACTCAGTCCACTGCTTCCGCAGGTCCCCCAAGGTCTGGAATCGGCCCTTCTCCACAATCCTCCTCGGGGTCCGGTCACCTCTTCTGGTTGCGCAGCATTTTCTGCCACACTTTTTCCTTCCCACAGACTTCCCACTGAGGTGCCTTGATACAGCACTCTGGGAACAGCCTATTCGCTCAGAAATTTCTTTCTGTGTCTTCCCCTCTTGCTTGAGGGTGTCAATGATGGCCTCCTGGACAGCAGTCAGGTCGGCAGTCTTACCCATGATTGCAGTTTTGAGTAATGAACCAGGCTGGGAGTTTTTAAAAGCCTCAGGAATCTTTTGCAGGTGTTAGTTGATTCAGATGATTAGGTTAAGAGCTCGTTTAGAGTACCTTTTCATGATATGCTAATTTTTTTAGATAGGAATTTGGGGTTTTCATGAGCTGTATGCCAAAATCATCAGTATTAAAACAACAAAAGACCTGAAATATTTCAGTTGGTGTGCAATGAATCTAAAATATATGAAAGTTCAATTATTATCATTACATTATGGAAAATAATCAACTTTATCACAATATGCTAATTATATGAGAAGGACCTGTACATGGCGTTGGCCAGGAAGGTTAACCCCCTTCACAGCCTGTGTAAAAGGGGGAAATGGGAGGAGGGGGGGCAAGGATGGGTCTATTTCGGGCTTTTTTATGTATTATATAAGTTATTGGGCTTGTTTACATATCAACTAACGTTTGTTAGAAAATGTTATAAACTCTGACTGAATGCATTTATTAAGTAGGTCTAATTGGGGCCACTGTTACAGAAAAAAGGGCTCCAGGAGAAGGGGGAAATTTTAGACATTAAAGTCAAATATTCTCTAATGTAAATGTTGTCAACTTTTAGGGGAAAAAAACAGAAAGCTAGAGTTGGTATTTGCCGATGGCCTGTATAAGTCTAGGTCCGGTGAGATCATGCTATTGCAATATTTGCCAGCATGTTCTTTTCATTATAAATGTAAAATGTTTTGTTTTTGTCTTGTTTGTTTTTTAACATGACATTGATAGTAAACTTCGATATATTTTGAAAGTAAGTCTAAAGATGTACAAAAAATGTAGGCCTATCTTTCCAAGCTGCTTTCCACTCAGCTGGTGCTGCAACATCACAGCTCTGAATTTCCTACTGTAGCCTGCTATTGTTAAGGTGCGAACAGACTAGGCACTTAACACGCGTAAGATTTACGTGCTTAACGCAGCTAAAATGTTGCTTGATCATTTTGTGTCAAAAATGGTTATACACGCGTAACGTGCCTAGTCTCCCTCCCGATATTGTATTTCCCTAATCAACCATGGCTGCGATCAGACCCGACCCGACACAACAGCGTGCATGTCCGCACAAAAACAACAACAACACGGCCAACAACTGTGCCAAAAGGCAAACTGAACAGCACAAATAGCCTAGCATTAAAACAGCATTGCATATTCACGGCAGCTAACAAACACAGTTACAGCAGCATCGGTGCACGGCGGCACAACATAAAGGCAAGTAGTCAAAATTACCCTACCTGGCTGTGACAGGGGACCGTGACAGGGGACCGTGGCTGGCGTAGATCAACACCGGTGCTTTGTGTACTTGTCGTGAAAGTCCCGCGGACATAGTCTTCATGTTTGGGTTCATAATATGAGGCGCTGGCCGCCCGCACACAACCGGGTGAGTTAACTAATGCTATACGGCGCTAACTTGTTTTATCGGCTAAAGCACAGCTACACATATTCACTGAATTAACCAGGAAGTCCATTCTCCTGGTTTACTTTCCCCACGTCTTTTAACCCCGAGCGGCTTCATACAGCACCGGCCGCCCGCAATACATTTTCCTCCTCGGTACGTGTTTCTCAGCCTCTGTGTACACTGTTCCCACCGTGCCAATGTATGTGACGTCGGGTCAAGCCCAACGCTGATTGGCCAACGTGGCTAATCGTCACACGTAGGAGCGTAAAAAGTAAAAGTAAAAAAAAAAACTCCTCGCGTAGCTGCGTATATAAACGCGGCTAACGCGGCTAAAATGTTGCTTTAGCGCGAGTGGCGCACATACGCGCCATGTACGCGCGTAAACCAATGGTTCCCTATGGAAAAACGGCCGATTTTATACGCGTCTGTACGCGTGTAAAGTGCCTAGTGTGTTCGCACCTTTAATATTTCCTGTTCATTTTCAAAATGTAATCCCAGCAAGTATTACACTTTAAAGATCTCCTATTACACTACTTTTTCTGGTCTTAATTCGATGACTCCTATAGAGCAACCTGACACGAATCACAGCTCAAAAAACCATGTAGATTTTCGGGAAGCTCTTCCTCTCATCTCAGCGATTTCCGCATTCTCTGTCCACACTCTGCTTCGTCCTTCTCCGCCCCCTCGCCCCCCCCGAAAACCCCACTCCGTTGTGATTGGTTACCTTCCGGAACACTTTCAGCGGCGCGCTGGCAGATTTGAGCAGGCAGGTGGCCGGAGCGTGCCTGAGCATGTTGCAGCATAATCATACATGGAAAAATCCAGATTATCTACGTAACGAATCCCGGAAATTTGAACAAGTGAATTCTCGACCGGCTGCCCTAGTGTTTAGCGCTCTGCACAGCCACCCCAGACGGTCAGCAAGGAATACGTCTAAATGCATGTAAGTCATTATTTGACACTTAACTATGGTTAAACATGACTATAAATCATTATAACATTGTTTATAGGTCATAAAAGTCGAAAAAGTATAATAGGTCCTGTTGAAAATTTGGATTTTTTTTTCCCCAAATGTTTTCTCGCCCTAATCCGGCGTCTAATATTAACATATGAATACTGTGCAAAATTTTACTCAACTCACTTCACGCATCCTTCAATTCATGTATCTAAAATTAAAGCCTTTAAAAGTCTTAAATTCATTAAAAAAAAACTGCTGGTCTTAAATACATTACTCAAAGGTCTTACATTTTGTTGGGGCAGGAATATTTAATGTTTGTCTATGTATTTTTTTCTTCCGGACTTTACGAGAAGGAGGCAACTTTCTAAATAGCTGCTGTGCTGATATAAAAGTCCGACACTAAGAAGAAGAAAGTGTGTCCCCTCTCTCGGAATTTGAAGTCGGTCGCACTAAAGCAAGAAAGGAGAGACCGACGCAGCGAAATGCATGACCAGCTATTACAAATTCAGTGAGAAGTGGAGGGACGACGATATATTGTGGCTGGCTTTATTCCCCTTGGCGACCACACACTGTACTGCTACTTGTAGGTGCGCAACCACCCGCCCGCTGATGATGTAGGCAGTGGCGGAGCCAGGAAATTTTCATTGGGGTGGCCAGGATGGGGCCAGTGATAATTTTTGGGTGGCAAGCACAAGGGCTTTGGTTTTGCTTCAACATAAGTGGGGGTCTGGGGGTACTCCCCCAGAAAAAAATGTACTTCAAACATACCATTTTGTGCATTCTGGTGAATTTTAATGTACTTATTTATGCCTTCTGTAGCCTATTTAATTATTATGGTGGACATGTCTACATTTCTGTTAAGGAAAAGACAACAGGCTCCCAGTGACGTAAATATAATGTTATAAAAAGCAGTAAGGCTCTCAGGCATCTGTATTGCTTTCAAATATTTACTCTACTGTATTGTTCAAAACATTTTTTTTAGGACACTACTCATGACACAGCAGCAGTGTGAACTATTATGACACTTTAATTTTTGAAATCATATGGGAATATGTATTAACAATTAGGAGATATATCAATGTTTCAACATCCTAAACTGTTATTTTTACCTCTTTTGGGGGAATAGGGTTGTCTTTCTTACTTTTTGAGGGGGTAAAATGTATCTCTTCTGATTATTGGGATGGGGGGGGGGACATCCCCTGTGCCCCCTCCCCCCGCCCCACCTCCCCAAATCTACGCCTATGGGCAAGCATGTGTTTGTGAGTTGCTGAAACTCACAAACACCACAGCTGCCACCGAAATGTTCAGACTTCAGAATTTGCATCAAAGCCCTAATGATCATAAAAACAAGATGCTTTATTTAAACTATGTCCATGTTTAGGTGGTGATTGTATTTTTTTCGGCTGTAGGCCTACTGAAACTAACGGAGGGAGTCAGGCGGCTCACTCTATAGGCATTTCCTCTTGTTGCGCTGTCAGTTCGCAATGCCTACATGGCTGTGTTTTCATGCTCGTGAAATGCAATCCGATCGCGGAAGCCTCCCCTGAACAACGTTAGCGGACATGAGATCCCCGGCGGCCGGTTATCATTTTAGCCGTTAAGCCACAGAGCTTTTCTCACCGGCAAGGTGATGACACCGTTACCCACAGTCACAGTCTCACCCCATGTTTCACTGGGTGAATCACTGCTTTGCTCACGCAAGGCTTTTGTGTTTCGGTTTAACATCAGTCTTGGGCGAGCGACTGTTTTAACTTTATGCTGAATAACCATTGCACTGCAATCGCTGAAAGCGAAATAGTTCAGGCGGGGGCGGGGCAGAGCGGAGCGCACTAGTAGAGATGGAAGGGTTCGCTTACTTGCCAGTCGAAGCGTCAGGTCTGTAGTAACCCCATGGTAGTAACCATGGTAGTAACAGGCATTCAGGCTTGAGCTGTTACATGATGTGTGCGTGCGGCCAAAAGGTCCGACAGTGTACTAGCGGTGTAAGAAAGGTTCCGCATTTTTCCACAGCCGCCAAAACTATTGACGGATGTGATATGGCGCTTGGGGTGGCCAATGGGGTGGCCGAGATTCTGCGGGGGGTGGCCGTGGCCACCCCCCCCCCCTGGCTCCGCCACTGGATGTAGGTAGGCAGGGGCGCAACTACCCACTTTCTGGGGGGTATGCAGGCACTTAGCAGGCGCAGGGTTTTTCCTGCATAGAGAAAGTTTTGGCGCGCGCCAAAGCGGATTTATCCAGCGCCAAAGGAAAATCAGGAGCGCCAAAATAATAAAGATTGAGAATAAATATAGGCTAGCTATTTATAACCTCTCCAAATTCAGCCCAATTTAAGTCATCCTTCTTGAAGGGCTGGGCAATAACTTGAATTTCATTTTCGAAATGACGGCTTCCCTCAATCATGAAAACAAAATAATCGTTATTAAACTATCTTTGTTCCGCACGCCGGGGAATGCAGGCTTTTAAATGCATCGAACCCTTTCAGCCGAGCCGTGAGCTCCGCTCGGCCCCTCCCTCGCCTGATAGTTGAGCTATCGGCTGGTCCAGAGAGTAGGAGGGAGATGTTGTGCATTGCCGGGTGTTTTGAAAAACTTCTAGATGACGAGAATAAAGGTAAAATTAATTGTGTTGTCTGAAAACACTTCAGACTCACAACAAATTAAAATAATGTGCAAAATATGTCACGCGCGGACACGCGAGTCACGTGGCATACGCAACCGCTAGAGAGAGAGACATACATGAGAGAGAGAGAGAAAAAAGGCATATACGACCTGATCTACACCTCTAAACATCCCGACCAATTTGTTTATTCACTTTAAGTCGAAATCATAGTGGCAATCAAGCAATCAATGAATAAAAAACACAGGAGGTTTAAAGCTCCTTGACTCCTGCCACCACAACTGTCAACACTACAATGCAGCTGCCTATCCACCCTGCTCCTTGACATAAATAAATCATGCCCTTACATTTAATGCTATCAAAGGACGTGCCCTATCAACACCATTTACAACTGGTTATTTTTATTTTGACATATTTATTTTATTCAATTATTAAAAATATGTTTCACTTATTTAGCCTATTTCTATTCTCCCTGTTTTCAGTTCAATTAGGCCTTTGTTTAAAGTCCAAAGTCATGGTGTTAGTAGAAAAAAACCTTGTTAAAAGTCAAATAAATGCATAATGTTCTTAAATCAATGATTAACTGTCTTTAATAATCGTGATAACACAATGTGATTACTCAAAATAATCATGATTATGATTTTTTCACCTTCTTGCAATTTCAATGGTTTAGATCAATTAGAATCAATTAAAGTAATAAATAGGTAGGCCTAGTCATTATTAGTATTTTGACTTCATATCTACAAGTTGTTTATTGTGATTTCATAAGCGTCAGTGAGCTCCACGGTAACGCAGTGATTGACAGGCTGTTCTATTTCGTTCCTACTGACCGCCAGAGGCGGTGCTTACAGCACTGGATGTTCCATCGCGCGCATGCGCAGGTCGAGATCTTTATACCAACAAAGTCACCAATGTAGGCTATTGTCTTTCTAGCATTGTTGCACTGTTGATCGGGTGATAAGTTCGCCTAGACCGGTTGCTTACTTTGATTTAATCGACAGCGAGCGGCTTGGGCTCCAAGCCGCCGCCACAGTACTTTGTAGCATTGTCGCACTGTGCTCGGCTGCTGAGTAGCCTAGAGCGGTTGCATAGGCTACTTAATTGCTCGTCAGGTGGGCGGCTTCGGGTCAGAAGTCTCTTTCACTGTTGTATTTGAGCTGTGTCGCACCAATCGTGTGCTCTCACCTAAGCCTTGCGTTGCATAGCTTACTTTATTTGCTTAGCCAGTGGGTGAGCCGTGCCACACACTAGTATGCTGTTGTATACACTGTATGCTGCTGTATTGCTCGCCGGTGGACGAATTAGTTTCCTAAATCGCCTTCACCGTGTTATTTTAGCCGTGTCACACTGTTGCTCGTGTGTAGGCTGCTGTAGTGTCTCGCCAGTCGGCAGCTTAGTTTCACACCGCTGTGTTATTATAGCCGTGTCGCACCGTTGCACGGTATAGCTCATGCGCCAGTGATCGTCGTTGCCGTCACTGTGTTATTAAGGCGCATTATTGCTTGGGCTCTCGCCTAAGGCTCAATGACATGCTGTCCACAGTGCCTATAGCCTTCGTTGATTGCTCTCCAGTGGGCGCTGACACTGCCAGGGGACTACAGATAGAGAATAGCATTTTGGCTAATTCTAGCATTTTTTTAACCCATGTATGATCATGTGGTTTATTGATTTGCACTGTCCCCTTCTTGAGTAAACTGAATTCAATTGAACTGTGTGGGTGCGCTCTCGTAAAGCTCGATTGCCTAGCCTACTGTAACTTGCTCGCCAGCGGGCGGCATAGTTTTACATCGCCACTGTATTATTCTAGCGGTGTCGCACCGTGGTTCGGTTGCTCTCGCTTGAAGCCCGGTTGCATACCTTATTCGGATTACATATTTTAATTGGCTCTACAGGTCGCGTCGTTGCTTGGGTGTGCTCTCGCCTAGAGCTTGATTGCCTAGCCTACTGTAACCTGCTCGCCAGTGGGCGGCAGGGTTACACTGCCAATGTACTATTCTAGCGGTGTCGCACCGTGGCTCGGTTGCTCTCGCCTGAGGCCCGGTTGCATGCCTTAGTCGGATGCATATTTTAGCTGGCTCGACTTTTGGCTAAATTCTAGCATGTTTTACTGTAACTTGCTCACCAGTGGGCGTAGTTGTACGCCGCCACTGTATTATTCTAGCGGTATCGCCCTTCTTATATGTCCATGGGTGTCGCACCGAGGCTCGGTTGCTCTCGCCTAAAGCCCGGTTGCATACGTTGGTTGCTCGCCAGCAGCGTCTTGGGTTTCCAAGAGTCGCCTTCACTGTGTTATTTTAGCTGTCACACGGTTGTCGTGTCTGTGCAGGCTACTGTAATTTGCTCGCCAGTGGGCGCTATAGTTTTGCACCGCCGCTGTATTATTCTGGCGGGGTCGCGCGGCGGCTCGGTTGTTCTCGCCTGAAGCCCGGTTGCATACCTTAGTCAGATGCATATTTAGTTGGCTCGACAGTGGGCAGCTTACGCCTTCATGACCTCCATACAGTGGGGAATGGCCATGACAAGTGCCCTGCAGGTCTCAGGGTTGAGCACCTGAGGGAAACGCTGTCAGATAACCCATGCATGAACTGTAGTTTCATGTCTCAGGCACTTAGGTTGCTAGGTAGAGGCTCTTCTACTAGCCTCCAACCAGCTCATGGTACCAGTTGCAGTGAGTAACCTTGCGGCTGGGCATCCTTCCTACTACAGGGGATGACATGCTGTCCACAGCTGCGTCCTGTAACCTCTTACAGGTGGGCAGCTCGGCTAGAGGGACAGTGTCCGTCCGTGACTCGCAAGTATGGGGTTAGATGAAGCTCTGGTTTCATCTGCACCCACGAATGCCTCCTTTTCGGCAGGCCCTCAATCCTCCGTTTCTGTGTGCCTCCCTCTGAGCCTTATTCCACTGAGCTCCGTAGATGCTGGCCAGATTTAAGGGCTCTCTCCCATCTGGGAATTTGCTTTCTCACACAGTCCTGGCTCGGTCGCAAACCATACAGGGGTCAGGTGCTAGTCACTCAGCATGGACCCTCAGTGATGCTTCACTGCAGACTTTGCATTACGACTTAGGGAGCTAATAATAATAATAATTTGAATTTATATAGCGCCTTTCAAGGTACCCAAGGTCGCTTCACAAGGAAAAGGGCTAGGCAGGTTGATGTCAACTGTGACGTGGCGCGCCGCCAGGGTTGGCTGGCGCAGTCGGAGGTGTGTCGACAGACCCTCCGTTCTCTTCCAGTGATCCCAGGCCAGGCGTTCGGCCAGCTGCTCTTCAGGCCCGGTGCGAAGTGTTCAGGTTGACCAGGCTAGACAGTAGTTACACGCTGCGACGTGCACCTCTGCCTGATTCCAGGCCGGGAACCTCTGTGGTACCCCGTGCCAATAGCTTCGACCACGTTCAGGTGGACAATCAAGGGGCCAGTGCTTCTCAGCACATTCTGTACAGCGCCGTAACACTGCGCTACAGCTGCATTTCAGGCGCCAGGAGGTCGGCGTCCAGCCTCCGCCCTCCCCCAGAGTCCTTGGGGGTGCTACTCGATACTCGGTAGGTTCTACTCAACCGAAGTTCAGGTACCAGGAGGTGGGGCAGGGTCGCCCCGTTCTGGACTAAGACGGCGGAATCAGTGCCTCACGATTCTTCCTTTCCCCATGCTGCGTGTTGCAGGTGTCCTCCAGTCTATCGCTCAGGCGGACTGGGTTGTGTCATAGCCCTGAAAGATGCTACTTTCAAGTCCCTACTGCCCAATGTCACAGGTGGTCCTCCCCTTTGCATTTCTGGGCAAGGTGTACCAGTTCAGGGTTCTTCCGTTTGGGCCGTCCCTGGCTGCGGATATTAAACAGTGTGTGGCAGCATCCCTGCCACTAATTACAGCTCAGCTGGTGCTCGAGTCGGCGGCCATGCGAGCCTGCCTTTCTCCGTAGCGCGTAGCTACCGTTCAGCAGCTACTACAGCACTTCATGCAATGGAGGCTGCTGGCGTACAGCCTCTTCCTTCGACTGATAAGTATGCTGACCTCAGCATTATAATTATCATTATCCAAGCTGTCCAAGTTCCAGGTGTCCGGAACACAGCGATAGAAAAGGGCCACCCCCGGGGAGTGGAGACTCCATCCGGAGGTGGTGGGCATGATTGGGACAAGTATGGCAGGGCAGTGGCATATCTCTTTGCTTCCGAAGAGATGACCCACTGTCCCCCTGGGTTCTCCTAGATGGAGAGGACCAGTCCTCTAAGGCAGGATGCTCTGGCTAATGCTTGGCCAGTCATCCTGCTTTGTGCATTTCCTTCGCACCGTTGCTTGTGTGTTTTTCACTAAAAGTCCGGTTGCTAATTGTATGCTCGAATGTATTGTCTTTCTAGCATTGTTGCACTGTTGATCGGGTGCTAAGTTCGCCTAGACCGGTTGCTTACTTTGATTTAATCGACAGCGAGTGGCTTGGGGTAGAGCCAAGCCACCGCCACAGTATTTTGTAGCATTGTCGCCTAGAGCGGTTGCATAGGCTACTAATTTGCTCGTCAAGTGGGCGGCTTTGGGTCAGAAGTCGCTTTCACTGTGTATTGAGCTGTGTCCCACCAGCGTGGGCTCTCACCTAAGCCTTGGCATAGCTTACTTATTGCTTGCCAGTGGATGAGCCGCGCCACACACTATGTGTGTAGCTTTTGTTACTGACAACACTGGATGGGGTCCAGCATTGCAGTTACAGCCTACGTTTGGTGGCTCCACATTGGCCAGGAAGGCCATGGATCCCAGCGTTACTAAACTCCTCAAGGAGAGCTTTGGTGCCTTCCAGGGAGACAGGACCTTCTGTCTCAGGTAGGCGGACACATGTGGCACCCGAACTCGGGGCGCCTGCAGCTGTGCGTGGGGCTCCTGGTAGCCAGGACCCACTGTACTTCAGGGGCACTCGCCACTACATGGTGCTATGCAGACAGGTGGAAGTTGTTTTCACAGTGGTGCATGGCACATGGCGAAGTCCCATGGACTTGCTCAGTGGTAGCGATACTACACTTTCTGCAGTCTGTGTTGGGCAGCAGGAGAGCTGCTTCCACCCTGTGCGTCTACGTGGCTGCGATATCGGCCGCACATGCAGGGGTGGACAACCAGACGGTAGGGTCCCACTACCTAGTCAGGCAGTTTCTGAAGGGGGGCCAGAGGCTTCATTCAGCCACCATGACCCCTGAGGGCACCATCATGGGACTTGCAAGTAGTCCTGAGGGCCTTAGGTCTACCCCCATTTGGGCCGCTGAGTCAGGCAGACCTGACGCGGCTGCCTATGAGACGGCATTCCTCCTTGCCATTGCAACTGCAATCGGTCGGTGAACTCCATGCCTTGTCAGTAAGCCAGGCGTGCTTGCGCTGGCATGTAGAAGGGTCAGGAGTGGTGCTCTCGCCAAATCCATCCTTCCTATCCAAACGATTGTCTCCCCACCATGTAAACCAATCGATCGAGTTGGCTGCTTTCAATCCCCTGGGCTCACCAGGGGGTGCAGAAAGAACGTCAGTACCACTGTGCCCGGTGCGGGCGCTTAGGGCATAGGTTGTGGCAACAACCAGCTTGCGTAAGACAAATACCTCTTTGTCTGCTATGGGAGCTGCATGAAGGGGGCTGCCCTGTCCAAACAGAGACACTCCCACTGACTTGTGGAGGTGGTCTTGAATGCATATAGAGCACAGGGGCTCCCCATGCCTTGACCGTTGAGTACCACTCTACCAGGAGTATGGCTACATCATGGGCTGCCTTGAAGCGGATTCACGGCAGGACATTTGCGCCACGGCTACATGGTCTTCATCATGTACGTTGCGCGGCTCTACAGAGTAAATGTTGCTGCACCTCATCCGGTGGGATGACAGCTGTCTTGTTGATGGCTGCAAGCCCTTAATTGATGAGTACTCTTCGTGACCTTTTTGGTATAAGTCATCCAGTGCTGTAAGCACCGCCTCTGGCGGTCAGTAGGAACGAAATAGAACGATAGTTACGTATGTAACTACGGTTCTATGAGTTCCGGATGACCGCCAGAGTTCTCTGTCACTCAGACTTCTCAGACACCGCGAGAAGATCCAGTTGGAACAGAACCTCTGGTGACTTCCGGAATATATAGACATTCCCGGGGTCACCCAGGTGTCACAGGTGACTTTGTTGGTATAAAGATCTCGACCTGCGCATGCGCGCGATGGAACATCCAGTGCTGTAAGCACCGCCTCTGGCGGTCATCCGGAACTCATAGAACCGTAGTTACATACGTAACTATCGACTGAAATGCTCTTTATCTGGGGCCTATTTCAGGTAGCTGGTTTTGAGGCAACCCAGAGTTTGTTCGCTCTGAGTTAGTGGAAACTCTGGGTTTTCCGTTTCAGGTAGCAGGTTCAGCGCAACCGAGAGTCAGTTACTGCGGCAACATACGCCGTGGGTCTAACCTGCTGGATACGTGGTTAGACCTACCCTGAGTTTGTTTTCACTTTACGCTGCAGCTCCGACTGAAGAAAGAGTGTCACTGTCACACGCGTCCCTGTACAGTTTGAAGAAAAATCACTCCATAGAAATCTCCATCGGGATGTTTTTATCATTTCCTGATGATTTTACGTTTGACCGATCATTTATCTGATCAGTAGCCTTGTTCTCACCTTACACATCGTGACATGCTCTACATTCAGATTAATAAACTTATTTGTATTGTATGCTTTTTAACGTCAGTGCCACTGAACAGATTTATGTCAGGTGGATTCATGTAACGCTGCGGCTGCACGCGATTGTTACTGTTCACTTGTGCGATCCTAAAGTCACAGACAAGCCTTGTTAAATAGCCTAATATGAATATAAAAATTATATAATAATTTAAACTGTGATCACTTGAGGAAAATGGATCTGGTAGGCTAATAAATCAATCAGGCTCTTCAATGGAAACTGTCACCTTATGTGTCAGACGTTAAAGGGGACATATTATGAAAAACAAAACATTGCAGGTGTTTGGGCACCCTTAGGTTATTGGGGTCTCTACCAGCACACACAAGCTTCAAAAAAACAAATGTGTCAGTTTCTTCAGGGATGCTTTTTTAGAAAAAAGGGGGATTTGAAGGTTTCTTCCAAAAAACACAGACTGGTGACGAAACCGGTCGGTTTTCATTACCATAAATACTCCCACGGGAAAGCTTACCAGAAACTCGGTAGTTGATTGGCAAATCAAGACGCCCCGTTGGTAATCACACACAGCTGAGCCTCCACTCGCTCATGCAACAACAGAGGAGAAGCAAGCTGCAGTGTTAGCTCATCCTCAAGCTACCATCACACCCCAGCCTCGAAGCAGACCGGGGCTGAATGGATTTTTTGTTTGGCTATGCCCAGCAAAGGTTGGCAATCTAGTGTGATCTGCTGTTATACTGGAGTGTGGAGGAGATTGTGCCTGGAAGACAGAGAGACACCATCTCTCCTCTGGAAATGTAAGTAGTCCTATTTAAAAACAAATCTGTCCGTTTATGAGTTCAATGTGTGTAATGTGCTTTACTTTATCCCTCCTATAATAACCAACGCCGACTGAAACGAGAGAATGTCTCTGGGTTAAGTAGTTCGTTAGCGTTAGCGCTCGTTAGCTTTTATGCTAACGGTTAGATCTGTGAGTCTGTCCGTGACAGCCCCTGTGTGAAAACACGGTGAAACTGTATGGTGTGTTGGAAACTGAAGAGTATTTGTTTGTTGTTGACAGTGTGTAGTTATGCAAGCAGTCGTGGTACATGCAGCAGTAGGCCATATAATAGACAGGAATAGCCTACTGTAAGTTGCCTCTGCTGCCGTTTGTTTCCTGTCCATTATATTTCAAAAAGCACACAGTATCACTCAGAACTCGTTTCTTCTTGAGCAAGGGCTATACTGAACTTATTAGTGGCCCATCTTATTTAATAATGGAAGAAAAAATATATTTTCATTAGTTTGTAGCTTTGCCATAACTGCAGATGTATCATGTATGTAGGCTACACATGATGTAACATTGAATGTGCCATGTTTTACAGCTAACTGGGTGACCTGAAGGAGCGTTGACCCACAAGGACCGTCACACTATCTGTTCCATCAGAGGACTGTTCACTGGGTGGAACAGGTGGTCTTCTTCAGGGCCCACCAGCAACAACTGGACAGTTATACAATATGGATTTGCTTCTGTTTGAATTATGTACACTTTATATTTCCATTTCACTGGCTATGAATAAACTGCTTTATTTTTAAGTATGGTTTTGGTCATTTTAAAATGTAATGATACTGTTTCAAAGAAAACATCTTCAGAGAGATAAAGGGTTGAATTAAAAAACGTATAAGTCAATGCATGTAGATCGGTCTGAAAACTAGTCCAACATCCTGACTATGAAAATGTGAGTTTCAAGTAATCCTTTACTACACGAAGCAAACAGTGACAGTAAGCAACACAATACATGTTTTAACAGTAAAACTTTATTATAAATGAGTGATCACAATACAAATGATACATTACCTACTAGATATTGAAAGGGTGTCAGATAATTTGCAGCTCTGACTGTAATTGTTTCTATATATTTTTTTTTTTACAAAAGATAATGTCTTTCCAGTGGATCTTGACATGATACATTCCTTTCCTGCCACGTTACTGTACATTTACAGCATGGCTTCACAACCAAAGCTTTTTCACTCCACTGGGTTGTAGATCATTCCCCAGTTTAACCTGTAGAGACATACATAAAACGTTGTATGTTACAAGTTTAGAGAGTTTATTCATAAATACTTAGCTCATATTCTGTTACTGACTGTGACATATTTAAACTGTATTTACCTGAGGATAATGTCAGGGAAACCAGAAATCTTGATGCAATTTTCACAGTTTTCAGCTCAGACTCCTGCCTGACCAGGTTCAGTTGTAAAGCTTTTGGTTTAGAAGTGATAAGTGTGCTGATATTTGCTGTAGAAATGAAGGTAAACATGGTAACATCGATCTCCATGCTGCATTGGCCAAAAGTAAACAAAACTGACAGCTGGGCGTGTGCCATGCCCATATAGGTAGGTATAGAGTAAATGAGCAGGGCGGTGCATGCACGCCCATGTAGATAGGAGGGGGGTAGATGTCAAAACCAAATTTTTTATGGAGAGGCCAAAAAAGGCCTGAAAAGGCAATGAAGAAATGGGCATTGGTAGAAAACTAATGGGCTTTTTGTACAATAGACCATTAAAACCTTTTCTAGTAGACCTCGGAAATACACATTTAAACCCGAGTTTTTGCATGATATGTCCCCTTTAATGTCTTTCACTCCCCATTTAAAAGAAGCGACAGTCTGTTTACTGCACAGTATTAGGCTATAGCTTCCCAACATATTATACAGCGAATATAAAACACTGTCAGAAATGCTGTGCCGCGCCAGCTTTATTACTTTACTGCTGATATGCGTAACTTTTTAAAATAGACTATGGCATCTCATACGGAAGCGAAATGATTGCTCTGTTTTTTCTGAATTGCCGAGGAGATTAGATCAGAGTTATGTGACAATATCCCCGTTAATTCTTCTCCATAGGCTACCATAAACTCATTCGTTAATATTTCTAACCCTAGTGGGAGTAGCGGAGAAGTTTTTTTTTTTTTTTTTTTTTTGAGAAGTGGGAGGATCACGCATTTGTTTCTTCTGTTTCCATGGTGAATCATGTTATCAGCGATCCATTGACGATGGCTTTTATGCACACGCTCCACCCAGAGTGAACACGCTCAGAGTTGATTGACCCAACGCTGATCCACTGTTCTGAAACCGAAAACCCAGAGTTACTCATCAACCCTGCGCTCTGAGTTGACCAACTCAGAGCAAAGGATTAAACTCAGAGTATTTAAAACCAGCTACCTGAAATAGGCCCCTGGACAGCAACTGCCCTCTCCCAACCCCACACCCTCTTAAAATACACAAACCGTTTGCCATTAATGTTGCACATAGTCGCGACCCCAAAAAAAGTCGGTCACGTGACGTACTGACCCCCCAAAGGCCCATTCTGAGCCAGGAAAAACCCTGAGGCGCCCCCTGCCCTCCCACCCCCCGATTACAGACTTCCATTTTAAGTTGCATATTAGAGTAGGTGATTGGCTCAACCATGACAGGTCTGCCTGCACTGATTCTCCCAAAAGTAAAGGACACAGTGAATAACAGGTTGGTCATCAGAAATAAAACTATATACTGGGCATTTAGGTTTTTGTGGCCTCACTAGTGTCAGGCATGCATACTCATAAGACATGAAAAAGGTGACATGTCCGAAAACATACCCCTTTAGGGGGGTCTGGGGTTTTCCCACCCAGAATTTTTTGTGATTTGAACATGTAAAATGGGCAATTTGGTGTACTCTGGTGAAGAGAATTAAAGATAAAGAAAACTTTTATTTCAGTTCAAATGAATAGTAAAATGAGCCAAACAAGTTAGTCATCCAACCTTCTTGACTTTACCCATACAATGTGTAGGTACTCACTAAGAAACACGTTAAAAAAACTGCTCAGAAAAACGGTTAAATTGGAAAAACCAGCTTGTTGATAAAACTTTTTTTTCAAGTGAATGAGAGAGAAAAGGCAATAAATAAGACAAAAAAACTTAGAGCCACCAATCTATCGCACCAAATTCCCTTTCAATAAACTATTATATACTCTCTCTCTCTCTCCTGTAATACTGTATGTGTAACTTACACACTATTCAAACCGATCCTGAATTGTAATGCTTTGGGGGATTCTGAATTGTGATGCTTTGTGGAAATGTTTTCTGCGGGTGAGCTGCAGGGCTTATGTACATGTATAGTGTTTGAAGTATGTTGTGCAATGCTAAGTATGATGTACAAGGCTAAGAAAGGGGGGGGCACCACAAAGCATCACAATTCAGAATCCCCAAAGCATTACAATTCAGGATCGGTTTGAATAGTGTGTAAGTTACACATACAGTATTACAGGAGAGAGAGAGAGTATATAATAGTTTATTGTAAGGGAATGTGGTGACAAACTTAACCTCAGTCTTTTCATGTTTAGTTATTTATACATTTTAATCAACTGAAATTGTGAGTCTGGCACATTGCCTCTGTAAGGAGACCTCTCTCTCTCTCTCACACACAACTCAGTCGTGCGCTGGAATGGTGCAAAATATGATAATAGTGGGAAACAGGTGAGTGTGCTGTTTTGGCGCTGACCTGCTATAGGCTAATCACTACACTACCATTCAAAAACTGTGAAAACAGATTTGAGTGAGTCGCGGCCGATAATCAGTGTGCATTAATCAATACAATCGGCCATATAAAACACGCAATCTTTCTCCTTATCAATCTTCCCGTTTTCTGTTTTGTGCCCCCGAGAGCTTTCTTTTCTGCCTCTCCAACTTTAGGTCCCTGTCATCAGATGACAACACGATTCAAATGAAAGGTCTCGCGCTCCAGCGCGTGCTCGAGGGGGCGCACACTGGAGCGCCTATAGGCTGTGTCTTGATTCAGGTATTGCATGGGTATTGCAGCCTACGAAGGTTGCATTTGAAGACCGATTGCGTCATAGCGGCGCGCAAAGGCTGTCCCGTTTGCAAAGCTCCTTGCAAGGCTCCTCATATGCGGTCGTGAAATGCAGCCTTCGTTTCACGGTTTTGAAGGCTGCATCAGATGTATCCTTCGTGGCCCAACATATCCCAAGATTCATTGCGTTTTTTTCAGAGATGGCATAAAATAAAATAAGAAATAACAAAACAGCAACGTGTTCTTAACACTGCTCCATCTTCTTAACTTTTATCTTCCTTTCTTTTTTTCTTGTACTTTTTTTTCTTTTCGTCTGGTAGACAACTTATTTTTCTTTTTTCCTCCGTTGACAGGGCTGTCTCCGTTGGCAGCAATCAGGGTTGCTAGGCAGCACAGGAGCGGCGAGTCGTCACGCAAGGTAACGGCTTGTTACGTAAACCGGAAATGCTCGTAAACCGAGACCTGCGGAGACCGTCTCATTTAACAAGGCTCGTTGGCCTTAAAACCGGCCTTAAAATTAGCCTTCATAGGCTATAGCCTTCATAGACCGCGAGACTGCGTCCTACCAAGGCTGCAACACCTGAATCAAGACACAGCCATAGTGTGGGGAGGAGGAGGCGAAGGAGCGGGGCGCCTATCAGTGACGTGCCTCTGTTACTGATCTGGGGCCGGTTTCCCGATAACGTCATCTCTTAGCGAGCTACGAAGACTCCTACGTTATGACTTACCAAAGTTGTTTACCTCTGTAGTCGTGGTTCCCGAACGGTCTCTTAGGAGAAACACTCCATACGTCGTACGTACACTGCTGAAATCGATTGCTCAGAGTTCGATTTTCCATTTCCTGCTTATTTCATGCGAAGCTGCATGACAAGTCTTTGCGAATAAAAGATTACTAGAAATCCTTCTAAGCCGAAACATTTATTTAACACCTCTTGTTTTATAATCTAAGTATCTTTAAGAACAATAATCACGTTTCGTGGTGGGTCAGTAATGAAACTGAAAGTAGAATATCGCCAATGGCCTATATCAATAAAAACAGACGGCCCAAACAGCGTCCAAATGAGCTAAAATCCTAAATACAATAAACAGTAACATGGCACACTTATTTTAAGGTAAGCTTTAATTGATTATTCATTAATTTTTTCACACATTCACATGTTTTGAGGCGGAGAATCCGACGCACTCTGCTGTCAGCTGAGCCGGTGTTGTGCCGGCTCAGCTGACAGCTCCGCAGTGTGTGGAGTGATGGTTCTAGTGTTAACCTTGGTCGAACGTATTACCATAGCCTATAGGCCTACTGATTTAAAAAAGGTAGCCTAGGCTATAGAAAAATATAGAAACAGCGGAGGAGATTAAGATTGTTTCCAGCAATTATTTTCTTCATGAATGACTTGTGGCAGTTCCATGCGCAACAGGGATGTCACTTGTGTCCGTTCTACGCATGGTGCTTACGGATATGTGGGGGTCTGTAGTAGCCAAGCCTATCTCTGGCGATGCCACAGCGATCGCAGGGACTTCACTTGTCATTAAACTTATAAATCTGACTGTATTTCATATCAAAGGGACACAACGATGACTGTATTAAATGTCAAACTGATAAAAAACGATCCGACTGTAGGCTGTAGTGTATCACGTATAAAGTATTTTCATATTGACGGACATCGCATCCAATCAGTTAATGCTGATTGTCAAGTCAGTTAGATGACTATGTATGTACTTATAGTTTGAACACTTTGTGAATCAGAGTGAATGGTATTCTGCTAAAATATATAGCTTACTTTAAATGTGATATGTACGCTATATACAGTTATCGTTTTTAACAGTTTGTTATTTAATACAGTCATCGCTGTGTTCGTTTGATATGAAATACAGTCAGATTTATTAAGTTAAATGACACAAATGAGAGCTGAAACATCCCTATGGTAGAGCTAAGAAGGCTCTGAGGGCGCTCCAGACCAACCTTACCAACGTATGACGTACGAAAGAGATTCGTAGCAAAGAACGTTTCGGGAAACAGGCGAAATGTTAAGCAGGAACTCTACGTAGGGGTTACGAATGACGTAGCGTTAAGAAGGCTCTACGAAGGCTTTGGGAAACCGGCCCCATATCATTTACACAAACGCTGTTAAATACAGAAAAATGACGACTCCAAATAATTTTCCCCCGATCGCTTTGGCGCCCCTCTTGTGCGGCGCCACATATAGTGCAAACCCACTTTTTGCGCCACTGTAGGTAGGCTTTACCTACTAAATCACGCAACACATTTATTGTGTTAAGTAAAAATGTTTATCTATCTAGGCTTTATTTATCAATGAATAGCTGCTCATCTTCTCTCTCTCTCTGTCGATTTCTTTCTCTCCACTCGGCTCTCCCTCTCTGACGGCTAGATAAAAACTATTGCCGATCGTCCCGTCAATCGCAGATAGTAGCCTACGTTTCCATCACCAATCAGTACCTAATACCCGCGGTTTATTAACCTGGCCACCTGCAACAATATGTTATAATATATAAATAATATATTAATAATTCTATATTACATTAATTTATTTTACCCTTGTTTCATTCTATATGTGATTGACCTCACATTCTTTACATGTTGTTGACTTCTACCTGAAGGCTACATCCTACCTATATTGCAACTTCAACTGACAGTTATTTTTTTTATCAAATTTTTATTAATTTATAACATACAAACAAAAACAACGAAGACATGAGACGGACCTATAACCTTTCAAGGTTTCTTGAAGAAATTAAAATATTGGACCAGACTCTAGGCCAATTTATAATAATTTATCTTTTCTCCATATGTTGTCAATTGGCATAGGTTTGAATGTTGCCTTTATCAACAAGAGATATCATTTCGAGACCAGACCTCCCGTACCAATACATGAATGAATGCAGTGGTAGTTGTTGCCCCCAGGGGATTCTTAGGGCATTTAAAGCAGAACGTAACTGCCCGGCTCCTGTCTTCCTCTGTGTGAAAGGGGTCCACACCAAAGGCTGCCTCCCTGCTGAGAGAGCTTCCAAACTCCTCATATCGGTTAGCAGCAACAGAAGCACTGGGTAGCAGGTCCTCAGATATATGTGCAGGGCATCCTCCTGCAGCTAGTTCATTAGGTATTCTTCTGCCTTGTAAAGGAAACATTTTAAGCCAAAGTAAGGTTATTTTGTATAGCATATTTTCACATTTATATCACATGTGATGTTGATTTCATGTGGATGAATGATGCAGACAGGCTGAAGTGGCTCTTTGACTTTAAGGTATTTGCCCTTGCTGGCTATCTGGAGAAGGCCTGGGCCAAGAGAACAAAACATACTTATCAATGAGATCTTTACGTTTGCTTTTCTTTGATTTTGTTTGCGTCTGTTTCCTTGTTGTCCTACTGTGAAATGTGATCTCCATTTATTTACAGGAAGTGAATGTTATCATGTGAATTTGATACAGTTGTTGGTGTCTTATAATCCCGAAGGGGATGGGTCCTTGTTTGGACATGACACAAAAATAAAAATTCATTCATTCATTCATTCATACAGTATCTCACAAAAGTGAGTACACCCCTCTCATTTCTTCAAATATTTTATTATATCACTGAAGAAATTACACTTTGATACAATGTAAAGTAGTCCGTCTACATTACAACTTGTATAAGAGTGTACATTTACCGTTCCCTCACAATTACTCAACACACAGCCATTAATGCCTAAACTGCCGGCAACAAAAGTGAGTACACCCCTAAGTGTTAATTTCCAAATTAGGCCCAAAGTGTCAATATTTTAAGTGGCCACCATTATTTTCCAGCACTGCCTTAACCTTCTTGGCCATGGAGTTCACCAGAGCTTCAGAGGTTGCCACTGGAATCCTCTTCCACCCATTCATGACGAAATCACGGAGCTGTTGATATTAGAGACCTTACGCTCCTCCACCTTCTGTTTGAGGATGTCCCAAAGATGCTCAATAGGGTTTAGGTCTGGAGACACGCTTGGCAACAACTTCTTTAGAAAGGCAGTGGTTGTTTGGAGGTGTGTTTGGGGTCGTTATCATGTTGCAATACTGCCCTGCAGCCGTAGTAACTGCTACTCCATATATAAAATATTGTGTTCAAAGCTGTGGACAAATCTCCACGAAACAAATAAGAAAAAACGCAAGGCCAAGATTCTGTCAGATTTGACTTTGGCCTTATCATTTGATTTTACCTTTCGTCTCCCTTTTGAGTAGTACAAAGACTTACCCTTGAAGATGTAGTCTGCAGGTAAGGTTGCCTGCTGAGGTTGTACCTGTGGCTGGAAAGGATTTCCTGGATGTACAGGCACAGATAAAACTCCTTGCCATGGTCAACTCTGACTTGGTCCCACATCCCATTGGCAACCACTGCACATCTGGTACAATTAAGACACATACAAGTACAGTGAGTCAAATGCATTACGCTGAAATAAATAAAATACTTGGATCATGCTTTCAGTGTGAAATGAGGGGCCATTCAAAACATAATACAATCAGTTTACTTTGCAATTATAGTGTAGCACGCACCTGTAAACCTGCTCATAAATAATAAGATATTTTTTTACAGGCATGGTGGCATTTGCACAATGTTTGCTGCTGTAGCCGTCAACTGCCACAACGTGTGACACCGAACATGCCAAGCTTCTCGTTCTGGTCCATGTGGAGTTTATGGCCCATATAGTCTGCATGGTAGGGAATCGGATTCAGATTACGAGCACCCTGTATAAGGAAGTGTGTGTGTGTGTGTGTGTGTCTGTGTGTGTGTGTCTGTCAGGCTTAGGCTGAAGTAAAAGCATATATATGCCTATCCAAATTTACTAACTCACAAGATAAACAAGATTTAAATAATTAATAATTAATTGTTCACATTTGTAACCCTCAAAAATAGCATCACACATATTGTGTATATTGACAGTATATTATGAGTCAATTAAAAAATATATATATTTTACTGAATATTTTGTGTTATTTTCATTTACAGAGATGATGAGCAGCCTGGTCCATCAACGGACACAGAGTGGCAGAGCACGTGGACGTGGGAGACTTCACTTATCCAGGTCCAGATCTCCACAGGTGGCACAGCCACACCAAAGCTCTGAGCCCTGGAAAACTGCGGCTGAGCCTGATTCTGCTCCACAAACCAGTAGGTTTGTGCCCCGGAGAACACCAGGAGCACAGGTCCCAGGTGACCTTTCACCCCTGGACTATTTCCAGCTCTTTTTCTCAAAAGAGGCGGTGAGAAAACTCTGCAGCAATACAAACAGCTTTGCAGCAAAGAAGCAGGAAGGGGGGAAGAAGTACAAGTGGGCCAATGTTGGAGTTGAGGAGTTCTTTAAATTTCTCGGGCTCCTCATATACACATTGCTCTGTCCAGCCTCCAAGACTACTGGAAGTAACAACACATCTTGTCTGTCCCTTTTCCATCCATGGTCATGACGAGAGACCGATTCAGGGCACTTATGTGGAACATCCATCCAAGTGATCCAGAAGAAGATGTCAAAAACGACAGAAAAAAAGGTACACCACTACACGACAAACTGCACACAGTCAAGCCACTTATGGACGACATCAGGAGTGCCTGCCAGGCTCACTACCACCCGAGGAAGGATTTGGCTGTGGACGAAAGAATGGTGGCAACTCAGGCAAAAACTGGGATGACACAGTACATGAGGGACAAGCCAACGAAATGGGGGATGAAGCTCTTTGTGCTGGCTGAGTCGAGGAATGGCTACACAATTAATTTCAATATTTATCACGGCAAAACACACACACACAGCACATGGACTCTCCTATGATGCTGTGATGAACCTTATACAGCCATCATATCTCGGCACAGGATACCACATCTATGTAGACAATTATTACACCTCACCCAAATTGTTCCTTGACTTGTCCAGCATGAAGTTCGGTGCTTGTGGCACCTATAGGGACAACAGGAAAGGGTGTCCCAGTGGCAGAGAAAATGCTCTCACTAAAAAATCGGAAAGAGGTACCCTGAGGTGGATCCGAGAGGACCCACTGTTGTTCGTAAAGTGGATGGACACAAGGGAAGTGTCTGTGTGCTCTACAATACTGTACATCCCGCCTTCACTGATGACGCAGTCGAGAGGAGAGTCAAGGCAAGTTTGGCAAGGCAAGTTTATTTTTAGAGCACATTTCGGACACAAGGCCATTCAAGGTGCTTTACACAAGCAATAACAAAATACATCAAGTAAGAACAAAATACATCAAGCATAGAGCACACATTCAAAAAAAGAATTTAAGCAAGAACAAAATACATCAAGTATAGAGCACACATTCCAAAATTAATTCAAAATGAGAAATTAAAATTTCAGGTTAAAACGGAAACAGAACGGTCTTCAGACCTGATTTAAAAGAGCCAAGTGTTGAAGCGGACCTCAAGTCCCCTGGAAGTTTATTCCATAGCTTGGGTGCATTAAAACTAAAGGCTGCCTCTCCCTGTCTGGTCCTTACTCTGGGGACTTTCAATAGCCCAGTCCCAGACGACCTGAGAGCTCTGACTGGTTCATAAGGGACCAGTAGGTCAGATATGTATTTTGGCCCTAAACCATTTAGGGCTTTGTAGACCAACATCAATATTTTAAAATCAATTCTTTGGTTAACAGGAAGCCAATGTAAAGACCTCAGAACTGGGGTGATGTGATCCACTTTTTTGGTCCTGTTGAGGACTTGAGCAGCAGCGTTCTGAATTAGCTGAAGCTGTCTGATTGATTTGTTAGGAAGGCCAGCAAGGACACTGTTACAGTAGTCAAGTCTACTAAAAATAAATGCATAGACAAGTTTTTCAAAGTCCTGCTGAGACATTAGCCCTTTAATTCTCAATATATTTTTTAAGGTGGTAGTAGGCTGACTTAGTAATTGATTTAATGTGTTTTTTTAAATTTAAGTCGGAATCTATCACTACTCCAAGATTTCTAGCTTGGTGTGTGCTTTCTAACATAACAGATTTAAGCTGTGCGCTGACTTTTGATTGTTCATCCCTGGCACCAAAGACAATTACTTCAGTTTTGTCGCTGTTTAATTGAAGAAAGTTTTGGCACATCCAGTCATTGATTTGTTCAATGCATTTACTTAGTGCTTGAATCGGACTATAGTCTCCTGGTGATATGGTTATGTAAATGTGTGTGTCGTCTGCATAATTATGGTAGCATAATTAGTTTTTGTTCATAATCTGAGCTAGCGGTAGCATGTATATGTTAAACAGAAGAGGCCCAAGAATGGAACCTTGGGGGACCCCGCATGTAATATTTGTTCGCTCGGATGTGAAATTGCCTATTGACACATAGTAGTCTCTTTCCTTTAAGTATGATTCAAACCAGTTTAGCACAGTTCCAGAGAGTCCAACCCAGTTTGCTAGTCGATCTAGTAATATGCTGTGGTCAACTGTGTCGAACGCAGCACTGAGATCCAATAAAACTAATACAGAGCTTTTGCCACTGTCTGTGTTTAAGTGGATGTCATTGAGGACCTTAACCAGAGCAGTCTCAGTGCTGTGGTGTTGTCGAAAACCTGACTGAAAGACATTGTAGCGGGTACAGGTGTTTCAGATTAATTCAGCTATTTGAAATTAATCTGATGATTAATAATACTTTAATAATTTATTAAAGTTCAAAAGGAGCACCACCATTCATTCAAGAATGGAAAAGTAATAGCAAATTGTCTCGTTTAATCAAAGGATTTAGTCTCAAAGGTTGATCAGCTTAAGGTTCAGTTAAACAAATCAACATTAGCAAATCCTAGTCTCAATGATCATTTCCATAAAATAATGTAATCAAGTAATTACTATTATAAATTTGGTAATATGATCTTAACACTGAAGGCTACAGAGTCTTTCACTTGTTGATTGTTGACACTCCAATAATATCCACACAAATAAATCACAAACACTTCCGGTTACAATATAAGAACATTTATTTTAACCACAATGAAACTTAAGGTAACATCTGTTTTATACACGCATAAAGGAAATACACTTAATCAAAGAAAAACGTCTAGAACACTGTTGTTTACAGCCATGTACCAATGTGTGTGTGTGTGTGTGTGTGTGTGTGTGTGTGTGTGTGTGTGTGTGTGTGTGTGAGTGAGTGTGTACGTGTGTGTGTGTGTGTGTGTGTGTGTGTGTGTGTGTGTGTGTGTGTGTGTGTGTGTGTGTGTGTGGGTGGGTGTAGCGAAGCAAGAAAAGGGACGGGGGGAAGCTCCCACGTGACTTGGGCGACAGGCACAAGATGGCGACCGAAAATAGGCTAGGGTTGTTAATGCCACAAAAGGGCTGCCGGCTAGGTTATTCTCATTCCACCCGGTAGGGGAACTAGCTACCACGGTTACTCAAAATGGCGTCTACTTCAGAACAAAGGGACATGAAGAAGAGGCCTGAGGCGGGGGAATTTCGAATAAACACTAGCTCTTTAAACGGGATCTTACCACCGATCTTAACACCGATTATATCAAATAAAGACTACCCTGAGGGTTATCTAACGTGTGTGTACGTGCGTGCAGGAGAGAAAGAGGAGGAAAGGTCACGCTTGAGCGCAGAGAGGGGGAGAAAGCAAGATACAGCAGACTTTAAAACCACATTGCAGCGTTGAATGAAGTGACAAACTGAACGTCCTGGCTCTCCGTGGGGGAGAGGACAAACGGAGATAGATCACAGCTTGTTCAAAAATAGCAAACACGGAATCGAAAATAAACAGTATTGTTCACACTTTAAAAAGTAAATAATAACTAAACATCTGCCCAGGTAATTATAAAGCCAAAATCTCTCACTTGGGGGAAACTTTATTTCCACTGCTTCGTCGTCGTTGAGGCGGGTAGGCCAATCCTTTCCAGGGGGCGAAAGGGGCCCGCGAGACGGCGATCCAAGCTCCAGGCTCCGAGCCTTTGGCGGTCGGTGAGCTGGTGAGGTGATCCTTGCGGTCGTCAGATCGCAGGAAAAAGGCAAAGGGCGCAACTGATTTGGTGCGGGGATTGGATCGTAGACAACTCGATCGGCTCCAGTCCGCGGTACGAGGGGCTAAGTTTGTAGGTAAACTCGCCTGTTTCTCGTGTGGAGTGGTTGCGGTCGGGGACAACTTCGACCGGCTTACGTCCTTGGTCCAAAGGCAGGTTTCTCGGTAAACCCGCCTGTTTCCTAGGTTGGTCGTTCCAACGGAACAGTGGCAACTCACGTTGGTGTTTCGGAGATCGTCGCGGCCGGCTGGCGATAGCTTTAGTAAAACACGTGGTGGTTGGTGGTGGGATCAAAGGAGGGCCCGGTAGGTCTGTACAGATTTTGTTGTTGTTTCTATATGTGGGTCAGCCAACAGCCGCCACCAGATAAAAAGAGTAAGCCGCGGGGCATCCTTTTAAAGGTCCCGGCTTTCCACCGGGGTGGAGTTTCCGGCTAGCGTTTGGATACGCCCACCTGAAGAGGTAAAGGTGTACTGCAGTGTTTTGGCCGCACGGTGGCGGCACAGAGCTGTCCATAGGTTTGACCCCCTACAACATCAAAGCAGTTATTCATTGCTAAGTAGTTATTTAGCTGATGATGAACAGCTTTTTCAATGATCTTGCTTAAAAATGGTAGGTTGGATATCGGCCTATAATTGTTCATGAGTGATGTATCTAGATTTTTCTTTTTTAGGAGTGGCTTGATGACAGCTGTTTTCAGGGCCTGTGGGAATACACCAGTGCGAAGGGACATATTGTCAATTTCTAGGACATCTGAGGCCATACAGCTAAAAACTGTTTTAAAGAAGCCTGTGGGCAGAATGTCAAGGCAACAGGAGGAGGAGTTCAGGTGTTGTATAATGTCATCCAGGTTTTCTTGTTTATCAGAAAAAACTCTGTCATGGCATCTGAATTCGTTTTAAATGGGTACAGAGATAAAACATACCTTGAATCTGGTATTGATGCAGTGACAGCTTGTCTTATTTTATGAATTTTCTCAGTAAAGAATGAGGCAAATTCATTGAGGCCCTCGTGGAAAGATGCTCAGACGCTACTGACACAGGAGGGTTTGTTAGCCTGTCAACAGCAGCAAACAGGGCATGTGCATTGTTGCTGTTTTTGGTGATGATGTCAGAGAAGAAAGACTGTCTTGCATTTCTTAGTTCTAGGTTAAACGTGTGTAGTTTCTCTTTGAAGATGTTATAGTGAACATTTAGATTAGTTTTTTGCCACCTGCGTTCTGCTTTACGGCACTCTCTTTTTTCAATTCTGACCTGAGGGGTATTTCTCCAGGGGGACCTTTTTTTACCAGAGATGATTTTCACCTTGGTGGGTGCAATAGCATCGATAACATTTGTAATTGTTTAGTTGAAGTTACATACAAGCTCATTAACTGAGATACAGGGGAGGAACGGGGACAGAGAAAATGCATGAATAAATTGTTCACTCGTGTTTTCAGTAATATACCGTTTTTTGATGACCTTTGTTTTTGCAGTTGTGTGCAAAGATATTGTACTGCCAAAAAACAAACATGAATGGTCGGAGAGACCCACATCAGACACTAAAAGGTTTGAAATGTCCAGGCCCTTTGAAATTAATAAGTCCACGGTGTGACCTTTGTTATGTGTAGGCTGGTTTACGTGTTGAGAGAGTCCAACATTTTCTAGTACATAGCATAGTTCTTTAGCACTTCTGTCCTCGGGTTTGTCCACATGTATATTAAAATCCCCAAGTATGCAAAAATTGCCAAAATAGCCCGGGACTCATAAGGGTGCGAACACACTGCACTTTGCGGCGCGCGAATCGCAGGTTCCGCGCCGCATGATCATATTGGGTGATATTGTGTCCGCTGCCCCCTTCTCTACTCTGGGGATATGCTGGTGCTAACCGGTGCTGAGGGGACCAGTCTGCTGTGCTGATGGTGCTTTACCCAAGCTAACCGGTGCTAACTTGGTTTATGAAGCAAAACTGATAGCTGTACACAGCAGGCAACAGACACATAGGCTATTCACAGAACTTATGGGAGCAAACTGTGACTATTATGTTTTCATCCATCTTAATTTCCTCTGTCCGTCGTCCCGAAGCGAGTGGCGTCGGGAGGAGCTCAACGCTGATTGGTTATCGCGGCGCGGCCGGCGGCAAAAAGTTCAATATTCTCAACTCCTGCGGCGGCTGAACCGCTCAATGCCGGCCGCCCATTATCGCCGTGCAAAATACATTGACTTGTGTATGTAAACTCGCCGCGCGGCGGAGTGCAGTGTGTTCGCAGCTTTACACAGCATGTGTAGCGGAGTAAATGATTGCACTGGCCATTTAGTTACGAGGTGCACTTGAATGCACCATGAAGCCTGTGTCGGCGATTTACCGTAATGTAAACGTCCAATCGTTTTTTAAGTGTATATAGCTTGACCACAGTGCCTACACCGTCATACAAATAAATATGCCATATTACTTCAAGATTAAATACACACATACGCCTACCTTGTTGATGGATGAAACCACTGCACTTTCCAAATCTGTGTCTGAAACTAGGTTTCTCCTCCGAAGGTTGTGCTCCTCACAGAACCTCCTCACTGTCATCACGGAGCACTTCGGGGCACCGGCTTCTCTAAGAGCGGCACTGATTTCGTTGTGGGTTTTAACAGCGTCAAATAGTTCACTGACATAATCTCCGTAAGGCTCAAGTGCGGCCATAACTAATATCTTAGATCAGATAGTTAGATAGAAAGGGTGTAACGATACACGTATTTGTACCGTACCGTGACGGTACAGGCACGTATTTGGTGTTACAGAGGTGGACCGCGGTCCGTTTGTGGCGTACATAGCGTTAATATATGGCGAATGTACAGGCTTGTTTTGCGGTGTGGAACTTAAAACTTGTCGTCGGAGTTCCCCCCCGGACCATTTAGCCTCCGGCTCGCTCGCACGGTCGCAGTAGCAGCCAACGATTTAGTGTCTGTTATCTCCATGGTGAGCACAGCATGAGGGTGCAGTGTTGCTAACTTAGCAACTTTTCAGACCCCTCTGGCGACGTTGCTGAAGCATGTATCGCTCTTTACTTCTAAACGAGCAGCGGCTGCCTCCCGAGGCTCCTGCCCCGTCCCAGAGCACTGACAGGCGGGCAGGTCCTCGCGCAGCAGCCCTCCCAGCTGCGGTCAGAGCAGGAGATACACACCTCTCCGCTCAAGTGTTCCGTTTGCATCCCTATTAGCAGTTGTAGTAGGCTACCCCTCTTTTCTTTTACAGTCTATGAGTATTACAAATAAAGATGTTATACAGTGCTTTCGAACAGAGAGCGAACTGCATGGCGAAAGACAACAGGAAACCGGAGCTTGCAGGCACCCCCCTGTCATTCAAATCCCGCTTGAGGGATAACTTTGGATTCCAGTAGAATTATAAAAACAGTGATAAACGTGTGGAACAAGTCGGCACACAGGTTATTGTTTCACCGCGATCGCCTATGTAGGAGCCAACCATGGACATATAAAGGGAGCCAACACGTCGAACATGCATACGCATTTGAAAAGACACCATCCAGGTCTTACTATCACCGTTACTGTGAAGAAAAATCGAGCTGTGCAAACACAGACAGTATTTTCTTTTTTATACTGAAAATACATAAGTTGTCATTTAGTTAATGCTGCAGTTGCACTTTTATTTGATAATTGTTATATTTATAAGAGCACTTCAAAGCTTCAGAGAGCTGCAGTAATATTTTATTTTTTTAAAGTAAAAAAATACCCTTAAAGATGACATACCCTTTGTTTACATACCAGCTTACAGAGCCTGCTGAGCATTAACACTGGCTTTTTTTCACTGCAATTTTAGTTTATGCTGCACATTCATTAGTATTTAATAAGTATTTTATTTATTGGAGAATTGCAGCAGTATTCTTTTTAGATTTGTTAGGCCTATGCATTTTATTTGTATGTTACACACTGTCAGCTAGTTACTGACAGCTAAAACTGTTCATTCTCCCTTAACTATGAACTGTACCGTACAGTGACTTTGAAACCGAGGTACGTACCGAACCGTGACTTTAGTGTGCCGTTACACCCCTATTAGATAGACTATTGCTGGTTTAGGTAGTTTGCTTTTTTTTTTTCCCCCCGTGCTGCGTTCTGTCTTCCGGTGTAGTGTAGCCTATTAACTATAGCCTAAATGTATACATTTTGGTTCTGTTTTTCTGTTTCGGGTTTAAAAAACCAACACACACAAAAAAAATGCCGTTAATTTGTTAATTCATTATTCCCTTTTTCCGATTTAAACAAAATCAGAAAAACCAAAAAAGAACTCTTATTTGTTTTTTTCTGATTTGGTTTTAAATCGGAATGTTCAAAGAACGAAACTTACACAAATTTAGATTGAGTTTCCGGGACAGTTCCACCAGAGTAGCAAGAGGTTTACATTGAAGATCAGGGGCCTCATTTATAAAGCTTGCTGCGCACAAAAACCTTGCGTAAACAGGCAGAAATGTGCGGTGGCAAAACGTTGGTATTTATAAAGAAATTATTTGCGGAGAAGTGTGCGTATTCCCACGCCAACTTTTGACCATGCGAAGAGCTCACGCAAGGTTTTCCTGACTCGGGAATCAGCGACCCTCAATGGCAACACCAGTGGCGGACTCAGACTGTTTGAAGGGCAGGGGCGAAAAAATAAAAAGGGCACCATGTGGACACACAGTGGCGTTTGTAACTCGATGGTGTTTTGTTCCCCCAGCGGAGCCTTAAAGGCGTCATCATATTCAGGAGCTATTTAGAATTTGCCATGTATGGTAGATTGTGGGATGAAACTGGGAGTAGAAGTGGGAGGACACGGGGTGGAGATTGTCTACGCACAATTCACCGCAGGTGGGTATTTATAAAGGGAAGATTGCGTGCGCCGCACAGTTTTATAAATCTGAATTTTTTTCTGCGTAGCAAATTTTTGGCTTTGTGCGGGCGCAATGTTTTAGGATGGTTTCCACGCACACCGTTATAAATGAGGCCCCTGGTGAATGAAAAAGTATTTTAACAAGAAAAAAGTCAGGAAGTCTGCGCGTGAGAATCACTATGCGGCCATCTTGCACAGATCACATCCAGTTGACTTACAGTTTTGTGCATACTCAACTTCATTCTCCACAGTGTGCTTTTGAGTGGTACAATGTGTAACATTCCCCAAAATGCAGAGGCACACCACAACTTTGACAAAGGTAGGATGTCTCCCTACGCAAACCCTTTCTTGCACAAACCCTACATCTTCTTGTTGGGTGCTGCTTTTTTGGAGTTGCCATGATTGAAACAAGCGCATGGTTGGAAAAATCTCGATCTAGTCTTCTGCCAGGGTCAGCATTGTAAGATGCTCAAGGGGTAGTTTGAGGTGGAGGGTCATTTTGTTCTCTCTCGCTAGCTTCCTCAAGGCTGTAACATACTCCGCGAGAAGAAAGAACAAAGTTCTCGGTGACAGAGCTGCGAGAAGAAAATGACGTCATTTTCTTCTCTCAGCTCTTGTTTAGCTGTTCTCGCAGCTTGTTCTCGACACATCACCCGGGCCGAACTTTCTTCTCGGAGCTTGTCCGAGAACTATTGTGTGATTGGTCAGTCTGAAGTCAATGAGGAAAGCGAAGTGAAATCAGCTGGCACTACTGAGTCAATTACCATGGTAACAATGCGCCGCGGTGAGGAATTCGGCAGTTGAGTTCTCGTGAAGTATGTAATGTGAGACCAGAAATAACTTCTCGCAGCTCTGTCACCGAGAACTTTGTTCTTTCTTCTCGCGTATGTAACAGCCTTAAAGGTCACATATTATGCTAAATGCACTTTTTAAATGTGTTCTAACATATCCATGGGGCCACGGTGTGCCTAGAGACTGCCAAAATATCAAAAAAATAACAATCTCTCCTTTTCTCACTGTCCCCCTTTCTGAAACCCCCACCTCTCCCCCCAATATACTCCTGTCAGAATTCTCGCCGTCTATTACGTAATAGTCGGCACAGCCACATCCCCATATTTTCTTTATATGTCCATGTTTCCGATGCTTCCCCCCACATTAGTAACCAGAAATTTCCACCGTGGAGTAGTCGGGCAGTTGTCTATGATAACCCCACCCCACCCCCATTTCTTATTGGTCCACGGCCCCGAGATCCCGTGCCCGAGATCCCATGAGATTTTCCTCTGGGAAATTTTCCAAACGACAGCCATGTTGCTTTCCCCGCTAAGCGACAAGATGAGCCCAGGCCCCCAGGATGCTGCCTTCTCCGAGCAGCCAGCATGGACATGTGGCCAACCCATTGGTATTGCATGATAAGGGGTGGAGCTTATTTTCATGCGGCCCGTAGGCAGATGTCCCTGTCCACACAGTACAAGCAGCGAACAAGATTGTGTCTCTGCACATTTTTTCTGGATATCAATCATAGGCTCATACTTATCTTTAGACCATATACTATTAAAATGTAAGTTTTCTCATTTCAAAACGCCACCTCAAGCGTTTTATTAGCCCAACGGCTTTTAACGGCTTTCAGTTTGTTTTCGCCAGGCTAGATGCTACAGAACGAGACACCCGCCTCCAGTCCGCTACGCTTGCCGCCCTCTTTCTTGATAGGTCCATAATGCCACTACGTCCATGCTACGTAATGCTTTGGGCCGCATGGAATTTCCGGATTATACTTCCTTGTTGCTTCTCTGCGCCTATGAGCAGCTTTCATAGGAATGAATGGGCGCCATGTTTCAATACGGTGTCCATTTCTTTATATGTCCATGGTTTCTACATGAAATAAATGTAGGAACTACTAGCGCCGAAAAAAAACAACACAAAAAATAAGCAGGCTAAATGACGACTGTCTATCTCCCACAACAGACAACGCTGCACTGCCACAGGTGCAGTGTGCATAGCCTATGCCGATTCATTCACCGTCCTACTCATAGCCAAAAATATTGACACACACACACACACTCAAAGGAGGAAAAAAGACAAGCATATGCTAGGAAGAGTGAGAGGGGGCGGGTGTCGATCGCAGCAAGCAAACAAAAGTGAGACACGGAGGAAGATTGAACCTACATTGTTAATTAGGCACCCACTAAATCAATAATGCACAAACACTGCGGAGAATAACAAGACGTATTCCTACCTTCATGCTTATGTGCCAGGAGCAGCCCATAACACATCCATAGAGCCCTCTCTATGCTTCTTTCTTTACTCTTTAATCCCGTGCGGGCCGTGTCAGCAAGCTACAGGTGCAGCTCCGCTGTCGCCTCACCTCTTTGCACTGGGTCAAAGGGCAATACAGAAGTGCGATTAATCTGCGTTCATTTTTTTAATCGCGTTAATTTGAAGGTAAAATAACAAAAATAAAAGACGTAAAGCCCATACATCCACATATAAACAAAGATAGTAGTGCAGAGGTAAGATAGTTAATGGGGAGGAAAAGCCAGGGTGTACATATGGGTTTTGAGCCTTGATATAAACATGAATGGAGGGGAATCACATTTGTCAGGTGGCAGTTGGTTCCACAAGCACGGAGCAAGTAGTGCAAAGTACATTTCTGAGATTGTGCCAGTGGCATGGCTGTATACGCTGGTCACCAAAAAGAAAGTGATCATCTACAGTAGCTCAGAAGAGACTGACATCTCCATTCCACTTAACAACACCACTGACAAGAGTTCAGATGGCCAGAAAGATGATGATGGTGACTTTGTCATTGTGAGCTTTGCAGGCAAAACCACATAGATCTGCTAGGCCTTGTTTAAGAAAATTGTGCTTCAATCTTTGTAAAATATTGAGTTTATAATAAACCTTAAATAAATAATTGTCTTATGGATGTGTCTTGCATTGCAGTTTATGAGATATATGTCAATGGCACAATTTACCCCATGGTATTCTCTCTTGTGGCACAACTTACACCACACCGGGGGCAAGTTGTGCCACAAAACAACTTTTTTTCCGAAAGCTATATTTCTTAAACAGTTTATTCCAGATCCAAAGTTTTTATTGCCAGGGATGCACAACATCCGGAAATATATGTACATATTTGAGTTGGATACTTTACTGTCAAGGCCTCACTTTAAAATCACTTTGAGTAAAAAGTGGCACAACTTAGGCCACTCTCCCATACAACCTTTCTGTGAGCAGGAATCCATTTATTGTGCTCCTATAGTAGCAGGAGTTGGTTATTTGTGTTGTTGATGATGTAGAAATGGGAGTGATTAGTTGGGGAGTGTTGCGTTCCCTGTCCTGGGACAATTCACCTCCACCACTGTTAGCCCAGCCTGGCTGTGAGGGATTACAGAGCTGGCTGGCTGGCTTCCTCCGCTGCAGTGTTTGGAGGTTAAATGGATTCCACCCTGTCTCGCTCTCTTATCATAACTGTCTGCCATTCTATCAGAGGAGACCGCAAATGCAATTCCCTAACCTTGGGGTAGACTGACCAAGGCATCTGTTAAATTTCATAAGTTGCTGACCTAAAATACACTCTGCTACTTACAGTATGTGGCCCAGTTAGACTGAGGAAGAAGGGAGAGGGGATGTATTTTGTTTAGGAGTGCTATTTATAAAGCATTATATGTGTGGTATGCATTGCAGGAAACCTTTGGGATATCACTTCTAGGCTTGTGTCCGATATTCAGGTATGATTCAAATCCGATGAAAGGGATGGTGGATACTCACTGTATATGGGCAAGACCTGGATCATATGTGAAGTTAGGATTGGGACCGCTTTGATAAAATCAGAATATGTATTTTAGATATTTTCCTCGTATGATTGATGCCGTATTTTGATCATTTTGTACTATCAGTACACCATGGAACACTAGCATGGCAGTTAATGTCCGCGCATGACAGTGAAATAAAATAAGGTATTTTCTTCATGAACATTTGAGATAATAAAGGGTTCAGTAAGCGGAATGGTCAGTTTAGCTAACTTCCTGTCAGTGACTGCAGTTAGCAGTCCCCTCCTTAGTCACCACATTAATGCACTGAATGTCTTCAAACAGCGAGTTATCTAGCATCATCTCAGATAAGTAATTGTGATAAAACATGATGAAAACCATCAAAACAGACATTGGGAAGGAATTTTACCTGCTCCGCCATTGTAGGCACATAAAATTCACCCATCTGTCGCTCTGCGCGTGCACCGGCAGTGAGACGGGTACCGGTTTGTAGCGTTCTCTCTTGTGATTGGATATCAGTTTCGGGATCCCCGAAAAGTTTATTTGCCTTTTATATGCAGAGCGGTTGACTGAGAGATCGGCTTTATGAAACGCGCACACTATGTAGGTGATCACTGTATGAATAAAGAGCGATTTAACACTTGTATTAACATAAATGAATCGCTTACTTCACCTTTAATAGCCTTATATTCAAAGATGAAAAATCTGACCAAACTTACTGTGGTGACTCTCTGGCATTCATTGGATTGTCTCTGGACTTGCTTTGATACGAGAAATTGCAGGCCATATATTTTATGATTTGGACTATTGTTTATGCCACACACATTTGTAATTGTAAACACACTTTATTCTACTAGACTACATGTGCATTTCAGAGTAAATACGTGGTCATATTTAGAGGCACACAGAAAGAACCTCCATTAAAAAAAGCTATTTAAGTTGTGTCTCATAGTTGACCATTTTATGTACAATAAATATGCATGCTTCACCTGTCTTAGTAAACAACACTACGCAATCAGTCAAGAAAACAGATGTCATCATCTACAACATCTCACCGGAGCATCAACCGCTGACAACTCGCTGGCTCTGTGCTGAAGGAAGTCGAGGACTTCAAGTATCTGGGCTCATGGGTCAACTCAACCGAGCAGGACCTTAAGGTGAGGAAGGCACTCGCATGGAGGGCCCTGAACGGAATGACCTGTGTTTGGAACTCTAACCCCCTCCCCCCGTCAAATCAAACTCAGCTTCTTCTATGCAACGGTAGAGTCTGTACTCCTCTACGGCAGCGAATGCTGGTCACTGAAGCCAACCTTGCAGAAGTCTCTAGACGGGTGCTACACCAGGATGCTGCGTGCAGTACTTAACATCAGCAAGAGTACTCATGTTACCAACAGTATCCTGTATGAAGGAATACCAAGGGTTAGCGAGAAAGTAGCTTCTAGAAGAATGAGACTGGCGGGACACTGCCAAAGACACCAAGACCTGCCAGCCAGCAAATTGGTACTATGGGAACCAAATCATGGTCATCGATCTCGAGGACGTCCTACACTAACATACGTGGATATACTCAAGAAGGATGCAGGAGCGCAAAGTACCAATGAACTGGCCAGATGTATGGAGAATCGGGATGACTGGGAGCAACGATGGAGGGCTCGTCTGAGGACGACCTAGAGATCGGTAATCCATATGTACCTGAAAAACATACTGGTAATACAAGGCTTTTTAACTTAAAGCTGGGGTATGTGATTTCTGATAGGTCAAAGTTAACATGAGCTGACACTTTGACCAATCAGAGCGAGGCTCCGATTCTCTGTTCTTATTGGCTGATGGGACTGTCCATTCACTTTGGCACGACTTTGTTGGTGTAGAGCGTGTCCAAAGTATTTGGATTCAAATCTCTATCCCAACTGCCATTTTCTCCCCAAATCCTCCACCCCAGCTTTAACATCCAGAATTGTATTGGCAGCTAGAAAGTGAATGCTCTCAATACCCCTGAATCTGTGCTGGTATTGCCGTGCCAGCTGTGTGGCAAAACAAGGAAGGTAACATCATTAAATACTAGCAGGTGAGATATTGAGAAATTAGTTTTTGAAGGGTGCAAATTGGAAAATGATTAATTCTTGACAATTACAAAAATTTATACTTTTTCTTACCCCCCCCCCCCCCCCCCCCCAAATAATCCAACACAATTATACAGAAATTGAGAAATTAGTGTTTAAAGGTTGCAATTTTCTTTAATCCAAGATGGCCTTCATATTGTCACGTCAGAAAATGGAATCATGGATTTTCTGATTTGTTATTATTTGACTATCTCAAAAATGTATACTTTTCCTAATCCCCCCAAAAACTTAACTTGATTACACAGGGAACTGTTTTACTATATAATCATAATAGCTGGACTGCAGAAAAGTGTTAACCAACATGAAGCCATCAAACTGATATTCCTAGCTTCCTATTTGGACTTTTTGTCCATTTTCCATGTCATTAGCTTGTAAACCCTCATCATCTTATGTATCTCTGCCGTCCTCAGATTCACTTCTATTAACCAGGAGGTGAGACAGGATGAGCAAATAAAACAAGATCTAACAAGAATCAATAAATGTTTCATCAGATATAAAAGACAGCGTTAGCCTCAGGTTTATGGGTGCTACACTACAATTTCAGGGTGGCCAAGTCCTTGGGTTTAAAAGAAAGGTTTATTGTGCTGTAAACATAGCCCAATTCTCTTTTCCATTTCGACCACATAAAGCCATGACAGATCAGTAAATCTACACAGGAGAGTGGAGGCTATTTGCCTGTGCTCTCCTCTCTCCTTTCTTCAAGAGCACAAGAAGGGTAAATGCTGCCATCAGACTTCCACTTTCCACTAGGAAAGGGATTTTCCCAGGGATGGCATAACCAGATAGGTGCTGAATACATACCATATGATTATTGACTCCAATCACCATCACAAGCTGTAAGACTGCAGCAGGTTACTAAGGAATTTTCTCCAGGAATGAAAGCAATGTCCACTCTCACATAAATGCACACACCTCCGCCCCTTGCGGTTGCGATCTCTTCTAATTATCAAATAGTTCTCTAATTCAACTTCCGCATCCTCAACGGAGTCGTCCAGCCATGTTTCAGTCAAACAAAAGATTCCCACCTTTCTACTTTTGCTAAGGTGTAGGATCTCGGTGATTTTCGGTAGAAGGCTACTTACGTTGAGATGAAGCAGGTGTAGTCCTCTCGCAGACAGGGAAGAATAAGGGGGGCCCGAAGATCCTATCTGGCCTGCTCAGTATCACGCTGCCTGAGGATCGCATCTCCCGGTGTCGGATCTTCGCTGCGTCTCCCGGCGTCTCCACATGCGCTCCCACTTCCTTCAGTGAAAATGGACAGAAGTTGGTTCCCATTGTTTGGATGACTAGTGCAAACCATCGCACCTGTCGTGGGACTTTTTGTGAATGTACTGTATCTCTCCGTCCAAACTCCGGCATCGGACCCGGGCATTGATGTATATCCCCAGATAGTAACATGGAGATGCAAATGATGAATTTTCCGCCGTTAACATGCCGCTTGTAGCCAGGTTTGTTATTGCGGCTCGTAAAATACCAGCATGGGGAGAGGAAAGGATTTTGTTTTATATGTCAAAGTTTGTTTGTGTGGGCACAAAAGCTTTGTAAATGCCCTTCCACCCCGATTTTAGGTCTAGTGTCTAAAAAGGTTTGAAAACACCACAAGCACACCAAACTTTCCAGCTGCCATCTTGCCCTCAGCTGACAGCTGACCCACGCAGTTGGAAAGACGCTGGTAGATGCTACCGCAGCATCCGGTCTCACACCGCCAGACTCAAGCGCGGGGAAAAAGAAAAGTTTGAGGTCTACAAAGCAACATCACCACATTTGGGGAATAACACAAAGCCAATCGAATAACAACACAAGCTCAAAAATAAAACAGTATTGGGGCGCCCTTAGATCAGTTGGTAGGGCATCCCCCCCATGGGCCTCGGCCAGCAGCGGACCAGGGTTCGATTCCAGCCCGCGGTCGTACTCTGCATGTCACTCCCCTCTCTGCCCCATTTCAATTCTGTCTCTACACTATCAATAAAGCATAAAAATGCCAAAAATATATATTTAAAAAAATAAACTATTGTTCAACACTTTAGAAAATGTAATATCTAAACACATCTGCCCAGGTTAATAATGCCAAAAATCTTAAGCGACAGTGTGCGACAAGTTGGAGACACACAATTGCGACAAAATATGCGAATTAGCGACAATTTTCACTTGCAGTCTCACTGAGTTGGTTCCTCACGACACGTTTGCGAATGTCCTGGCCAACACTTGCCGGGAGGTCGCATTTATGTCTCGCGTACGTCTGGCGAGCGTCGCACGAACGGAATGTCAGTCTCATTTTTGTCTCAAATCAGTCACAATTTAGTTTCATATGTCGCCAAACCCTCGCAAAGTTGTCTGACATTGCTCGCACTTTCTGACTCGCGGAAACTAAATTGAGAAGGGTTTGCAACGCGTTTGAGACACATGCGACCACTCTGAGACTATTTTGAGACTAGATTTGTCGCACACTTTTTTTGAACATGTTCAAAATTCATGCGACAGGACTGCGCGGCTCTGCGACTCATGCGAGGAAATTGAGACCTCAGCGAACGTTTGGAGACAGTTTAGAGACTCCCTCGCAACTGCAGTCTCCAACTTGTCGCAAACAGTCGCAGCCTAGTGAGATAGGGGCTTTACTTGGCGATACTCGTCTCCCTTTTATTGCGCGTAGGCAAATCCTTTTTCGGTCGGGAATACACACACTCGATGGTGGCTGGACGGTGATCCACTTCAGGCTCCGGATGCTTGACGGTCGGGGGCCGGCTCCTGCTTCTTCAGGTCGCAGGAAAAAGGCGCAGCTGAATCTGCGCGGAGACTGCGAAGGGGACGAATCACTGGGCTTACGCTTCCAATGTTTAAAAGGTGGTTTCTCGGGTTAACCACCTGAACGAGTCCTAGTTCTTCTCTTGATGTTCCACAGGAACGGTTTACAAACACTTCGTTATTCTGGAATCACCGCGGCCGCAGGTGATAGGTTGCTTTATTCTAAATTGGACTGCTGAACAACATCCATACTTTATTCTCCCACAATGATTATCTGGTGGATGGTTTTTCCAGTGATCCCAATTTCATCCAGCTATGATGAAGTCAAGGGGCCTCTTAAAAATGGGGTCACTAATTTAACAATTATGCAGCCATAATAGCACAAACATTTGCCCCAATGTCCACCATAACATATTGTTCCTAAATCTTTCCATTGGCCCTGAATAATCAGCCAAACAAATTAATTGGTTATCATGCACCATGTCAAACCTTGACGTATTTAGAGAAGATGGGTGTATTGTGAAAATATAGTTACATCCCTTTTCCTACTGCTCAACATTTATGTAACTCTCATGTTAAATAATTGTCTTTGTTTCTATTGTAGCCGACCAAAGAAATGCTTCGGTTCAAAGAGTGTTCATTTTCAAGCATAGACGGGAGTGAAGAAGAGTATGTCCCAGCTACATCAAGCTCTAGCGAGGAAGAGGATTCAGGTGAACCAAGAGTGAAATCAAAGACACGAGGCAAAAGGAGTGTCAAGGGAGGTAAAACTGTACCAGCTAAATAAGTCAAAATAAAGCGAAAAATAAAGACTTGGAGAAGAATTGGAGCAACCTAGCCAAAGTAATTCTGGCACAGATTATCCTTTTCAATCGAAGGAGAAGTCTCAAGGATGTATTTGGAAGCATTTGTCTCCAGAGACAAATCCCCACTTAAAAGATATTGCAGAAGCGCTATCAGAATTGGAGAAAATGCTCTGCCAGCATTTTGAACAGGTATAAATCCGAGGGAAGCGTGGCAGGAAGGTGCCCATCATCCTTACTCCATCAATTGTGCAATCTCTGGAGCTACTTGTAGAGGTGAGGAGCTTGTGTGGGTGAAAACCTCTACTTATTTGCCAGGGTTTGACACAAGATTAAGGGGGTTTGACTGCATCCGTGAGTTGGCTAAAAACTGTGGGGCCCAAAAACCTGAAGCTCTCTACTCCACAAAACTGAGAAGAAAAGTTGCCACTCTCTCCAGAGTACTGAATCTAAATGACACTGAACAAGACCTTTTCGCAGACTTTCTACGACACGACATAAGGGTGCACAGGAAGTTCTACCGCCACCCAGAAGGGACTTAGCAGTTGGCAAAGATCAGCAAGGTACTGATGGCCTGCAAACAGGGCAGACTAGCTGAATTTAACCCTCTGAACTCCAAGCCGTTTCTGAGCGTTTTTTGCTCCTTTCACATTTTTACAGACTGTGGGCACATTTTTTACCTTATCTACAAGTTGTGCATCTCTAAGTAACAAGCACAATCATGGCTACAATCAAGAACTGCTGCAAAATGTCTTTTGAGCAATATAACACAGTAATATTGGCATAGTATACCAAAAAAAATACACAAAAGTTGAATTTTATCGATAATTTATTTTACAAAAAAATAAAAACTGTGGAATCTTGGAATACAACATTTCCCCAAGGGCACACATATATATACAATACAGGAAAACACAACATTATTTATTTACATTTCTGTAAGCTTAACTCTAGGCATTTTTTCGCTATATGAACATTCCACTTTGCTGAGGCAGCAGAGTCATGCCATTGATTGTAGCAGTTACTACAATAAGACACAGTGTCAGTGTTTTTTTTTTAATACAATTCAGTTATATACAACATATTGGTGTCTAAAGTTTTTATAGAACAGATTTTGGCTAAACACTATCAACATTTTTACAACCTTTACTCAAGCAGTTTTTTTTTTTTTTTTTTTTTTTTTTTACTATTTACAAGGCACGTCTTGAATCTCTTTCACAGTGTTGTCATGCCATTAAATGTAGCAGTTACTACAATAAGACAGTGTCTTTTTTAGATTAATTTATATACAACATATTGGTATTCAAAGTTTTTATAGAACAGATTTTGGCTACACACTATTTACATTTTTGCAACCTTTACTCAAGCGTTTATTTTTATTTTACAAGGCACATCTTACATCTCTTTCACAGTGTTGTCATGCCATTCACTGTAGCAGTTCCTATCTACAATCAGACAAAGTGCAACATTGCAGTTTCTGCACTTCCAGGCAGTTTTTTTTTTTTACAAAGGACACACCTGTGCCTTCCCTCTGTCGCTTTCTCAGATTTTTCTGCAGTTGGGTTCACAGCAACAGGGGCACAGAGCTGTTGAGAAGTTGAGATGGACAGTGGGGCAGATGTGGAGGGTCTGGACAGTGGGGCAGATGTGGAGGGTCTGGACGGTGGGACATCTTCCACATTGATTCCACAGAGTTCAATTGAGAGGGTCTCCATGAAACTTAAAGGCCTACTTCACCGGTTTGAATATGAAGGTGTATTGAATTCTGAGATCCTATGTAGTATAAATGTGCAAAAAAAAATTAAATCGGTTCATCCTAGCCTGAGAAAAGGCAGAAAGAGTGTTTTTTTTAACCCTATATTTCTCCTTCTCGTGACATCACAGAAAGAGAAATATAGGGTTAAAAAAAAACTTACTTTGTAAATATTACTGTGATGTCTTTTACTGTGACATCACAGTAATATTTACAAAGTACGTTTTTTTTAACCCTATATTTCTCTTTCTGTGATGTCACGAGAAGGAGAAATATAGGGTTAAAAAAACACTCTTTCTGCCTTTTCTCAGGCTAGGATGAACCGATTTCAATTTTTTTCGCACATTTATACTACATAGGATCTCAGAATTCAATACACCTTCATATTCAAACCGGTGAAGTAGGCCTTTAAGTGGTTCAATGGTTGAACCGTTTTTTTTTTGACAGAGTTCCTTGTGAATGATGAATGCATTTGTTGCAGCAATGTCAATGAAGTGCCGAAAAATTGTTCTGTACCATTTAAGTGTTTTGTGATGTACGGAGTAGTACTGAATGAGCTGGTCGGACAAATCAACACCCCCCATGTGCTGGTTATATTTTGTGACAGATGTTGGTATGGGTGTGGTTTGTAGCTGCCACTGTCCATCTCTCCCCTTGACACGCCTCTTCACAGTTTCCCCGGAATAGACCGTGTGAATTGATCATGGACATATAAAGAAATGGACACCGTATTGAAAAATGGCGCCCATTCATTCCTATGAAAGCTGCTCAGGCGCAGAGAAGCAACAAGGAAGCTGCCATATTGCTTTCATGTAAGCCCTGGCACGCCCAAGTGTATGACGTGCCGCTCCCTCCTCCTCCCTCGAAAACAAACTGAAAGCCATTAAAAGCCGTTGGGCTAATAAAACGCTTTATGTGGCGTTTTGAAATGAAAAAACTTCAGTTTTAATAGTATATGGTCTCAAGATAAGTTTGAGCCTATGATTGATATCCAGAAAAATTTTGCGGCGACACAATCTTGTTCGCCGCTTGTATTGGTGTGGACGGGGAAATCTGCCTTAGGGCTACCATGAAAATAAGCTCCCATTCACAGCATGCAGTACCAATGGGTTGGCCACTAGTCCATGCTGGCTGCTCGGAGAAGGCAGCATCCTGGGGGCCTGGAATTGATGAGCAAAGTGACACCTCCCTTGTGTCCATCCACTTGGTGAAAAGGAGTTGCCCTTCACGAATCCACCTGATGCTTCCTCTCGTAGACTTTTTGGTCAGTGCATTAATTCGTGTTTTTGGTGTGCCCTTCCTTGTGTCCCTGTATGTCCCACAGGCATGGACCTTCATGGAAAGAAGATCTCTGAAGAGCTTGGGACTTGTGTAAAAGTTATCACAGTAAAGGTGATAACCACTTCCAAGGTACCTTGGATCGATCAAGCCCATAATGGAGTCGTGTGAGAGACCAAGTCCGGTGACGGATTTCGAGCTGCCTGTGTAGATGGTGAAGTCGCTGCTGTAGCCATTTGAAGAATCAGCCAGAACAAAAAGCTTAATGCCCCACTTGGTTGGCTTACTTTTGATGTATTGCCGCATTCCGATCCTAGCTTTTGTGGCTACCATTCTCTCGTCGACTGAAATGTTCTGCCGAGGATGGAATAACGCCTTGCAAGTCATTCTCATCTGGTCGTAGAATGGCCTGAGTCGGTGGAGTGGGTCATATGCTGGTGTCCCTTTCTTCTGGTCATTCACAGCATCTTTTTCCGGATCGCTCATGTGAATGTTCCACAATATGGTCTGGAAGAGATTCCTGGACATTACAGTGGCTGGAGATACCACAGAGAAGAAGGATTTTTTTCTCCAGTACAGATGCATTTGGGGAAGCTTCACAATTGCCATGTAAAACAGTAGGCCAATGAACTTAAAAAAAACTGCAGGGCTGATGTCATTCCAGGTGAATTTCTTCCCTTGTGCGATGCACTTTTTGGCTTGTTTATTTGTGTTTTCGCAGATGATTTTCACGGTGTTGTGATCTAAAAAACTTTTAAATAGCTCAGAGGGACTGGGGTTGTCTAAGACTCCAAATACCTGGACTCCAGGTGTACGAGCAGGGCAAAAGGTTGAAAGAGGTTTTGGCAATGTGTCTGGATGATCCTCTGTCTGCCATCCAGAAGCAGTGTGTGTTGCTCCAGTTGACCCTGTCTGCCCAGAGCTGTAGTCAGATTGGATGTTAGGCGATGATCCATCACGTTTACGTCCACGACTTCCACTTCCATGTCCAAGCCCAGTTGTCTTCAGGGGTTCACTTGCTGTGGCAGAATTACTCTGCGAAGGGAGTGATGGTGGAGCATTACTGGGTCCTGCGCTTTCATCTTCCGATCTGAAATAAATAAAGTGGATTTCTAACTATACAGTATATAATTTTTGTGTTTTTACTAAATTTCAGAAATCACACGGGTTGTTGTGTTATTTTCTTTCCTATTACTTTACAGCAAATTACAGATGTCATATTTAGCTATACAGATAAATAACATCCATGTCTTGTGGGGGATATAGCCTAAAAGCTATGTCGTTGAAAAATCTACATCCACAACAGCAAGACTATTCACAACTTCCTAAATGGGCTGCTGTCCTGTTAGCCTACATACCCAAATGTGCGTTGACGGGGTGTGTTAATAAAGTGATTTGCTTAGTAAAGGTCCCCCTTTTTTCATAAGGTTAAATACACGCTTTGTGGTATTTCAGGGCCCTGATAGTTGATAATGAAGATTAACAAAATTAAAGGTGCACTGAGTTTTTTTTGTTTTGTTTTTGTTTATTTTTTGTTTTTCTTTAAGGCGTTCTAATATCTCAAATTAAAGGTACTCCACAGACGCATTGGTGTCTGGTTGTTAGACTCACTTTTGATGTGTAAAAATTAAAGGTGTGTTCAGAGATTTTTGTTAATTTTCTTTTGAAAAAGAAAAAAAAGAGGGAAAAGTTAAGAGTTGGACACACTCAGTCTCTGTCTCAAGATGCACGTTTCACGAATAGAGCAATTGCAAAGTAATTAATGTTACTGTGTATTGTAGGTTTCGTTAATTTTTTTTCTTTTCTTTCCCTCATCAGCTAACAGGGATAATGTATTCTATTTCAGTTTTTTCTCCCCTCTCAGTACCTGCTTTCAAGCTCTCATTTAGTGTTTTAAGTAATGACATCTACTACAGTGTGCCCCCCCCCCCCCCCCCCTTTACGATTGAATAAGTTCACGTTTCCCTTTGACATGGTATTAAAAACTTTTATAAAGTGCATTCTGGGTTGTTGCTATCATGAGCAAACTATACTATTTTATTTTTTAGGATTTCCATTGTGATAGAATTAGTTTAACTTCACCTATTGTGATGTCACATTCTTAGCAGTTACTTAATTGTTAATATCTACAGTGTTACTGTGTGTATACAGGAATTGATTGTGCTTGACTTTTCGAGCATTGTGTTTTTTCTACAGTAACTGATTGACCATTGTGTTTTTCATCCGCAAAACAGAACGTGTGGGGATTAGTAAATGTAAATAATCACATATCAAATAAGAGTTGTTGTATCCTTGACACGGCCATGGAGGGAGCATCTAGTTGATTTAACCCATTTTTGTAGTGGTAAAGGAGTGAGAATGCCTGTTTTTATTGCCCAGAACAATAGGCCAGAGATGAGAGTGTGTGTGCTTTTGGGCCTGGATGTGTGTGTGTAAGAGGAGATCGTGGGAGTGTCCGCCTGTGTGTAAGTGAGGGACTGTCTGTGTGTGATAAAGCCTAAATGCAGTTTACATATATTTTGGATAATTAGCAGCTATACTATTTTTAGAAGGAAAAGACAGGGAATAGAGCATTACAGTTTTGGCACTTTTGGGTAAATAAGACAATCCCCACCACCAGCAAACCTGGAAGCCGCTTTGCCAAGCCCCAAACGATTGGATTATGCATAGCGTCTGGAGCTCCGGAGAGCACAGAGGCCGAAGAGGATTGGAGAAAAGCAGGAGAAGGAGCAGAGGGCCCGGTTCATGACGAAAGGAAGAGGCCCAGCTAGCTCAGTCGGTAGAGCATGAGACATGAGACTTTACCAACACCATTAGCACCCCAGTGCTCCCTGTTTCCCCTGGATTCGCCAGCTTTCCATGGACAGAACCCCACACCACACCCAATAGAAGGAATGGCACCTTTTACAGACGACAAAATCAAGGAACTTTATGGATTCGGACTACAAATATCTTGGTATGTACACTGCCACTCAGAGACATGCAAACAGTGGCCCTTTCTGCTACTACCTACACGGCCCCATTCTATCTGGATTTTTTTTCTGAGAAAGCTGCTGTGCTTTATCAGAAAAGGAGGGAGAAAGGAGGGTGCTGACATTCAACAGTTCTAAGCTGGACAACATCGACATGAAATCAAGACAGAAAGCTGCTAAAGATCTAGCAGCAGCTGCAAAGCCATCACCAAAAGCTCATTGTGATGTGCCATGAACTCCATTACCAGAATCGACAAAGTCGCAACACAACATGGACAAGCCCACAGCCACAAGCCGCAGATTGTACTATCTGTCAAGATCACAACCCCAAGAAACCATACAGACTGCCGATGGGAAGATTCCCAGTACCTGAGACCCCTTTCAAGATGAAAATAGAACTTTGAGGTTCCTGTATTTGCTGGTGATGGTGGATTGATTCACAAAATTGTTAGAAACTAGTCCTTGCCAAAAAGAGACAGTAAAGACAGTCGTGAAGTAGTTAAAAATGTAATCTGTATCAGACCCTTTAATGAAATATTGATAATGCACAGCATTAAGCTGACCCAGGTAGTTGCTCTCCCTCTGGCCCTCATGTCAACGAGAACTTCTCAAGGGGCACATAAACAATTCACCTGACACATTGGATACCCTTTCAATGCTGCCCTCTCGTATTAAAGAGAGGTTAGAGAATATCTGGAAACAGGTGTGGGCTCTAAATAATTATTTAAACCTAATTAAAGTTCTGAAAAAGCCCAAACCATTATGTAATGTATGTGTCTGACTGTCTCAATCTCTGTGTGTGTATTTTTGTGCATATCGTGTCAGTCAAGGTTGTTCTTGTAAAAACCTCCCACCATGAAGAATTTGAACCTTCAGTAAGCAGAAGGAGAGTTAACAAATCGTGTGAACATGTATGATTATTCCATCAGTTTGGGTTTACACCTTTAAAAGGTGTAAAGTGAGGGATTGTGAGAATAATCTTAATTTTATACTCTTGTGCTTTTTAAATTTAAAACACACTTTTACACTTTTGTATGTTTATTAACTTCACATTCATTCACCATTTGTAAGTGCACATATCAACACTGTATATACAGAGGCAGGCAGTTTCAGGAGATACTCTGACCAAGGTCAGGGAGAAATATTTGTGTGGGGTGAGCCAGCACATGACAACCGGCCTAGCAACGACCCGCACCCTCCCTTCATCTCTCTTATTAGTAGGGTAGTGTAAGCCATGAAATGTATCTTATGAAGACCAGCAAGAGGAAGACGTCATCTGCCAGCCTCTAACACATAGTCAACCAATCAGAAATAATGTATTTGTTTCCATATAACACTTTGTCTCACCATTTTTGTCTTCAGTCTTACTGGGGACCCTTTTCTGATAAACCAGTAAGCTCCATGTAGGCCTACATGTTTCTGCTCACTCAATTTAGACAATACATCTTTAAGCTTTGAAATAAATCTTCTACTTGTTTTTCCTTCTTCAACTCTGGTTAAAAGAACACAGGAAATATTTTCCTATCAAGTGCATGCGTTTTCCCTTTTTGTTTGGTGTTGGCTTTTGTTGCTTTCGTTTCTTTTGTCTTCCACAGTGGGTAGACATCTTGCACGTACGGACCAGACCTTCTTATACCAAGGAGAGTAAGTTGTAAATCTGAGACTGCTGCTTTTGCATTCATCTTTTTGAGATGGTTTTAACCTAATGACTTTCAATAAATAAGATATATTTTTGCACCAATTCATGCCTCATGTCATTGCTCATGTTAAGGGAAGATAAATCGGTAAAAATCTACTAAATACTCATGACTAATGTAAACGTGTTCCTCCTGCCCATCAACTTGGAGGTGGCATTGTCAGGCATAGAAGGTAATATCTTACCTATGGTATACCACATATGAATAAATCTATATTTCAGAAAAACATTCATTTCAATCGTATTGTGTATTAATTTGCTTATGCAACTTTTATTTAGAAACATTTTTTCAGTCAACAGAACTGGACAAATACAACATATGAATATAACAATTTACAATGTGACTATAACTATTTACAAAACGACTTAGATCCCTGGGATGTAGCCGGTGTATTGTCCATGAGGGTCAGGGAATTTTGCCCTAACCCTGCACACACAGCAGCTGGGAATTACTCTCCTATTCCCCTGTCCTAACGCGCCATGCTGCCAGAAAATGTAGTGCCTGTAAGCTGCATGCCTGTATTCCCGGTTGTCATCACCGGGCTCCCTTAATGCTCCCAATGCTGTCAGATCCTCCCTGTACTGCCGGTGAATACGCAGATAACCCTCGTCCAGGCAGTACTGCGTGAAATGCGGCAGGAAGCTCACACAGTGGGCAGGGTCTTGGCCACAGCATTTTCACTCTCTGTCCGTTGGCATTTCTAAACAGTTGCTACAGGTACACCAAGGTACCCCCGGTACCTCTGCCGATGTAGGAGCACCATGTCTTTGCTGATGCTCCAATAGATCGAAGATCAGACCCGGCTGCCTCTCCAACATTCGCACTACGAGGCGCCTGTGATCCTCGAAGCTCATCTCCTGCAGAAGTCTCTGAATAAATGAAAGGAAATAAGATGGGGTTAGGCCATTAGGGATACAGGTAGACCTACAGTTGAGGACAAAATTGGTGTCACAATCTGTAATCTCAAAATAGGCTGATCATAACAGTCCGACCGCAGTAACCTAGAGTGAGGTGCAGACAGCGCCGAGTTTTTGCACGAGCGTCACCAACTAAAAAGCTTTCATTTTAATATGCAACTGTCTGCTATGAGAGGCTCGTTCCTCAGCTGCTCAGGGGAGTAAACAATGTTTGTTCCTCACTTACCGGTGCGATGCTGAATTGCGCACTGCTTGCACACAGTTAGGCTATAGATTTATCTGTAGTGCGCTAATGTATTCAGGCCTCTAATGTAGGCTAAAGCACAGACCTGGTATGTTAAAACCACTGTGTGGTAATGCTTTGTACAATAGGAAGGGATACAGCCTAAATAAAGGGTAACATAACATTACAAACCTCTGTCGCTTCCATTCGCCCCCTCTGGAAGTTTGCCAGCCTCTCCTCATCTTCTTCCCTTGCTCGTCCGCCGGTCACAGGTCTCCCTCGCCTGGCCCTAGCTCGACCGGCACCTCTACCTCTCCCTCGCCCTTTTCCTCTCCCTCTTCCTCTTCCTCTAACTGTCACCTCCAGTAACTGACTCTGCAAATGGATATTATAAATGTGTATCCTTTACAAAATTAATGTATAGCCTACCTGCTATGTGTTTTTTTGTGTTAGCAGTTTGTTTAGTATTAGCCAACTGCACAATTTACGTTAGCTAGTAGCCTATCACCAACACTATAAAAACAATCATGAATGTTTTATTTTTACGATAAAGCTGTAACACATAGAAATATAGCCTAATTAATAGGCCTAACTATCTTCACCTCATCACTTGAATCGGAAAGACTTGAGGCCGTGGTTGATGATGCCATTGTAGGCCTAGTTGTTGGCAACTGTAACTTTCAAGTAGCAGTTTTTTTTACATTCAACAAGCCTATACGTGAAAGCCAACGGTTACAGTCGGCAACACTGTCCGTCGGAACTATACCAGTTGGACATGTCCTCGTAGGCTTTCCGTTGCTTCTCCGAACGGGAGCCATAGAGACCAACCTTTGCGATTTACAATTGTACCACTTGATGATGTCACATTACACAGTGTCCCTTTAAGAACAATTTAGACATCTGTATTTAGATCAATATTTATTTGTGTAAAGATCATGATATTAAGTATTTGGGTTTGTGTGTGTGTGTGTGTGTGCGTCAAATAATATTCAAAGCAGGGATAGGTTGAATCCACTGCAGCCTCAAACTTCGCCAGCAGAGGTCACTGTCACTGAAGCTTCGAGTAATGAACCTATTTTCAAAACATTGGCTCAATTGGTTCAATGCTTCATAAAAGCTTCATTTGCCCATCACTAATGGCTACCGAACTTAAACTTCTACTATACCAGTGGTGTCTTCAATCATTGATCAGGAGCTGTGGCTGTGAGGTGTCTACAGGAGCAGGCAAGAGAGCTGACTGAGCCAGCTCCAAACATTTCTTATATGGTCTAGATGCAGCCGCTGCCGCCTACCAGTGCAGCTCGGCCAAACATGCCAAACACGCCCATATCTGCCAAACACGCCCATATCGGCCAAAAACGCCTACAGCTTGTTGCTATGGTTGCTCTGCACTAAGCTGTGTGACGTTCTTCCTGTTCCGTTCTGTTGGTTAATATCGCGCTAGCCAGCTAGCTGCTCTTGCTGCCGTCAATGTTGAGACCATTTCACTAGCAAAATGTTTAAAACAGGACATTACAGCACAGTTAAAAACAAGAGAATCAGCATTCTGTTAAAAACAAGAGAATCAGCATCCGCTACATTAAACATGAATACTAAGTGCTCATAGTACAGGAGTTACGTCTCCAGCGAGAGTATGGATTACAACAGTCAGCTGGGACTGAAACAGACACCCCCCTGCTCTTCTATATCAAGGCAAGTCAATACAAATGTTTTATTCGCCTACTTCGTTAACTAATGTTATGTTTGTGTTATTCAAAGGATTTTGTTGGTTAGAAAATAGCTTAACGTTACAGACCAAATAGCTTCTTTATAAGTCTTATCTGAATGATAATTAGTATATGATAAAAATGATTAACATGTGTTTGTTTGTATTAAATTAGACTGGCATCTGGTCAGCATATGAGGTAACAGGTTAAGTGTTACTGTTAACATTATTTTGGTGGCAATGTATAATTTATTTGACTATGTTAATTAATGACTAACATGATGTTTATGTGATGTGTCTTTTGTGAATAGATTTGCAAGCTACGAACACCTGACATTTTGGAGCTTTGCATCAACAAAATGGTCTGGGTCTCCATAGCCAAATCAGCTGCCTAAAGAAATTAAGTTGTCACACCTGCACGTCCTTCAATGGTGCTTTGTTGGTAGTTACATACGTTATTATAATACATAAACAAGATGTCATTGTATTTGTGTAGACTTAAAGGCTAAACTAGCGACTCAGTTCCTTCAAATACATCAGTGTAATTAAGTGACTGTTTTTCTCTATTTTTAGGTGCACATGAACTTTGTACAACATTTTGTCAAAATCAATGAATAGGTGCACATGAACTTTGTACAACATTTTGTCAAAATCAATGAATATCTCCTCACAGTATGCTACCTGTCCGTACTGTCTGAGCGCTGAAGAAAAATCTGATGTTGATACTATTACGATTTCGACTTTACAGGTCTAATCTAAATGAAAAGCTAGTATCAAAAGTGTATTAGTTATGTCCTATCAAACTCATATTAACCAACTTGTGGCACAATGCTTTAATTGTCTATCATTCCTCTATAAAGAAAACTCTCCGCTCGCCATAGTCCCCTGTAAGAGACGCGAACCCCGGCCTCCTTGTTTAAAAGCGCGGCATTTACCCTCTAGACTAACCTGAGTTTTACGTCTAAATAAAGTACAATGTCCAATATATAACACTGTGTTTAAAAATCCCTATTTTATCAGAGTCACCTCTGCTTATAATAAGGTCGACCTCCGCTAAATCATTAACACTTTTAACTATTGCTTCTTAAAACCTTCTCTTTGTAGTAGAATAAAGATTTCAATTCACAATTTATTGTTCGTAAGTTGTATGTAACTTAGTTTGTAATCCACCCTCCTAATAAAATAGAACAAATATACTATTTTCAGAATAAAAACATCTAGTTTAATCTGGGAAGGTATTTATAACCTATTCTTTTATATTTAAAGATTAGGTGTATCAACATATTCTCTCCTTACAGAGAGGTTAGTTGTATGAGGTTGTGTGTGTTTTAAATCAGTAATGTGCCGTAGTGTGGACTCAAATTGTTCTTACCTCCCCAGGGACGAAACCATCTCTTTGAAGAAAAAACACTATACCTAAGGTCCTTCTGTTCCAGTTATAAACTAATTCACAACTGAGGCTTTACAACATTTAAGGGATTTTATTTACAAAATACAAGTGAGTATAGGTATAATACATAATGGACAAGAAAGGAAAAGAAAAAGAGGTTATATGCCTATAACTCATTTAATAGAGTTAGTTTGACTTGGTTCTCGTTTCTAAATTTGTTGTAACTCTTGAAACAATACCCAAACACTTGCGTGCCTGTACATATTATTCCCCGCGTTACGAAACTTCATGAATTACAAGGAGCTAGACAGATATTGTACAACATGGCGGTACACACTAGCGTGTACAAGTCCCAGTGGCTACAGGCTCCATATGACCATCAATATCCGTCTATCCCTTTGCAGAAATTACAGTGAGTTAAACAGACACTATACACATGGCGGTACGTACTAGCACGCACAAGTCCCAGTGGCTACAGGCTCCATATAACCATTAGTGTCCATCTAACCCCCTGCATCTCAGTCCGTTTTTCTAGTTCTAAAAAATTCTTGATCAAGTCATTCTTAGTGTCAAGAGGTTCACAGATGTGTTTTTAAAAGACTTTGCCTCTAAGTACTTTGGAGTATTTTGGACTCACAAAGTTTTTCTAAGTTTTTCTTCTGCTTCCATGGTTAAAGGGACAGATAGAGTCTACTGGAACAGAGAGTAACACACAAAAAGCGGCCCCAAAAAGCCTCAAAAAAGCATCAAAAAAAAGCCTCGTCCTGCTTCAAAACCGGCTCTTATATAGTGATCTGAGGACCAATGACACTTGGGAGAGAGGGAGGAGTGAAAAGGACACAACTGCATGGGGGAAGCCCGGTAGCCCCTCCCTCTACTCCTTACTACCGTATGGCCATATAAGGTCCTTCCCCCTACTCACTTCCTATGGCCCTATGGTCCTCCCCCATCCTCTGGTCAGAGGATCATTTACATTCTATTCTGTTTCATTAAACATTTCCTACTTTTACGTATGACAAAAAGAAATACAAATGTCACAATATATGCACAAGTAAAAAGTTACATCATGTTCCATTATCACTTCAATACACAGCCTACATGCTGTGTTTTCGCACATCATTCTTTTTAGTTTTAGTTTTATGTTTCTGTGTACCTTGTGTTAATGTGTATGCTTTACTGTACTGCTGTGTGTCGGCCATGACCCTCTTGAAAAATACCTTTCAGTCAGAAGAAATGGATTAAGGGCAGTTATATTTGTTTGATTGCAATGAGCCTCATGAGAGACTCTGCTTCTGTTCCACATAGCGAGTCTCAGAGCTATACATCTGAACATATTTAGTGGGCTTTTTCAAAAAGCTCCAGCTCTTCCATACGTGCAGTAATCACAATTAAACAGTACTTGCTGGGTTGCCAAGGTGGTTGTCCGCAGGTTTGGGGGCTGCCTTTATTTAATATATTGTGTATTTTCTGATAACAAAGGTTTTTTTGTCCCAGAGAGCCTGCAATTCATATCAAATCAAAGATGTCACTGACCAATGGGTCTGCCATATTCAGTGTCAAAAACTTCTTGTCTGTTTTTGCTACACTTTGCCTGCTGTGGAAATGGACCAATTAAAAGAAGCTTTATTGTCAAAAAGGTTCATTTAGTCTAACTTGGTAAATTAACTTGTATGTTCATGTAAATAAACAGACTAGTATTCATTTGTTTGTACCTTGACATGTTTCGACTACTTCCTGCTGTCTTCTTCAGAAGCGTCAGCTGTTGCTGTGACGCTCGTTGTGTCAGCTGATGTTAAAGACTGCAGGAAGTAGTCGAAACATGTCAAGGTACAAACAAATTAATACTAGTCTGTTTACATGAACATACAAGTTAAGCTTCAGTGTCAATTAACCGTAAACCTTTGGGGTGGAAAAAGAGCGGAAGTGTGAGCCTTAACTTGGTCAGTGACATCTTTGATTTGATAGGATTCTCAGGGTCTCTGGGACAGAAAAAAAATTTGTTATTTTAAACTAAGAAATATTAAATAAAAGGCAGCCCCCTGAACATACGGCCAACAACCTTGCCCACCCAAAAAGATGATTGCATGTAGGGAAGAGCTGGAGCTGTTTGAAAATGTCCACTCAAGATTTTCAGATGAATGACTGAACGCAAACATATACTCTGATGAGGACATATTGCCATGTGCATTTGATGATTTCCCACAAAGTGCAATGTTTCAACATATTTTTAAAACAAAACTCATTTGCATATCATTGTTGAGAAAATATATTCAGAATTGTTTTGGCTGTAAATAAACTATTTGAATATTTTTGTCATTGAAGTCCATCATTTAAGAACCTGGGAAAGTGTCTGACTACACAACAACAAAAGCAGAACAGTTCATCAAAATAATATTTTTTTTTAAGATACTTAGACACTTTACAAAAAAAGTGCATTATGCACATACAATCAGTATGGAAAAGCATGTGAGATGTAATATTAATAATACTTATATAAATATATAGCCTATATAACATTATTATAATTTGATAATACTTCAGTCTCTTATAATATTATTAGCGACTGAAGGCTATTTACTTTTTATACAGTCACATAACAATGTTAAATCTAAACTGTCACGAAGCATCTCAGTCCTGGGTAAAGCAAAGCATATATTGGATCACATATCATTGCATATTCTTTACTGCTCAATGATCTTACCTTATTTAAATTACTGTGTGGAGGTCTGGGGGACCACTTACAAAAGCTCACTGCAACCACTAGTCACACTTCAAAAACGAGCCAAAAGAATAATCAATAAAGCTGGATATTATGATCACACCAACCTCCTCTTTTTACATTCCCGCATCATAAAGTTCAAGGACCTGGTTGAATATCATGTTCAAAGCTAGAAACAAACTGCTACCAGGTAACATTCAAAAACTTTTTTTGACAGAGAGGGGGGTTACAATTTGAGGGAACAGTTAAACTTTAAGACACTGGCTGTACGCATGACTTTAAAATGTCATTTCATCTCAGTTGGTGGTGTGAAACTGTGGAATGGTATGAGCACGGAGCTAAAGCAATGTCCAAACATTATTCAGTTCAAAAAAAAATTCAAAGCAATGATTTTTAACAGGTACAGGGATAAGGGAGAGATTTAAGACGGCAAGTATGTATGTGTGGATATGGATATGTGAGTTGTACAAATATGGAGATATGGACATATGAATTGTGTTGATGCATTGCATATGGTGGATGTATTTTTGTATGGATGTATGTAGTGGATATTTCATTTAATTTTTGTTTATCCTCAGGAGACCAATTGAGGGGTGGCCCTCATTTGCAATGGTGTCGAGTATATATGGATATATGGATTGTATAAATATAAAAATAATAATAATAATAATATAAAAAATTATTATAAAGTTATTGAGCTGTGGAAAAGGGGTTGGATCAAATAAGTTTATACTTCTTCCTACTCCTTTTCAGGCATATCAATTCAATATGTTATTTGTTTATTTTTTGTTTTTTTTTGTTTATTTTTATTTGTGAAATCATTTGAACATATTTTTTATTGTATTTTCATGCTTTTAATTTGTCTTTTTTTGATATGTCTGAAATAAAATTGAATCAAACAATTGCATAGAAAACCGACGTGATAATGTTAAGTCTAGCAGTAATCATACATGCTCACAGTTTCAATAAGCACTACTCATAGACTTTAAAAGAGGGGTACTACAACTGCTAATAGGGATGCTAAAGGAACACTAGAGCAGAGAGGTGTATATCTCCTGCTCTGTCCGCAGCTGCGAGGGACTGCTGCGCGAGGACTCTGCCGCCTGTCAGTGCTCTAGGAAGGGGGAGAGGCAGGGGAGGCACCCGCTGATCGTTGATTAGAGTAAAGAGCGATACTTGAGCAAAAAAGTCACCAATAACACCAGAAAGAGTAGCTAGATTTGTCTCTGGTCGCTTTTTTGAAGAAAACGTCGCCAGGTGTCTGAAAAGTCGGTAAATATAGCGACAACATCGCTAAGTAAGCAACAATGGGACTGAGCTGCGGGCTTGAATTAGTTCTGTAGCGTTACGCATGCGCACGAGCTGTAGGCGTGTGAGCTGTAGGCGTTTTTGACCGATATGGGCGTGTTTGGCAGATATGGGCGTGTTTGGCATGTTTGGCCGAGCTGCACTGGTAGGCGGAACCGGCTGCATCTAGACCCTTCTCAACATTTCAGCCCATGCTTCCTGCATGGGTGCACCGGTGATTGTGCTCCCTCAGGCACTTCCTTCCTCTTACCTTGGGTTCAACACTGATGTGTTTGCCCCCTGCAGGTTTGGAGTGTCAGGGATCTGGGATTGTGGCTCTTTCCACAGTGAAGCAGGTTTTGACGCAACAGTTTGTCTTGTGTTCTATCAGAGTTGGGACATCTTGCATGAAGACTTTGAAATTCAGCTTCATGTCTTTATGTATGGAACTCTATTTCATTCAGTTTTAACTATAATTTTATATCCTCATGAAGCTCCATTTTGCCATCATAAATCCTTAAACTTGAACCACTTAGATGAGTGAACCTGACTTAAATATCCTCACATCTCAGTTCCAGTGGAGCAAATCTTCACTGGCAACAGTGTACCGTAAACCCAACAGCACAAACTGTGCCTCTGCATTCCTATAATTTTCTAACTCCTAGCTGTGCTGGTTCCATTGTAGAAGGTTGGATGTAGCAGACAGGGGGACATTATCTTTTTACAGACATGTATTGATTTATGGAGTTCATCATATGCAGTGGCACAGAGATGTGGAGGATTCCAACTTTCTGAGACTTACACTTTAATGAAGTCATTTATCTCTGATCAAAGGCTCTCCTATCACGCCATTCATCCACACACACACACACACACACACACACTCCAGCAGCAGCACTTCTTATCCTCTGAGTATGTAGTATGTAAGCGAGATGAGTCAGAACTGCAAAATGAAAAGCATTGATGACTGCATGCTTTTTGATATCAGCCATTATGAACTTTACCTTGTCCAAATCATATTATTTTTGTAATAAGATGATACAGCACTCTCACATATTTTCTTCCATAACATGAAGATTTGCAGATGTTTTAACATGCTAATAGATAGTAGAAGATAGGACTTTTTCTGATTACACAGGTTTCTTGTTATCAAGGTTATCTATTATCATTTGCCAGAGTATATTTCACTATATAGTCAAATGTTCTTTTTCAAACTGGGCTGGGAAAGTAGACAGTGTGTGTAGAGCACAGTGAGTCACTTATCTAGGGTTACCTCCTCTTTTTGCCATTTCCTTCATTACACACTGTGTGCTCTATCTGGTGCCCCAGGTCCTCCCAGTCCAAGAAGCTTTTGTTTGATAAAGAAAAGAATGAATTTGGTAAATCTCCCTCACATATCTTGTAAACCCCTGGCACCCACTGTATACTGCAAATCATGAATAATGCATGCGCGCTGAGCGCCCACTCCTGTTTGTATGTGACCTACAGGCAAAATGATAACGCAGATTTAGCTAAATTAATAAATAACCAAATGTTATAAATGGTCACCCAGGGAATGAAAAACCACTGTGCATTTATCAGTCCATGTGGGATAGAGTGAAGGAAGGGTTTTTTCCTGTTTCGATTTTTTTATTTTTTTCCTTTAGTAGAAGTGATTGGCCTGAATTAACACGCTAATGTGCTGGCTGTTGTTAGCAAAGCCATTTAAAATGTAATTATTTTCAGCCAGGCACATGGCGATGGCAGCTGAGGCCTGCAGCTCATGGATTAGCTTGTCTCAATAAAGCTTGAGATGCAGTCCTGCAGTTTCAGTCTCCACTTCTTTAAAAAAAAAAAAAACTCCACTCTTCCCACTAGAGTGAGAAATATCAATGAATACCGTACAGAGAATAATTAACAGGGATATTATCTCAGAACTCTGATCTAATCACCTTGACAATTCAGAAAAAAAGGGGCAACATTTTTTGTCAAGATAATTATTAGCCTACGCTTCCGTATGAGAAGCAATAGTCTATTTAAAAAAAGTTATGCACATCAGCAGCAGCAAAAGTATTGAGCTGGCACGGCACTAAATTGCTTTGTTTTATATTTGCTGTATTATATGTAGTCAAGCTATAATCATGTGTCCAGGGTTCCCACCTCAGTCTGCTTATATATCCTACTGTAAAAAGCACTGTAGGTGTTTATGGTTATTATAGGTCATTACACTGGTCAGTCTGAACTGGTAGCCTAATAATGGCCGAGCCCTTTTTTTCTCTCCTAAATCCAAGGTGGCAACCCTAGTGCCTACTCGGTTTATGTGAATCACTTTTTAAATAAATCCACAGAGTTTGCCAACCGTTGTTTTACAGCCATTTGCATTGATGTATGCGTGCGCTGATTAACTGCAGATTAACGTGTCACCTCAAGTTAATAATGTGCTTTTGTCTATTGCTGTTCACGTTTTTTTAATGGTGCGTGGTGTTCTGGCCAACACACATGAGGTGAATGTAGTGATTATTGTAACGGCTGGATCAGGAGGACACAGGCGCGGAGACAGTAACAGTTTTAAGAAGATTTATTTTGGAAGTAACCAGCAGGGGGTTAGGACCGTGATCCGGGGGGAAAGCTGGCTGTCATGGGGCTCCAGGGAGAGAGCAACGGGGCAAGTCCAGGGAGCTGAGTGTGAGCAGGCTAGAGCAGGCAGGCAGAGGGGTCCGGGAGGAAGTGCTGGCGGGCGAGGGCTGGAGCTGGTGGCTGGAGTCAGGCCGGGAGAGCTGTGGCAGAAAAAACAGGAGTTAGCCAGGAAAAATGCAAAAAGCAGAGCTGCAAACAGGTTAGCTTAGAGAGAGGACTGACTGTGTGGAAACAGAATCTACAATCTGGCAGTGTCTGGCAGGTAGGGCCGGGTATATGAAGAGCAGTTGATTGATGATTGATGGCAGCTGTGAATGCTGGTGATTGACTCCAGCACACCTGACTCCAACCCTGCAATAGACCAGCACATAGACAAGGGTAAAAGGGAAAAACAACACATGGGCTTGAGGCCCAAGCAGGATCATAACAATTATAGCAGATCAGCGCCGAAACAACTCACCTGCTTCCTCCACTATCGTCCCATTTTGCACCATTATGTTCCAGCGCACGACTGATGTGTGTGTGCGTGCGCGTGTGTGAGTGCTTGAACACGAGATTAACTATGGTGACAGAGTGTATTCTTATGTGTTATATTGATGGTTGTGTAACAAAGATAAGACAAATCCTGTTTGCCACAATATAGTTAGTTTATTGTAAGGGAATTTGGTGTGATTGATTTGAGGCTCCATGTTATTTTCTGTCTTATTTAAAGCTGGTTTTGCCAGCATTTTTAACCGTTTCTCTAAGCTGTTTTTAAAGTTTTTCTTGGTAAATAGGCTACCTACACACTTTGTATTGTAAAAGTCAAGAAGGTTGGCTGACTAACTTGTTTTGCTCATTTTACTATTCATCTGACAACGTTTTTTCCCCCCTTAATTCTCTTCACCAGAATACACCAAATTGCTTCTCTTAAATGTTCAAATCACAAAAAAAATCTTCTGGGGGGGATGCCCCAGACTCCCCTACCGGGGTTTGTTTTCGTACTTCTCACCTTTTTTATGGCTTATGAGTCTGCATGCCTGAAGTTAAGGCTCACACTTCCGCTCTTTTTCCACCCCAAAGGATTACGGTTAATTGACACTGAAGCTTAACTTGTATGTTCATGTAAACAGACTAGTATTCATTTGTTTGTACCTTGACATGTTTCGACTACTTCCTGCAGTCTTTAGCAACAGCTGACGCTTCTGAAGAAGACAGCAGGAAGTAGTCGAAACATGTCAAGGTACAAACAAATGAATACTAGTCTGTTTATTTACATGAACATACAAGTTAATTTACCAAGTTAGACTAAATGAACCTTTTTGACACTAAAGCTTCTTTTAATTGGTCCATTTCCACAGCAGGCAAAGTGTAGCAAAAACAGACAAGAAGTTTTGGACACTGAATATGGCAGACCCATTGGTCAGTGACATCTTTGATTTGATTTTAATTACAGGCTCTCTGGGACAAAAAAACCTTCGTTATCAGAAAATACACAATATATTAAATAAAGGCAGACCCCAAACCTGCGGACAACCACCTTGGCAACCCAGCAAGTACTGTTTAATTGTGATTACTGCACGTATGGAAGAGCTGGAGCTTTTTGAAAAAGCCCACTAAATATGTTCAGATGTATAGCTCTGAGACTCGCTATGTGGAACAGAAGCAGAGTCTCTCATGAGGCTCATTGCAATCAAACAAATATAACTGCCCTTAATCCATTTCTTCTGACTGAAAGGTATTTTTCAAGAGGGTCATGGCCGACACACTGCAGTACAGTAAAACATAGGCTACACATTAACACAAGGTACACAGAAACATAAAACTAAAACTAAAAAGAATGATGTGCGAAAACACAGCATGTAGGCTGTGTATCAACATCAGATTTGTTTCAGCGCTCAGACAGTACGGACAGGTAGCATATTGTGAGGAGATATTCATTGATTTTGACAAAATGTTGTACAAAGTTCATGTGCACCTAAAAATAGAGAAAAACAGTCACTTAATTACACTGATGTATTTGAGGGGACTGAGTCGCTAGTTTAGCCTTTAACCCTCTGAGGTCTAAGGGTATTTTCTCGGATTTTACATACTTCTATAAATACCTATTTTAAATGTGCAAGAAGATAAATAATACCAAAGTGTTTTATATGGAAATGTTCAGAACCCATTAGCCATTAGTTTTATGAGGTCTATTTATGTCCTAGACCACTGTGTAAATAAATAATTGGCTTGAATGCTGAAAAATGCATTGCGATTTTTGAAAAACCTGGAGATTTGTGTGAAATAATAACCTTTAGTCATCCTGAGGAGTTGTTTTGGCTCTTGAAATTGCTTCTCCCAAGCCTTAGCTTCAAAAATGCAGTGGAAATTTTCCAAAAAACAGTAGGGAAGTGCACAAAACATGACTAATATGAATTTTGGTCCAAACGCTTCTTGGTAGAAATGTTGCCTCTAACTCTACTTTCACAAAGCATGAGGAATTTAGACTGAATGAAGACTTTGTACCACATATAAAGACTCATGGGATGTATACTAATAAAAAAAAAAATGCAAACAAACAGTTTACTATATATAACAACACGCAGGAAAAACAATAATTACAAACTATTTACACACTATGTAGTATACACTATTTACAAGCTAAATGTCAATGCCATGCCACTTTGCAAAACAGTTCCTGTCCACTTGCAGGCAGAGGGCAACATTGCAGCTGGGTGTGTGGGGGCTGGTGGTATTCGAGGTGTGGGTGGCGCTCGGGTTGGTACCTGGGGAATTTGGGCACGGGACCTATTTGATGCGGGTGATGGGGTAGCTGGAGGCCTTATACCTGTGCTCCTTTTGGACATGGACCTTGTGCTGGGCAGGGAAGAAGGTGTTGACACAGGTGGTGCTGATGCTGCAGGAGTGGATGGTGCTGGGCTGGGTTCAGGCAGCTCTTAGTCCTGTCTGTAAAAAAAGGACAAGAAAGACTGAGTTTTCTTCTTTATAACTGAAAACCCCAACTGCTGTTTACCTTCTTCCCTCCCCAACACAGTTAGCACCTTCTAATGTAGGGACACACAGTTCTTAGCGTCTTAGATGTGTATGTAAGGGGAGGAGAGACAACTGATTTCCAACTGTCCTTTATTTTTATCTTCATTGTACAAAGCAACAACAAGTGACCCTTGTTACATTATAATACTAATAGAAATGTTTACACTCTCTCAAATTTCACAAATTGTGTGCAAACAATAGTTGATGCAAAACTGTTTCCAAACTAGATTATTTTACTATGACACAAGGGAAAGACTTCTACACTGAATAAAAAACTATATTTGACATGCCACATTATCGTTTTTTATTTATTTGTTTATTATTAGATAAGTGTAGGCTAAGAAACTCTCTGAAACGTCGCAATGTTGTGTTAGAAGTCAAGCCTTGGAAATAAGAACCATTACGCGACAACTGACTATTGCGCACAGTAAACGCAAGTTTCAGATTACAAGAGATTTTGTAAATTCTCTTACCTGTCTTCAAACGGGTCGATGTGATCTTCATAACCACATTCGTCGCCTGAATCAAATCCTTCGATGTCAGAATGGCCATCTTCTTCATGGCTACTAACTTCTGCAAATCTCTGCAACAGCAGCGTCTGTTTACAACTTTCTTGTCGCCATTGTTTCCACTGAAAGATTCCTGTTCCCTTCAGTAAAAAAACCCAGGTACTACGGTAATAAGGTATGTCCTTAGTGTTTTACTTAGTGCTGATTGGTGGGTTTTGTTTCAGAAATATTGATAGACAAGCACATCCAACCAATTGCGCAACGAGACAAGCAGGTCCAACCAATAGCGCATGGAGTGACGCACAATGTCCTGGAGAAGGAGGCTCACTTCTCGCGTTGTTTTCTAAGCCTGTAGTGGACGGAGAGTATCGCGAGAACATACCCCGGAAACAGGAGAATCTCTAGTTTCAGACAATGTTTTCATTTCATTTCTCAGCCGTTTATTCACAGAGATATTAATAAAAATATGCGCGCATGCGCGCATTCACGCGAGGGCGCGTGAGGCGACATCAGAGGGTTAAAACAACAATTATAACTCGGAGACTTTTTTCAGACATTCCTTATTTTTTACCTTCCATATTTCCGATCAACGAACACGTATATTATAGTTTTTGATAGGATCCTGGAGGAGTTTGGAGTGAAAGAGAAGGTGGTGGCAGCAACTGTGGATAACGCAGCAAACATGGATGTAGCTGTCAAAAAGCTAAACATCATCAAATTTCCATGTTTTGCGCGCACAGTTAACCTTGGAGCTCAGAAGCTGTACAACTGCAATACAGTTTCCAACTGGGCAGCAAGTAGGGCTGGGCGATATGGACAAAATCTTATATCACGATATGAGTAATTTTATATCACGATATGGATATATATCACGATATGGTATTTTTGTAGTAAATTCAATTAATAAATGGCTTAAAATAACCATACTTCACATTTGATAATTTTTTTTTTTTTTTTTTTTAACTTGAATTTCCATGCTTACAAAGGAGTAAGTAGTGAACAATCTGTCATTAACTGCAGTGTCATATAGTGCAAACATCTTGTAAACATTGAACTGTTTTTTCAACACAAATAAGCAGTGCAGTGTAATATAAAAAAAAATCACAGCATCACACAAATATTTTAAATACTAACTATACACTTATAAAATAAAGTTATGTGCTGTGCAAATAGCTGGTGGTAAAAATAGAACTGTTTCTTCAACACAAATTAGATTTTTTTTCAAGTTAACAGGTGAGTCTTACACCTGCCTTGTTTCAGGCAGTGCAGTGTAATATAAAAGAAAAATCACAGCATCACACAAATGTTTTAAATACTATACACTTATAAAATAAAGTTATGTGCTGTGCAAATAGCTAGTAAACATGGAACTGTTTCTTCAACACAAATAAAAAATCTACAAGTTAACACCTGCCTTGCTTCAGTCAGTGCAGTGCAATATAAAAAATAAATCACAGCATCACAAGAATGTTTAAAATACAATATACACTTCTAAAATAAAATTGTCTGCTTTGCAAATAGCAGGTAAACATTGAACTTCTTATACAAATAAGAAAAACATTTTAAAGAAAAATAAACACTTTCAAAATAAACTGTGTGCAAATGTCAATCTTGTATATCAAGAAGTAACTAGAGATTGTGTGCAAGGAATACCAGCTGATCAACCCTCTCTGGTTTCAGAGCTGTTCTGCGGCATGTTATGATGTTCCCACTTGTGCTAAAAGCCCGCTCTGCCGGGGCACTTGTGGCTTGAATGCACAAATACTTTTGGGCCAGACTTGCCACTCTGGGAAAATTGGCCTTGTGCTGCCTCTACCATTCCAGGGGGTTGGTCTCCCCATCAGCCTCCACTGTTTGGAGATAGCTGGTTAACTCCAGTTCAATGGATTTTCTGTCGGGGACAGCTTGGTCTTGGCGTGCAGCAGTTTTGAAGAAGCTGCCCAAACTTCTCTTCTTCTTAGGAGGAATCTCTGCAGCTTGAGGTGGTGGAACGGACACTCCCCTAGCAGACGTTTCCTGCTTAGCAACCAGGTTCTCGATCTCTGCAGCAGCTTTGGTCTTGATGTAGTCCACCGTCGCTGGCTTTATATATTTGGTTTTGAACCGTGGGTCGAGAAGAGAAGCCATGTCAAGTAGCTCCTGGGTGACTGGATCCGCATACTTTTCATTCAGGTACTCCAGAATGCGCGTTTTGATGCTCTTGGTGAGCTCGCTGTCATCTTCCTGTGACTTCACAACCTGCTCATTAAAAAGGTGGAGTACAGGTTTTAAGTATGACACACTAACGTACTGCTCCCCGGACAAGGCATCAGTGAAGTCCACAAGAGGGCTCAGCGCTTTGCTGACAGCTTCAAGAACCTCAATGTCCTGCCATGTTAAAACCAAATGCCTGGTCTTTTTGTCCGCTCGAAGGACCTGTGTAAGCGCTTTCTCCTGCTCAAGAACCCTTTCGATCATTTGCTGCCGAGATCCCCATCTTGTCGGAGTCTCTGTAATGAGCTGGTGTGCAGGCAGGCCCAGCTCAGCCTGTGCAGTTGCAAGTTCACGCTTTCTCTTCCAAGAGTTGCAAAAGGCGCTTACAATTCTCTTACAGACCCCCACCGCGCGCTCCACCTGTGGCACTTTCACACTTCTCTCTGTGAACATAGAATGGGGAAGAGATTAGTTAAGTAAATTATTCAATTATTACACATTAAGGACAGCAGACATGCATTTATCAATTTGTCATTATGTATATAAATGATAATTTTCATATTATTCAATCAGTGGTGGTGGACAAAGTATTCTGATGCTTTGCTTCAGTAAAAAGTACTTATACCAGTGTGAAAATACTCAATTTAAATGCAAGTAAAAGTCCGCATTACAAGCAGTCAAAGTATGTAATATCAGCTAAATGTAAAGTAAAAGTACTCATGTGCAGTAAAATGTTTCCTCTGTTTATACAATTATATATGATGTTTCTGAATTAAAAGTAATGCTGCAGTAGTAGTAAATGTGTAGGAGTAGCAGAAGTGGTGAAATGCTTTTTTTCTATTATTATTATTATTATTATTATTATAATAAGACACTCACAAATGGCCAAATGAAGACGATGTCCAAAACATTGTAACCTTGTCCAATCGTTCAGTTCGAGTGCTTTGATGTTGTTTGTGGCATTGTCTGTCGTTACACAGACTTGGTGGTCCTCTTGCAATCCCCACGACTCTAGCGCTTCCCTGAGGTTTTGGGCGATCATTTCGCCCGTGTGGTCCTCCGGAAAATAGGAGGTCTGCAGGCACTTACTGCTCAGTGTCCAGTCTTTAATATAATGGATCGTTAGGCTCATGTAAGGCTGTGTGGTGCGGCTTGACCACATGTCTGTTGTTGTAGCAAAAAAGAGAACACTACGTAGCTCCTTTTCAATTGCGCCCCGGCGTTCTCCATATAAGCGTGGTAACTCAACCTCGCTAAAGTGTTTGCGGCTAGGTATTATTTATTTATTTATTATTCTTTCGGACAATTCCACACAATACACAATTTTCTCTTGCAAATATTCATACATCGTACTTTGTGTTGTCCGAAGGGAGACGGAAGAAGCCAAAGGCTTATCAGGTCCCGCCCCCATTTTCATCAAATTCGGATTCAGATACACAGATTACTGTTACAAAATAAAAATAAAACAAACAAAAAACATTATTTTTTATATATATATAGCTATATATGTATATATATATATATACACACACATATATATATATATATACATTTACTTTTTTTTTTAAGAATCTGCAGTCCAATACACAGTCAATTTTAATCTAATTGCTTCAGCTTTTAAAATCAGTTCAGCACAGTTCAGTTTTTCTGTGACAATGCCAACATACTATTACATACCTTGGGTCAAGGGTGCAGACTAATTCTTTGAATCCCGTCTTCTCAACTGTATAAATCGGGACCATGTCTTTGCATACATGTGTCGAGATGGCCTGCGTAATTTCCTTCCACCTTCTTGATTTTTTGTCATATGGTGTGCCTTTTGCAAAAGAATCTTCCAACCTCTTTTGTTCTTGAGGTGCTGCTTTTAATGTTGGAGTGGTGGACGCGCCGCGCATTTTTTGGCTTTCATAATATTGCTGGGCGTGCTTCATCTTTAGGTGATGGAAGAGGTTGGTTGTATTTCCTCCCGTGGCACCAACTGTCCCGCGACATGTTTTGCAAACTATAGTTTTCTGTTCATTGTCGGTCTTTTTAAACCCAAAGAACTTCCAAACAACAGAAGACGCACCCTTTTTAGAAACGAGTTCTTCCTCTTCGTGTTGCAATGATTGGGATGCCTCTGGCTCCGCCTGCTCGGTAGACATGGAGGCAAAACTTTCACTTTCCTCCGCCATGATTCCTGCCTTCCTCACCTCAAATTACGTGCAGGTTACGTTACCTGAAAGCACATTGGCTGGTGAAGTTTCTTCTTCTGGGAATAGTTAAATGTCTTACAGCTAAGCACTCTGCTGCAGGGCACCGTTGTGGCGCGGCGGTGCAACTGTAACTGCAGTTCCACCGCCATTTTTTTTTTTTCTCTCTCTCTCGGTATAAACGATATGGCCAAATCTCTCCCGGTAGACACTTTCATATCGTCCACGATATGATATCGTCATATCGCCCAGCCCTAGCAGCAAGGATTCGTTCTGTGATCGTATGGATGAGGAGATCCCACATGGCTAAAGTCGTCCTAAAGGAAAAGCAACAACTCCTCAGTAAGTAATAGATGTGTAAATTCTTTAATAGCAAGCTAACGAGATACAAATTGTAACATAAATGAACAGATTAGTATCAATCTAAAAATGATAAAGTAATGGTAATATTACATTGTTTAATGTATGTGTGTGTGTGTGTGTGTGTGTGTGTGTGTGTGTGTGTGTGTGTGTGTGTGTGTGTGTGTGCCTGCAGAGCTGCCCCAGCACGTGCTCCTTCTAGATGTGAGGACAAGATGGAACTCCCTGTATTTGATGATGGAGAGATGTTGTGAACAGTTCCCTGCCATCCAAGCTGCAGCCATAGACCAACGGCTTAGAAAGCCCATGGAGAAGGAGAAGTAAAAAAATTAAATTACTTATATACAACTTGGTTGACTAAAGCCACATTAAAAAGGTTATGTTTGTTGTTTATGCAATATTTTTTCTTTTGTTTTGTTTATGTTGCAGACTGGCCAGAATGGGCAATGAGGACCTGAGGAAAGCAGAGGAGTTTGCGCAGCTGATGAGGATGCATTACACATCCACACTTGCTGTCTCCAGCGACAAAGTTCCAACCTGTGGCCAGATATTGCCCATCCTTCAGAAACTGCGAAAACATTACACTGTGCAGGCAGATGACTCTGCATTTGTCAGGAGCGTCAAGGAGAACATCTATAGGCCAACTTTTGTCATACAATGACCTTAGAAAGGGCACCAACAGGTGCTAGTTGCAAACACAGCAGAAAACAGGAACTCTATTACAACACCAGCTGCTTAGATTTGGTAATAAGGGATCAGCAAGCAGACACCAGTTACGTATTAATAACTGAGAATCTATTAGAAGCAGCCAGTTGCTAATATGGTCAGATATTGGAGAGACTCATACACACAGACACACTCACCCAGACACACACACATGCACCCAGCTGTTATAAGAAGGACATTCTGGGGTGCTGGGGTCATCTTTCGAGGTAGGCCTGTTTTGCAGGCCACCTTGTTCTGGGCCCGGGGGGGGGGGGGGGAATGGCTGAGGTTCGATTTCCCTTTCTCCAAGTTCGGTCGAGGTTAAGGTTAGGTATAGTAAGATCTGAACAAGAGCTTATGCTTGTGTTTATAGGGTAACATCTGTATTGATATTAGGAGCTGTGTCTCCTCACTTGTGACTTAAGAATAAAGTAAACCTGTTGAGACCAGAACTCCATCCTCTTCGTCTCTTTCTAGTTTTAGACCTCTCGGCCACCACCTGATTCCACTTCATTGACTAGGCAGTAGGGGTTTGCAGGCTACTAAAGCAGATAACACAACACATTATTGTGTTTGGTTACAATATTTACTCATGTAACTATTTAACTGCTCCACCATAAATTTCACTTTCCTTTTCATCTCTGTCTTGTCAGGATTTTAATTTCTAATTAATGATGATTATATACCCCCCTCATTAATTTGCATTTACTCATGTATAATCAAATAGAATAATCGATATATTCTTAACTTGTGACTAAACTTCTCTCAATATTTTCTCGCTCCAGAGCTCGAGGGAAAGGAAGGGAGTGAGGGATAAGTTTGCAACAAAAAGCCCCTTGATAAATTTCGATATAACGCTAGAGGCTAACGATGTATCCGTTTCCAACAATGGGCCTCTGTAAAACTCACACCTGCAGATTATGAGACTGACCAAACCATAAGACACATTATTGCACCAAGGACATTGGCACGTAGGCATTTTTCTCCCATAGTGCAGAATCAACAATCCGGAAGAAGACGAAAGACGATTGGAAGATTTCTGATAAACATGTGACTAAATAAACCAATGAAAAGAATATCTGATGTTGATAAATATTATTGTAATGTCCGAGACAGTTCATTTTTTTTTTGTATGCTTGATCTGCAATACGCTGTAACTCGCCGTCATTATTTTACATTAAATCTACCATTGAACTGTCACTCGACTCCTCTCAATACTTGATTCCTCTGTCTCTACTCTTGGGAAACGAATACGTGAATTAATATAGTTGTATTAGTCTCAAACAGCTTGTCTGATCAGCTGGTCGGCTCGTGTGCCCAACGGCCCCGAAAGCAGGAGTCAGTCTAAAAACAGATGATCACTAGGCTAGTTATGATCACTTTTGAATCAAAAAGCAAAATTATGAAATAAAGGCATCTCTGCCTCTCTCTGTCTATATGTCTGCCGGTCTTTCTCACTGCACACTGTCACTCTCCAACAGCATCTGCAATAAAAAGTCCGGCCACTGAAGTCGACGGGGCCATTTCTTCTCATCATTTATCCACTCACCTGCCCCTACCGCGTATGGGTCATTAAGATGTATACCGTTCAATAGTGTTAATGTTTCTGCATAACCTATTTTATCACTCGCTGATATACTGCTGTAATAAGCTGACAACATCGCTAGTTAACACTGTAGCTGCCAGCAGAAACAGTTGCATAATTTTAGTTTATTAGAATAATTTTAAGTTTCATTAACAATAGTTTTAATTCAAGTATAAACCACATTTAAATATATAATTATATTTATCTGCATTGCTTTTATTTTGAAATATGTTTACAAGCTGACCTGTTAATATAGCGGAACTACTGTTCTGGGGTTGATATGTTGATTGATGTAGCGCCAGAGCATGCAGCCGTCCATGCATGCAGCGCATGCCGAGCCAACTGCCGCTCTTTGATTTTATTGGTAACGTCATTACTTGACTTAGTTCGACGAGAGACACACAGGAGAGAAGTTACCTCTGTGTTACCTGAATCACTCCCCGGAGTTAACCCGACCAATGAGGTATTTATTTTAATGTGTATTGTCAATGTAAATTCATATCTTTTTGAGAGTCAATTAATAGTCAATCTAACGTTGTGTTGTTTATTTATTCATGTGCTATTCTCTGTGAGAATATTATTATTTCTGTAACGTGATTTCTATGCTTTCATTTAGTTCACACGGCATGTTTGGCATGTCTAATGACATCGAGAAAGAGCTGTCCGTGTCCGTTAATTGGAGGGAGCTACAGTGAGAACTCAGCCTGCTCGACACGAGGTGGAGACGTGGAGAGAGGATGATCCGTGCCTGCCATTCGTCGACGGAGTTGCTAGCAAGTTTACATTGAATTTGACAGATAAGACTGTGTACACTGTTAACATATTAAGAGGCAATCAGAATCCAGGAGCATTGCATGGTTAAACCTACAAGAAGTTTAATATTTAAAACAAATTGAATATTAAAGCTCCCATATTATACACTTTTCGGTTCTATTATACACCATATTATATGGTCTTGGTGGTCCCTAATACGTTTTTCTTTAATTGTTTGCTGAAAAAAACTTTCAGATAATTTATTGTACTATGCTGATGTTCAGCTAATCTCACAATGGCCTATTTTTTTTAAAAGAGCTGCAGCTCCCCTCGTAAATATACAATCTTTGAGCTCCCCCCGCCTCCTGTCCAGAAGCGAAGCCAGATACGCCTCGCCCTCTGTCTGTCAGGGCCGTGGACCAATAAGAAATAGGGGTGTGGGCTGCACAGTGGAAGCTTCTGGCTTTCCAGTTTGTGAGGTCAGAAGAGGGGAGAATTCTGACTGGAGTATATTGGGTGGGGGAGGGGTGGTGGTTTCAGAAAGGGGGAAAGTGAGAAAAGGAGTGTTATTTTTTAAAATATTTTGGCAGTCTCTAGGCACACCGTGGACCCATGGATATGTTAGAACTAGGGCTGTCAAGCGATTAAAAAAATTAATCTAATTAATTACAGGCTCTGTGATTAATTAATCTAAATTAATCGCATACTTTTATGACGCTTTTATACCCGTTTATAAACGGCTGTATAGCCTTCTACAGTTTGTTTCTCTCTCTCTCTCTCTCTCCGTCTCTCGTAACTTCTGTCTCCACAACAGACAGCCCTGCACTGCCACAGATGCTTATGCCGATTCATTCACCATCGTCGTACTCATAGGCAAAAATATTGAGAGACACACACACGCACACACACACACACACACACACGTTTACGCGGACGACGAGACAGCTAGCAAACAAAATTGAGACACGGGGAGAAAGATTGAGAGATACTGTTTTGAACCTAGCCTACATTGTTGCACCCACTAAATCAATAATGCACAGACACTGGCTGCGGAGAATAAAGTAAGATGTCTTCCTACCTTCATGCTTATTAAACCGTCTATAGAGCCCTCGGCCCCCTGCTTCTCTCTTTACTTTTCTCCCTTTCACCCGTGCGGGATGTGTCTGCTTCAGGTGCAGCTCGGTGCAGCTGCGCACCACTTTTGCACCGGGTCAAAGGGCATTATAGTGCGATTAATCTGCGTTAATTTTTTTAATCGCGTTAATTTTTCTGTGATTAATTAATCGAAATTAACGCGTTAATTTGACAGCTCTAGTTAGAACACATTTAAAAAGTGCATTTAGCATAATATGTGACCTTTAAGAAGTGGAATAGCCTTCAATTGTTTTAACCGGGTTTTATTTTAAAAAATACTAGATTTTGACGCTTAAATTTCAGAAGGCTCTGGATTGAAAGTGGTTTGAGATAGAGACAAAGTGTAAACGAGACAAATATTGAGAATGTCCTAAAGTTTATCTGGGGAGTAAATGTTTCCATCTAATTAGCATATTATGACGTCATATGGTTGGATTATGTAATTTCCATGAAATATCTGATATTTTGAAAGAGAGTTGAACTTATTTAATCAGATTCACCCCTCCATCCATTTGCAATGATGTCCACTTTGTTGTAAGCCAACAGTTGTAAACTAGAACTAGAACTACACCTAAAAAATCATGTAAACAGTAGGCGTTTATGATTTTTTTTAACCCACCACCATTTGTATTTCCTTTTTTTTCTATTCTTCATTATCATCATCATCATCATCATCATAATATGATAATATTAATATATATATAATGCTGTGTCGCATGGCTGCACCACTGCTGCGCATGGACGCACCGTGACCGGGGCCGTAGATAGAGTGAACACTAACTCCCTACTTGTCAACTTTTTGCTTGCCATATCTCTAAAATAAATCCTAAATCCAGCAATACCGCTTCAGCATAAATAGTTTTGTGGCACACTATCTCCGATTTCGCACTGTTACAAGGAGTCGGGTTTGTTGAAAAACGAATACAATATGGCTAAAGTTGCAAAATAATTGAGGTGCTTTTATTTCAAAAAAGGAGTGATAAAATACAAAAACTGGATGTCCAAAGAAAGTAAAACAAAGATTGAAAAGGATGGATCAAAAAAGTGTCTCCATAAACAAATCCTACCGTCACACACTGACTGACTTTCAATATTGACCGGCCCCAGTAACAATGGCTTGCAGGCTTTTAAAGGCCTAGCCCCTCCCCTTAGCCAAACCATTCATTTGATATTCAATTAACTACACATTAACCCAGATTACACTTTCGTTAACATTTCTTTACTACACAACAGTTTCACTCTCCCTGTATCGATCATGTCCAACGTAGACATCTTCCATAAACATATCATATTACACACACACGCTCCTATACAATCATATGTCCCCCACGAGCCAACATCAGATGGTATCTCCCACCTGATTGCCACCTGGGAAGAGTTAGAAATGATAAGTATACAGGATTGAATAAACATTAACAATTGTGTGTGTCTTAACTAGCACCAAGTGACATGGGCTTTATGTCACATGCACCTAACAACAGTGCGATTAATTTGCAGCCTGGACGCGGAGGTGTGTCTCCTCTCTGCTCTGACAGCAGGCTGGGACTTGCTCCGAGGGGCATGGGCTACTCCGAGACTGACCGCCTCATAGTGCTTTGAGACGGGGAGGGGCTCGTGGCAGCACCCGCTGCTCGTTGATACGTGCTTTCACGTCAGAGAGTCTCCAAACACCACAAACGTGTTCAATAAAACCAGAAAAACTCGCTAGGAGGATATGACAAAAAAAGTAAAGTTTGGATGGGATTTTATTTAAATTTTTTGGATGGGATTTCCGCGAATATTTTGCATTGAAGCATTTCTGAGCTAAGGTCTAGGTATGGGATGTCTGCCAACTAGTGGAGGGGAGTTTGAACAAAATATAACACTCTATTTAGAGAAAACAGCTGTTTGATTCAGTAAAGCGTCATGTCGCAATTTTGCGATTTTGGCGCCTAAAGGGTTAAGGGACTCTATAAGTGCTAAAAGTTCATTGTTAATTTGTGATGTACATGTGGAAGTGATTGCTGTATTCATCAAGTTATTTACTGCTAAGCTAATTGAAGGGTAACTAATCATTTAAAGGGACCATCATAATATTTCCGATTTTGGTATTATTTTGGTGTTAAAGAGAAGTGTTTATTCTGCTTTAACCCTTAGGGCCCGTTATAATATTAGGCACACTCGTACCGCTAAGGTCCGTAAAATGGACATTTCATTTAGGTAGCTATAAAAAAATGTATACATTATATTTTTTCACCTTTTTTTTTGCCAATTCTTTTCCCCTACATCTGACCCACCTATTGATATAAAATATTCATGAATTGTTAAAGATTTTAACCCTTTAAATGCCAGGTTTTGGTCATGATGCCATCGTATTTTAGATGAAGAAAAATGAAAAAATGATTTTTTTTCAATATACTACATGCAAACTAATATTTTTTTTGTTTAATTATTAGGCCTGGGATATGTCAAGGATGAGCAGCAAAATTGAGTTGTAGGCATTATTATTTTTGGTGCAGTGTCAAATACTCACACTCGTACCGCTAAGGTCCGTAAAATGGACATTTCATTTAGGTAGCTATAAAAAAATTTATACATTATATTTTTTCACCTTTTTTTTTGCCAATTCTTTTCCCCTACATCTGACCCACCTATTGATATAAAATATTCATGAATTGTTAAAGATTTTAACCCTTTAAATGCCAGGTTTTGGTCATGATGCCATCGTATTTTAGATGAAGAAAAATGAAAAAATGATTTTTTTTCAATATACTACATGCAAACTAATATTTTTTTTGTTTAATTATTAGGCCTGGGATATGTCAAGGATGAGCAGCAAAATTGAGTTGTAGGCATTATTATTTTTGGTGCAGTGTCAAATACTCACACTCGTACCGCTAAGGTCCGTAAAATGGACATTTCCTTGAGGTAGCTATAAAAAATATTGTACATTCTTTTTTTCAATTTTTTTTGTCTTAATTTTGAAACCAACATCATCACTACTCATACATTGCATTTCTGTGTTAGAAAAAGAACCTCACCTGCAGTCCATGTACATTTTCCAATCTTTTTTTTATTATCCAGAAGTGAACAGTGAAACAGCCGGGAACAGTGAAACAGGAACATCATTGGCTAAAATAAAATTGTGAGAGAGACAGTGTGTGTGTGTGTGTGTGTGTGTGTGTGTGTGTGTGTGTGTGTGTGTGTGTGTGTGTGTGTGTGTGTGTGTGTGTGTGTGTGTGTGTGTGTGTGTGTGTGTGTGTGTGTGTGTGTGTGTGTGTGTGAGTGAGTGTAAGAGAGTCAGTTTAGGTGAGACAGTGGCTGCAAACGAACAGGCAGTGCTCCTTGCAGATGTGATTACCACACTTGATGCAGTTGGAGGTGACCCGTCTTTTTTGGGTGCACAGCACACACTGCCTCCTGGACTGGGTGGGGTCTGGGATGGTGTATGGTGCCAGGCTTCCGCTGGTGCTTGGGTCTTCTTGACACCTTGCATCCAATACCAAGGCCACAGCAGATGGTGTGCGGGGAAGGCGCTGTCTCCTCGCCATTTGTGGGGCCACAAGAGTCTTCCCCAGCTCTGCAATGAAAAGCCTCCTTCTGTAGCTTCTTGCCTGGTTCCATGAGGGATCCACCTTGGTCCAGATGACGAATGCATTGAATGCACTTACATCAAGAAGGTTAAAAAAGAGAACCAGGGGCCACCGACTGGTCCTCCTCCTGCAGCTGTAGGTGCCGACCACCTGCCAAAGGAAGAAAGAAAAAAAGACAAAAGTGAATAAAAATGTTTTTCCTCATACAGTTGCAAGAAATGTTGAATAGTAAACATATCAGACAGCACATAAGTTCAAAATAAAAACGTCATAAAAATTAAATAATGTGATAAAGTAGTATGATTTATATAGGCCTATGCGTAATGGCACATACCTTATCCAGGTTGTCAACACCTCCTTTGCAGTGGTTGTAGTCGAGGATGACTTGCGGCTTCCTTTTCTCCCCGCTGCTCACTGCTGCCTCCCTGTGTTTGGTGCTGATCAGCAGCACGTTTCTTCCTCTTTTTGGGATGTAGCTGACCGCTGTGCAGGTCCTTGTGAAAGCGAACAAGGAGGAGAGGACAGCCCTCCCCCGCATTTGGAGTAGCTGCGGAGGAAGCTCTGGCTTGTTGCGCCGGATGGTGCCGACCATAGCCACCTTTCTCTGCAGGAGCTCCTGTGCCAGGGCATATGACGAAAAGAAATTGTCACAGGTCACGGTGACACCTCGGAGCCCCTCCGTCATCTCGAGGACGACCCTCTTCCCCTGGTTCCTCTCCGCCGGAGCGCCTGTCTGTTTACCTGTGTAAACAGACATCCTCCAGGCATAGGATGTTTCCACATCACAGGTCACCCACACTTTTACCCCATATCTGGCCGGCTTGTTCGGGATGTACTGGCGGAACGAGCAGCGGCCTCGGAAGGGGACCAGCTGCTCATCAACACAGACATCTTTTCCCGGGTTGAAGAGCATTGGGAGGCGAGCGGTCCACAACCCCCATATCTCCCTGAACGCCGCCAGCTTGTCCTCACTCAGACGCCGCGGTCGAGACAGCCTGTCATCAAATCGCAGGCAGGTAGTAATGAGCCTGAACTTTTCGTGGCTCATGGTGGCACGGAAGATGGATCGGCCAGTGTGGTCATCCCACAGGCTGCGAGTTGATTCGTTGCGGGACCGGTAAACTCCGGCCAGCAGCAGCAGCCCGACGTAAGCCCGCAGGTCGGTATGGTCGATATCCCTCCAGTCCTGGATATTTCGTCTTCCGTGCAAGTTTGTGTTGTTGGAAATCAGCTCCAGTATTTCCTCTGTCATGAACAAATCGAAGCTGTCCACCAGGCTGCTTGTTCTTGCCGTGGCATAACGGGTCGGGCCCTGTACCATCCCGGTAGCTGCGGCGGTATAGCGCTCCGTGCGGGTGTTGGTGGTGGCCCATTGCATAACCCCGCTTTTCGATGTCCATCCCGGGGCCGCCGCTGTCTCACCTTCCCCACTGTCGGTCTCCGAGGAGGATTGGGACACAGGAGGTAAGTATTCCTCCTCCTCAGCTGTGTCGGTGTCCGACTCCTCTGTTTCAATGTCCTCGCTGGTGGAATCGGATTCCATCACAGTATCGAGGGCTTCGTGAACTTCTTCGTCAGTAAAGTGTTTCTCCATTTTGCCAGATAAGAAATGACCAGTTCCACAGGTTGCATTTTACAAACTTTGGCTGAAAGCCCACCTGTGTAAACAACTCCACGAAAAGCCGCAGTTTGTTATGACTCTCTCTCGCGCTGCATCTTTGATGTGATTCAAGATGACCCATGTTTTTATTTATTTTAGCAGTGCATGCTTGTGTGTATGGACCTCTATGTAGGTGTGTGTGGTGTGCATTTATACACAGTAATCTTTAGAGGGGCTTTGAATTTCTGCATAAAAAACTACACATCAAACAGAGTGAATGAAAACAATGCCACTTGAAAACCACCAGCCCTTTGATCATAGTGTCATAAGGTCATGGACACACACACACACACACACACACACACACACACACACACACACACCCTTACACACATACACATACGTGCACATACACACACTCGTCAGGGTTAAAGCTAAAGGGAGAGGGAGGGGGCAATTGTGAAAGTGCCGTCTATTGGAAATAGCATGTTTTTTCTCCATCTGCCAAATATGGTTATAATGACGTAATATGTTGGAGAGTAGTTAAAATGATAAATTCCAAGGTAGAAGCCCATATTGACACCCAGATATAAAAAAATGCATCAATTATGCTTTAATGGCAGTGCGTTGAAAAAATGGTGTTTGAATGGGTGTTAATGGACGTTTTATGGACCTTAGCAGTCTGAATGTAACTCTTGTTTGTATACAGTGTATTTTAGCCTTACTGTAAGAGCTGAGCTGGAAATAACATTATCATATAAAAATACACTTCCTCACCAGTTTTCATGCCATATGCATCAACACAGCCAAAATTATCCAAAAAAAGAAAAATGAAATGTCCGTAAAATGGACCAACGGGCCCTAAGGGTTAAGTGAAAATAAGTTAATTTGCATTGTGGAAAGTGTTTCTAGCAGAGTACACTGTAAAATAAATGTTGGTTAAATCTTCACTGTAAAACAGTTGGTTGAACCCTACACTGTAAAACACAGTTGGTTAAATCTTAAGGTAAAGTTAAGGTACATTATTGCAATGTTGACAAAAGCTAACTGGTAACATTAAGCTAGGTTTGTCACTTACCTTATTTAGCTCATTTTAAGTTTGAGCGAGAAAACAAATAAGTGTTAAAGGGCCAGTTCAAATGTATTGAAAATGTCTGAGCACGAGTATGAGACAAATGAAAAGGACTTAGATGCCTACAATGAAGCAACAGGTTTACAGCAGCAGTTTAGAGACCTTGATATAGATGCAAACCCATCAAAAGAGACTGATATAGGTAACTCAAGCTGCTGTAGAGGAAAATCTAAGAAGAAGCCAAAGAACCAGAGAGCTTACTGAAAAGGGTCAAGAACTGTATGACAGCAAAACTAAGCAGCTTCAACATCGCTTTACAACCTGGTATGACAAATGGAAAGTTCTTGCTAAAGAGACAAGGAAAGGAATCGATGGAACATTCTCCACTGAAATCCTTCAAACCCACATAACATATCCGGGCCACTTTGCAAAAATAACACATTTATCAGGACATGTAGCTGCTCTGATGTTTAGTTTCATAGTGTCTTCGTAAATTGTAATCCTTCTTCACGGCAACACTTTCCTTGTACATTAAACAGACACATTCCCCCTCTTGTTTATATGCTAATGATACACCCAGTGTTTTCTGCCTTTGCGTCCAATGTCCAGCAGGGTGAAAATAGTATCCAGCCGAGGTCCCGACCCTCCTAGGGGGGTCCGGGGGTATGCCCCCCCGGGAGATTTTTTAAAGTTTTTAAAGTGAAATGAATGAATCTGGTGCACTTTGAGAGGGAAATTAAGAGGCTAAATCTGAAGAATTTTGTATGAAAAAAAATGGAGACACTGTGTCAGATGAATTAGAAGCTATTGGAGAAGGACACATAGATTTTCCATAATAATGTTAATTTAAAGTAAAATATTATGCAGGGTCCTCTGGGATGGGCTTGTTGCTCTTTTTCTTTTATGGGACATATTCCTCTGTAATATAATGAGTGCATTTAAATTATTTAAAAATTAAAAGCGCCATATTACATTATATTTTTAAAATGTGCCACGGGCCAATCAATCAGTGTTTGACACCCCTGCACTAGTGGGTTAACTGAGAAATGCAAAAAAAAAAAAAAAAAAAATTTTTCAAAGGGCCATATTACATTATATTTTTAAAATCGGCCGCGGGCCAATAAAAAGCGGGCCGCGGGCCGCAGTTGGCCCGCGGGCCGTAGTTTGGACACCCCTGGCTTAGAGACAGTTAAGAAAATGAATGCTGCAAAAGCCTGTCTACAGGTCTACGAACAGGAAGTTGGTTCGGACAAAGAGATATCAGAGTTGCTCTATAGCAGTAAGCATTAGGGGTGTAACGATCCATCGATGTAGATCGATCCATCGATTGATTTGCGAACGATCCAACTGAATCGATACAACGTCCAAACATCGATACAAATCGATGTTGTATATGCTTTTATTTTGACAATGTCCTTGCCCGGATGTTTGTGACACCATTTCCGCCCGACCGCAGCAGGCTTTTCACGCTTGATATGATTATAAAAGTTCATTTCGGACACTGAAACCATTGGTAACAGACCTGTCGGTGTTTGCACCATGGGCAGAGGATCATATATCCCCGCTGACAGAGCAGTTGAGCCGGCGCTTACCGGGGCAGCGCGCCGCTCGACAGGCTCGCGGGGTTAGCAGCTGAGCTAGCGGGGCATTCGGCTGTTATCCCCGCGGGCTGTCCAGCACAGCGCTGCCCGGCTCGCAGTGTAAAGTTCCAAGAATGCGCGGCTCGGCTGCTCTCTCAGCGGTGAGAAGCTCCTGCGCTCCCCGGGGCGGTCACCCTCTCCCCAGGGTGAATTTACAAGCCACCGCAGCCTCAGCTAAAGAGGATAGCTCTATTAGGCTAATGAGCTAAGCTAGCGAGGAATCCACCAATTCAGTCCTGTGCCCTGAAACCCTACATGGCCCAAAACTACTCAAATGTCACTCCAAGCATTGTTTACTGCCACTACACCTTAAGATATGAATAATAGTAAGAGATTTAAATATATTAATCTTATGAAAGATATTAATCTTATGAATGATATTAAGCTTATGAAAGATATTAATCTTTCAATCAAATAATTCAAGCTAATATTTTTTAGTTGTATTTTACATAGATAGAGGTATTTTATAAGGAAGTCCCCTTGATATTAAATAACATGTCATCAAAAAGAGGGAAATAGCCGAGGTAGCAGCTTAAATTTGTTGTTTATCCTGTTAATTTCAAGATCTTTAGTGTTCAGAATGCATACAATGGATTAAAATTATACAAACAATTAAGAAGGCTATTCTATTATCAACATGTATTGTTAGATAACGAGATAGGCCATCTTGTGTTAAATGGGCATCAAGGTTGCGTTCCGAATCGCATACTTTCTACTATATAGTATGTAGAAAAAAGATTTAGGATGTCCCGATTCTTGTGGCCAGATTTAGGATGGTTAGAATACCCGGATGGTCTACTTCATGCGGCCAAGATTGTTAGTGTTGAAAAGTGCATCCTATTTGGGCGATTCTGACCCACAATCCAGTGCGCACGTGAAGTGACGTAACATCGACGAAGCCTATAGGTCCATGTTATGAAAACAAACGGGGATGCGACGGATATAAAAGCAAGAGGCAAGATCAAGGCGCAATGTTATGATGAAATAAGAGAGAAAAGTACGTCCCAATAGTATGCCTACTGCATCCTAACTAGATTATTTTTATCGTCAGATGTAGTATGTAGAATAGAAAAAAGAAAGAGTATGCGATTCGGAACGCAACCATAATATCGAATCGAAATCGTATCGCAGCAGATTTGAGAGATTTACACCCCTAGTAAGCATGTGAAAACCGAAGCTAAACTTACTCAAAGAAGTCTTTCTGCGCATCCAGTGTTAATTTTGGCAGCAAATTCTGATTTAGTCTTAGTCTTTTGAATATCACACCATTTAGTCTTAGTCCTATTTAAGTCATCTATAATATTTTAGTCTTAGTCCAATTTTAGTCTACTAAATATAAGCAGATTTTAGTTGACTAAATCTACAGCGGACTTCATCTAAGTGTTTTTCTTCATTGAATGGTATTAAGGTCTGAATATGCAATACAGACACAGATTTAATGGTTGTAATACAAAACATGTATTCTATTTAATTCGTAATAATCTCACATAAAATCAGTGTACCTGACTGGATAGGGGGAGGGGGGGCTTGAAGAGCCTGTGCCCGGGGGCCCATTATCTCATGATCCGTCTATGAACCAACTGGATTCCACAATCTTTTTTTCTTTTTGCGGGGGAGCATGCACAAGCATTATTTATAAAAAATAGAAAATAAAATAAATAAGTGGGGGGCCCCACACTAGGTCTTGAAACGGGCCCCGAGATCGTTAAGGCCGCCCCTGGGCAGCAGCAGCATGCAGTTACGTGCTAATAAAATTGAGCAACTGCACTTTCCTTTAAGCAACACTGCTGCCGCTGTGTGTTCGGACTTATTTTGCATCAAAGCCTTTTTGATAGTAAAGAGGTTTTAATTGAGTTTACTCGGGTGAAAACAGAAACTAACGGAGGGAGGCGGCAGTTTCACATTTAATTTCCTATATACACTCAACAAAAAAGTTGCTGGATATTAGTGGGAAGTGGTGCACGCTGTCGTATACGCCGGTCAAGCACATCCCAAACATGCTCAATGGGTGACATGTCCGGTGAGTATGCTGGCCATGCAAGAACTGGGACATTTTCAGCTTCCAAGAATTGTGTACAGATCCTTGCAACATGGGGCCGTGCATTATCTTGCTGAAACTTGAGGTGATGTTCATGGATGTATGGCACAACAATGGGCCTCAGGATCTCATCACGGTATCTCTGTGCATTCAAAATGCCATCAATAAAATGCACCTTTGTTCTTCGTCCATAACAGATGCCTGCCCATACCATAACCCCACCACCACCATGGGCCACTCGATCCACAACATTGACATCAGCAAAGCACTCACCCACACGACGCCACACACGCTGTCTGCCATCTGCCCTGAACAATGTAAACCGAGATTCATCCGTGAAGAGAACACCTCTCCAACGTGCCAGACGCCATCGAATGTGAGCATTTGCCCACTCAAGTCTGTTACGGCGACGAGCTGGAGTCAGGTCAAGACCCCGATGAGGACGACGAGCATGCAGTTGAGCTTCCCTGAGACGGTTTCTGACAGTTTGTGCAGAAATTGTTTGGTTATGCAAACCAATTGTTTCAGCAGCTGTCTCAGTGGCTGGTCTCAGACTATCTTGGAGGTGAACCTGCTGGATGTGGAGGTCCTGGGCTGGTGTGGATACACGTGGTCTGCGGTTGTGAGGCCGGTTGGATGTACTGCCATATTCTCTGAAACGCCTTTGGAGACGGCTTATGGTGGAGAAATGAACATTCAATGCACGAGCAACAGATCTGGTTGACATTCCTGCTGTCAGCATGCCAATTGCACGCTCCCTCAATGCTTGTGGCATCTGTGGCATTTTGCTGTGAGACAAAACTGCACATTTCAGGGTGGTCTTTTATTGTGGACAGTCTAAGGCACACCTGTGCACTAATCATGATGTCAGATCAGCATCTTGATGTGGCACACCTGTGAGGTGGGATGGATTATCTCAGCAAAGCAGAAGTGCTCACTATCACACATTTAGACAGATTTGTGAACAATGTTTGAGAGAAATGGTAATATTGTGTATCTGGAATGAATTTTAGATCTTTAAGTCCATCTCATGAAAAATGGGAGCAAAAACAAAAGTGTTACGTTTATATTTTTGTTGAGTGTATTTCAGTTCAGTTCCATCAGTCAGTGCCAGATTGTGCTTAGTTGCCTTCACCCAGCGTTCTGAGTTTATTCTATATCATTCTGATCCTGCCTGCCTGTTCCCGTTTTTGACCTTGGACTTTCCTTTTTGCCTGCCCCAACTGGACTTGTTTGCCACGCTGTGTTACAACCTGGTTTGTCATCCACTTTTCATTTAATCTGTTTTTGAATCTAAACTGTTTCCTGTGTCGTGCAATTGGGTTCTTGTCTGTCTTTCCCGGAAACCTGACAGATAATCAGTTGGTTTTATAGCCATGATTCAAACTGCATGCGAGCTGCTGGTTTCAGCGTCCATAGCAACCATCATAGCAACCATGTTATACTGTCATAGCAACCATGTTATGTCTGTCAAGATGCGAAATATTCTTCATCATAACTATCAAACCACACATCCTAAACTTTCATCGAGCAAAGATTATGAAAGTGGAATGCACATTTCTCACTAAAAATGTTTACACAAACACTTTTAATGGCGTAACTATACTAAAAAAATCATATTTTCCACCCAGAATAAAAGGCTATGTCCGCCATTTTCACAGAAAATCTTCCTAAAAACTATACAATAGGAAAGATGCTCACACAGTACATATATAGAAAATATAGGGGCGTGATATTCGAATAACGATTGTTTTCAGCCGCCGTATTTATCAATAATGGTCTGGCGTACGCTGAGATTGGCGAGATACGACTGTTTGATAAATCCCATGCGATACCTGGCGTAGGGCTATATTTGCGCCAGGATCTGCACCAGTTTCCACGCAAGTTTGATAAATAAGGCCCAATGTGAGGAAACAGCAGTTGCTTGCCAGTGCAGCAGGTTACCATCTGCTCAATCGCAAGACTGTCCATCACCTAGAAGCCAATCAAGCAGCATGACTTTGACAAGGTGAAACTCAGGAGGCTGTAGAAGCAGATGGATTAAAACAGCCCTTAACAACACTGAAAAGCACTTAAACTGCTAAATGTACTGTATGTTGTTGTTGATGAGTGGCTGACAACACAGCACAGCTCCAGTCTGGCCCAGCTGGGCTGTCAAAACTGGACTGAGTTGTATAGGTGTACAGTAAGGAGGGTTGCCTGTGTACTGTATGATGCATGTTGAGTAACATTGTAGTCAAAATGAAGTTGTTGAAATGATTCTTCAAAATATTACTGTTGGTAAATTTAAACTGAACCACAAATATAGTTGTTTTGTAATGTTTCCTAAAATGGCCTTTCTTTTCCATATTTTGCTGTCTTATAATATAATATAATGGCCCTTCAATTTTGGACACCATGCACTTTTCAGACTAGGAATTTAACTCAATACACAACACAAATTTTATCCAGTTCAAATGTCTCATGTAAACTGTTGAGCAATAGTCTGCTAAATACACAGGTCAATCCCTTCAGTACACATTATGCAAGCTGCATTGAAAGGTGAATGCTGTAACTTTACACTCCCATGGCCTGAATAAAGAATACAAATATTTTGTAACATCTGTCATTAGATGCAGGTATTCATCATGATCTGCTTCTTGCCTGATGTTTGCAGTATAGATTTGACAAAGAAATGTATAAAGTTGTAGATACTCTTAAGTGTTCTCCTGTTGACTACACAATGATATTTTATGAATAAGTATGGTAACCAATCTTCATCTTCTTTCTTGTTCCAGTGCTAAATGTTATTTGGTTTTGGAAATGGATATGGTTTACTTGTAAGGAGCAACGTCAGCAACCTTAAAGGGCTTAAGGTGCGAACACAGCAAACGCGTTAGCCGCATACAGACGCGTATAAAATCGGCTATTTTTCCATAGGGAACCATTGGTTTACGCGCGTACATGGCGCGTAGATGCGTCACTCGCGCTAAAGCAACATTTTAGCCGCGTTATCTGCGTATGAGCCGCGTATATACGTGCCTACGCAGCTACGCGCCGAGTTCAAAAAATGTAACTTTTTACGCTCCTACGCATGACGATTAGCCGCGTTGGCCAATCAGCGTTGGGCTTGACCCGACGTCACATACATTGGCACGGTCGGAGAACAGTGTAGTGTACACAGAGGCTGATGAGAGACACCGAGGAGGAAAATGTATTGCAGGCGGCCCGGTGCTGTATGACAGCAGCTCGGGAATAGAAGACGTGGGGAGAGTAAACCAGGAGAATGGACTTCCTGGTTAATTCAGTGAATATGTGCGGCTGTGCTTTAGCCGATAAAACAAGTTAGCGCGTTAGTGTGCGGGCGGCTAGCGCCTCATATTATGAACCCAAACATGACGGCTATGTCCGGGGGACTTTCACAACAAGTACCTACAGCGAAGCACCGGTGTTGATCTATGCCAGCCACGGTCCCCTGTCACAGCCAGGTAGGGTAATGTTGCTACTTGCCTTTATGTTGTGCCGCCGTGCACCGATGCTGCTGTAACTGTGTTTGTTATGTAGCTGCCGTGAATATGCAATGCTGTTTTAATGCTAGGCTATTTGTGCTGTTAAGTTAGTCTTTTGGCACAGTTGTTGGCCGTGTTGTTGTTGTTTTTGTGCGGACATGCACGCTGTTGTGTCGGGTCGGGTCTGATCGCAGCCATGGTTGATTAGGGGAAATACAGTATTGGGAGGGAGACTAGGCGCGCGTAGAACCATTTTTGACACAAAATGGTCAAGCAACATTTTAGCTGCGTTACGCACGTAAATCTTACGCGGCTAACGCGTTTGGTGTGTTCGCACCTTTAGGTGTGTGCACCCCCTGTGCCTAATGGTTTTAACACTACTAAAGAGTGGATGGCAGAAAACATGTTGTCCTCTTCTATCTGCAGACAGAATATTTTATTTTATTTCTTGTGTGCTGTAGTTCTGCTTGTGTCTATTAATCTAATCTATCTATCTATAAAGCAAGAAACGTCTGTGTGTGTCTGTGACCCGCATATCTCTCCCACTGCTGGTCAGATCGGCCTGAGCTTCTGGATATGGCTTGCGCACGGCACGAAGGTGTGCATCCTTGATTGATTATGACGTTTTGGACCAAATATGTAGAAGTTATCATATGTATATCATGCTCGCGGCGAATATATGCGCACACTGAAGGCCACAGTAACGACGGGCATGAAGTAGTCTCTGGCTAAACCCCGCCTCCCTCTGGTTCAGGGGTGTCCAAACTACGGCCCGCGGGCCAACTGCGGCCCGCTTTTTATTGGCCCGCGGCCGATTTTAAAGATATAATGTAAAATGGCCCTTTGAAAAAAAAAATTAAAAAAAAAAATTAAATGTTTGCATTTCTTAGTTAACCCACTAGTACAGGGTTGTCAAAACTGCTTGATTGGCCTGTGGCACATTTTAAAAATATAATGTAATATGGCCCTTTTAATTTTTAAATAATTTAAATGCACTCATTATATTACAGAGAAATATGTCCCATAAAAGAAAAAGAGCACCAAGCCCATCCCAGAGATAATATTTTATTTTAAATTAATATTATTATGGAAAATCCATGTGTCCTTCTCCAATAGCTTCTAATTCATCTGGCACAGTGTCTCCATTTTTTTTCATACAAAATTCTTCAGCTTTAGCCTCTTAATTTCCCTCTCAAAGTGCACCAGATTCATGCATTTCACTTTAAAAACTTAAAAAAATCTCCCGGGGGGGGCATACCCCCGGACCCCCCTTGGAGGGGCGGGATCTCGGCTGGCTACTATCTTCACCCAGCTGGACATTGGACGCAAAAGCAGAAAACACTGGGTGTATCAATGGCATTTAACAAGAGGGGGAATGTAAAGTGTTGCCGTGAAGAAGGATTACAATTTACCAAAACACTATGAAACTAAACATCAGAGCAGCTACATGTCCTGATAAATGTGTTATTTTTGCAAAGTGGACCGGCCCTTCGTAGATTTTTCTGTATGTGGCCCTCAGTGAAAAAAGTTTGGACACCCCTGCTCTGGTTTGATAGGCTGCTGCGACCAAAGCTTGAAATGAGTGACGAGCGGTACACACACAGCAGACCTGCTTCCTACGGGCAATGCACTAGTACTTATGAGGAAGCACAGTACATTTGAAACAGGTTAGAACAGTGTTGGGCCCAGTTTTAGCCATGTTCTCAATGTATGTTTGCTATGTAAATCCAGTTGTTCTGTCACCTCTCCAGCTGACTCACCACTCTCTTCATCATCAAATCCCATCAACAATAGAAGCCAGGGATTAGTCCCAGCTAAATGCACTAAGCTTATTTGATAATCACGGCTTCTCCCCAGTCTCTGCTAATTAACAATGTTTGTGACGAAATTAATCTACACAAATGGCTGTGAGTATCCATCTGTGTTATGAGCATCATAAGAATGGATTTTGTTCCTGCATTTCACAGCCTTTGCGGCATGAAATCGTTTCCAGCACATATATATGCAGGTGGCTTGATTTCACCATAGACCATCCACGGAAGATAATGTAGATAGTTCACTACAATTACTACAATTTGTTAATTCAAGTTCTTTTCAAATCACGACATCACAATAGCTCACTGTTATATCTCTCTTTAAAGGTGGGAGGAGCCAAAGTGAAAACCAAGAGAACAAATGTTAAAGGGGTTACAAAATCTATTTAGTGAGTTGATATTATATTCTTTTTCTGTTTGTTGTTTTTTTATTGAAGTGCTCAGTAGTTTACATGTTTATATAAGAAATGCTTTGTTCAAAATTGCAGCCTATGGTTTTGTTTTATTTTATATTCCATTTTCTTACTTTTTTGTTTCTGTTACTGTATGTAGCTCGACTAAATGTGAGTCACTGCATCAAAATAACTTATTATCAGCTTAACACTGGCTACCGAATAACCTAAGAATGAAACATCACAACAACAAAGCTCAATGAATGACACCAAATCAATACATACATGATTTGAACATTCCTTTGTTTAGCCATGGGCTAATAATATGCTATGCTATATATACCAACTGCTTTGATGCATTGCACTGAACTGGCACTTTTCTTTGTACGGTTAACGGCATATTACCAATAGGAGCTAATAATACTGAGGGAAGAGCAAACAGTGGAAAAGTGTGATCCAGATTTCAGCTGAAACCCTCAGTGTAACAGAATTCACTTAATTTCATTGGAGCTGAGAGTGATAATCAATCTGAATAATGTTCCTGAAGTCTCCTAATCTCTTCAGGGTGGAGATGGGTGAAGAGGATTGGTAATTTCGTAAACATGGTAGCTTGAGAATTGGAGGAGTCTGGATATTCAGGCCACATGGAAAAACCTCTCCCTCATCCTTTATTCTGTTATATATTACACTTTCTCCAACTGCTCACTCTATGCTTAGAGTCAATTATTCATCCTTAGACAAAGTGCAACATAGACTGGAGAGTGTCCCTGGGTGTATCTGTACCAGTAAACTGCTATTTGGGGCCAATATTAGCCTTTTATTAAAGTAGCTACAAGGAAATGTCAGTTTTTGTTGATTGACCAAAGTGGTAGTGTTTTTACAACACCAGCGCCTGCTGTCCTAAAGATCTTTGCTCGGTGCGTGCATTAGTTTAGGAAGCAATTAAATGGAGACGGTGTCATGATCCCGTTTGGGCTCCTTGGCCTTCTTCTTCTTCTTGTATAATGTTTTTTGGCGGTTGGCAAACAACTTTTAGATGCATTACCGCCATCTACTGGTAAGGAGTGTGGTATAATTGACAACCTCGCTTCAAAAAAATAAAAAATAAAATAAAATAAAAAATAATAATACTACTTCAAATAAGAAGCTATATTTTCACAAACAAATTGGTAACCCTAAGAAGGGCTCCTTGGCCTTATATGTGTTTTCCCTTTTCACCTGTGTTTGTGTGCTGAGCTAATTGCAGGGGTGGAGCCTGGTGTGCTGGAGTCAATTAACAACATTCTCAGCTGCCTTCAATCTTCATCAACCGCGCTACTTATACCCGGGCCTACCTTCCAGACACTGCCAGATTGTAGCTTCTGTTCTCACACAGTCAGTTCACTCTCTCGCTCACCAGTTTTCAGCCATGCTCTGTTGCACGTGTTCCTGGTTAACCCTTGTTTCTCTGCCACAGTTCTCCCGGCCTGACTCCAGCCACCAGCTCCAGCCCTAGCTCTCCAGCACTACTCCTCGGACCCCTCCTGCCTGCCCGCTCTAGCCTGCTTCCACTCAGCCCCCTGGACTTGCCCCGTTGCTCTCTCCCTGGACCCCCATGCCAGCCAGTGTCCCTCCCCGGATCACGGTCCTAACACCCTGCTGGTTTTCTCCTGAAATAAATCTTCTTTTACTTACACTGTCTCTGCGCCTGTGTCCTCCAGACCCAACCGTAACAGTACAATCTGGCCCTAAACATGGACACAGCAGAGATGGACTCCCTCCACCAGGCATTGGCAGCGCAGGGAGTGCTCGTACGGAAACACGAGCAGACTCTCCGAGATGTTTTCTCCACGTTAAGTGGGCTCTCCACCTGTGTTACTGCTATGGGGCAGCAACTCAACGTTGTCTCGGCACACCTCACTCCCCCATCTCCTGCCGACCCCGGTCGTCTTCAACAGGGTCCTGCCCCGGCTCCGCCGCTTCCCCAAGGCCGCGAACCCCGTGTCCCGGCGCCGCAGCGCTATTCAGGTGACTTTGGGGCATGTAGGCCTTTGTGCACCTTAGCGTTTGAGCAACAGCCATCTACCTATGTCACAGACAGAGCCAAGATTTCCTATATAATCAGTTTACTCACGGGTAAAGCATTAACCTGGGCATCAGCAGTATGGGAGGGTCAGTCAGCTGTTTGTTTTTCTTTTGCTTTATTTTTGGCTGAGATGAAGAAGGTGTTCGATCACCCGGTGCGCGGCAGGGATGCCACCAAGCGACTCCTCACACTTCGACAGGGTACCCACAGCGTAGCTGAGTATTCAGTAGACTTCAGAGCGCTAGCGGCAGAGACGGGGTGGAATGATGAGGCTCTGCAGGGGGCATTTCTCAACGGACTAGCCGATCCAGTTAAGGATGAGTTAGCAGTTCGGGACGAATCAGCTAGCTTGGACGAGTTAGTGGCCCTAGCTATCAGACTTGATAATCGCCTTAGAGAGCGTCGTAGGGAAAGAGCCGGGCGGTCTCATGACCCGTTCTCCTCCCGTTCTCCCTCAGTTCCTATAAGACACTCCCCAGGTCGTAGCTCCAGTCAGTCCCCTGATTCCGTTGGCCTTCCCTCCTCCTCGGCAGGGGAGCCCATGCAGCTGGGCCGAGCCAAACTTTCCAATGCTGAGCGTTTTCGGAGGATAAATGAAGGGCTCTGCATCTACTGCGCTCAACTCGGTCACTTCCTGAGCTCCTGTCCCCAGCGGCCAAACGGGAGTGCTCCCCAGTAACGGTGGGAATACTGGTGAGCAAGATCACATCGGAACCTTTCCCCCAATCTCGCATGCAACTGCGGGCTACGCTCTCCTGGAACCAACAAACCCATTCACTGTTCGCTCTGGTGGACTCTGGAGCTGACGAGAGCTTTCTGGATGCAGACTTCGTTGCCAGAGCAGGTATTGCCACTCGACCGCTCGCTACTCCCCTCAATGCCCAGGGACTTAATGGGAAGCTGCTGGCACGGGTTACCCATCGCACAGAGCCTCTTCGCCTTGTCCTGTCAGGCAACCACCATGAGGTAATACAGTTTCACATTATCTCTTCCCCTCACACTCCCTTAGTTTTGGGTCAGCCTTGGTTAAGGTTACACAATCCCCACATCAACTGGGCGACTAGTCGTGTACTAAGTTGGAGTGATTATTGCCTCTCGTCTTGCCTGCGGTCCGCCCTTTCCCCAGCAGAGGGAGCCACGGTGCCTGTAAAGCTTGAGCCCCCTGACCTGTCTGAAGTCCCTGCCGCATATCACAGTATGGGAGAGGTATTTAGTAAGCAACGTGCTCTCTCTATGCCCCCTCACCGGCCCTATGACTGTGCTATTGATCTTCTTCCAGGTGCTCCTTTGCCATCCAGTCGTCTGTATAACCTGTCCCGGCCTGTCTTTTGTCTCTCTATGCCCCCTCACCGGCCCTATGACTGTGCTATTGATCTTCTTCCAGGTGCTCCTTTGCCATCCAGTCGTCTGTATAACCTGTCCCGGCCTGAACGAGAGACAATGGAGACATACATCAAGGAGTCCCTTGCTTCAGGTATTATCCGACCTTCGTCATCTCCTGTCGGGGCTGGGTTTTTCTTTGTGGCCAAGAAGGATCGTTCCCTGCGTCCCTGCATAGACTATAGGGGTCTTAACAATATCACTATCAAGAACAAGTATCCTCTGCCTTTAATTAACTCTGCTTTTGAATCCCTCCACGGTGCCACAGTTTTCAGCAAGCTTGATCTCCGCAATGCTTATCACCTTGTCCGCATTCGGAAGGGTGACGAATGGAAGACTGCATTTAAGACCCCCCTCGGACATTTTGAATATTTGGTAATGCCTTTTGGTCTCACTAATGCCCCCGCTGTCTTCCAAGCTTTGGTTAACGATGTGCTCCGTGACCTCTTAAATCGCACTGTGTTTGTGTACTTGGACGACATACTGATTTTCTCTCGCTCACAGGAGGAACATGTCCAACACGTGAAGCAGGTGTTACAGCGACTCCTGGAAAACAAGCTGTATGTCAAGGCAGAGAAGTGCAAGTTCCATGTGGACTCCGTGGACTTCCTGGGGTACATCATAGAGCGTGGGCAGGTGAGGGCCGACCCCGAGAAGGTACAGGCGGTGGCACAGTGGCCTCAACCCGTGACCCGGAAGCAGCTCCAGCGCTTTTTGGGCTTTGCCAACTTCTACCGACGGTTTGTCAGGGATTACATTCGAGTAGCGGCTCCCCTCACTGGACTTACCTCCCCAGCTATCCCCTTCTCTTGGAACCCGGAGGCTGAGGCGGCGTTCGTGGAACTGAAGAGGCGGTTCACTTCAGCCCCCATTCTCATTCATCCCAACCCGGCTCTACAGTTCGTGGTCGAGGTCGACGCTTCGGACTCCGGGGTAGGGGCGGTCCTCTCTCAACGCTCCCCGGAGGACCAGAAGCTTCATCCCTGTGCCTTCTTCTCCAGACGCCTGTCTCCCGCAGAGCACAACTACGACGTCGGCAACAGGGAACTGCTAGCGGTTAAGCTAGCGCTTGAGGAGTGGAGGCACTGGTTGGAGGGGGTGGAGATCCCTTTTATTGTTTGGACTGTTCACAAGAACCTGTCCTATATCCAGTCCGCCAAGCGCCTTAACTCCCGCCAAGCCCGCTGGGCATTGTTCTTTGGTCGATTTAACTTCCAGCTCACCTTTCAACCAGGGTCCAAGAATGGGAAGCCGGATGCCTTGTCCCGGCAGTTTGCCGTTGACCACGGTCTCTCCAGTCCCGATACCATCATCTCCCCTGGCTGTGTGGTGGGGGCAGTCAGGTGGCAGATTGAAGCACGGATCCGAGAGGCGCTGAGGGAGGAACCGGATCCGGGAACCGGGCCGCAGGGTCGGCTGTTCGTGCCAAGTGCTGTCCGCTCCAAGGTCCTCCAGTGGGTGCATAATTCACGTTTCTCCTGCCACCCGGGTGTTAACCGCAGCCTGTCCCTGGCCAAGCGACACTTCTGGTGGCCCACCATCGAGGCTGACACCCGTGCCTTCGTGCTCGCCTGCACTGTCTGTGCACGCAGTAAGTCCTCGCATCAACCCTCCTCAGGTTTGCTCCGTCCCCTCCCAGTGCCTGGGCGCCCCTGGAGTCACATTGGTCTCGATTTCGTCACTGGTCTCCCGCTGTCCGAAGGTAATTCTACCATACTCACCATTGTTGATGGATTTTCCAAGGCTGTCCATTTTGTGCCTCTGCCCAAGCTTCCTACAGCATCTGAGACTGCTGATCTCCTGGTTCAGCATGTGGTCCGCCTCCACGGGATTCCTGCTGACGTGGTCTCCGATCGGGGTCCACAATTCGTGTCCCAGGTATGGAGGGCTTTCTGTCGTGAGTTAGGATCCTCTGTCAGTCTCTCCTCAGGCTACCACCCCCAGACGAACGGGCAGACGGAGCGGGCCAATCAGGACCTCGAAGCTGCGCTGCGCTGTGTAACTACTCGGAACCAGTCTTCCTGGAGCACTCACCTGCCATGGGTTGAATACGCCCACAACTCCCTGACAAGTGCAGCTACTGGTATGTCCCCATTCGAATGTTCCCTTGGATATCAACCCCCTCTGTTCCCAGCACAGGAGGGCGACATCGCGGTGCCATCTGTCCGGGCCCACCTTCGACGCTGTCGTAAGGTCTGGAGGGACGCTCGCGCTGCCCTGCTCCGTTCCACCGAGCGCAATCGGCGCATGGCAGACAGACACTGGGTTCCAGCACCACAGTTCACACCAGGTCAGAAGGTTTGGCTCTCTTCAAAAAACATCCCACTCAACACTGAGTCTAAGAAGCTGTCCCCACGTTACATTGGTCCTTTTGAAATCGAAACTGTTATCAACCCATCCGCTGTCAAATTAAAACTGCCATTATCTATGAAGATTCACCCCACATTCCACGTTTCCCAGCTTAAGCCTGTCTCCACCAGCCCTCTGTGTCCTCCAGCTACACCCCCTCCACCTCCCCGCATGATTGATGATCACCCCGCCTACACAGTCCGGCGGATCCTGGATATTCGCCGCCGTGGTCGGGGCTTTCAGTACTTGGTGGACTGGGAGGGTTATGGTCCTGAGGAGAGGAGCTGGATTTCTCGCCAGCTCATCCTCGATCCCTCCCTTATTAAGGAGTTCCACCGGGACAACCCAGGGAAGCCCGGGGGCTCGCCTGGAGGCTCTCATTGAGGGGGGGGTACTGTCATGATCCCGTTTGGGCTCCTTGGCCTTATATGTGTTTTCCCTTTTCACCTGTGTTTGTGTGCTGAGCTAATTGCAGGGGTGGAGCCTGGTGTGCTGGAGTCAATTAACAACATTCGCAGCTGCCTTCAATCTTCATCAACCGCGCTACTTATACCCGGGCCTACCTTCCAGACAATGCCAGATTGTAGCTTCTGTTCTCACACAGTCAGTTCACTCTCTCGCTCACCAGTTTTCAGCCATGCTCTGTTGCACGTGTTCCTGGTTAACCCTTGTTTCTCTGCCACAGTTCTCCCGGCCTGACTCCAGCCACCAGCTCCAGCCCTAGCTCTCCAGCACTACTCCTCGGACCCCTCCTGCCTGCCCGCTCTAGCCTGCTTCCACTCAGCCCCCTGGACTTGCCCCGTTGCTCTCTCCCTGGACCCCCATGCCAGCCAGTTTCCCTCCCCGGATCACGGTCCTAACACCCTGCTGGTTTTCTCCTGAAATAAATCTTCTTTTACTTACACTGTCTCTGCGCCTGTGTCCTCCAGACCCAACCGTAACAGACGGCAGGATGTATGGCAGCTTGTTTGGGAATTAAACCCTGTGGTAGACCCTGAAGAACATTGAAGGCCAAACAAGATGTGGTTAGGCATCTCTATTGTCAAACCAGAAGGACAATAGTGTGCGATTCTGTAAAACCCTGAATTACTGACATTTTTTTTTTGCACCTTTCAGTTTAAGTCAAAAGTCGTGGGGTTAAAAGAAACACCAGTGTTAAAAGTTAAATATGCATGATTTTCCTAAATCAATGAATATGCGTGATTACAATATCAATCAAAAAAATCATGATTAAGATTTTAACCATAACCTAGCCCTACCTTGCAATTGTCATGGTTTGTTTCAATTATTAACAATCACTTTATTGAACTGGTAATCAGTTTAAGATTTTGACTTCATATTCACAGGTTCTTTACAGTCTGTCACAAATTATTATGCAAATTGGAATTAAGTGCCATAAACATTGAATTTTTTGTATTTAATTTAAACTCATGGATGGTATTGTGTCTCAGGGCGCTTTGGATCATTGAAATCAATCTCAGACACCTGTAATAATCAGTTTGCTAAGTAAGCCCAATCAAAGGAAATCTACTTAACAAGGACGTTCCACATGATTAAGTAGGCCACAGGTTTCAAGCAATATGGGAAAGAAAAAGGATCTCTCTGCTGCCTAAAAGCGTCAAATAGTGCAATACCTTGGACAAGGTATGAAAACATTAGATATTTCACGAAAACTTAAGTGTGATCATCGTACTGTGAAGAGATTTGTGGCTGATTCAGAGCACAGACGGGTTCGTTCGGATAAAGGTAATATGAGGAAGGTTTCTGCCAGACAAATTCATCGGAATAGGAGAGCAGCTGCTAAAATGCCATCAAAAAGCAGCAGACAGGTATTTGAAGCTTCTGGTGCCTCTGGAGTCCCGCAAACCTCAAGGTGTAGGATCCAGAAGTTTGCAGTTGTGCATAAACCTATTATTCGGCCACCCCTAAACAATGCTCACAAGCAGAAACGGTTGCAGTGGGCTCAGGAATACATGAAGACTCATCTTCAAACAGTCTTGTTTACTGATGAGTGCCGTGCAACCCTGGATGGTCGGATGGATGGAGTAGTGGATGGTTGGTGAATTGCCACAATGTCCCAACAAGGCTGCGACGGCAGACAGGAGGTGGCGGAGTCATGTTTTGGGCCGGAATCATGGGGAGAGAGCTGGTTGGCACCTTCAGGGTCCCTGACGGTGTGAAAATTACCTCTGCAAAGTATGTAGAGTTTCTGACTGACCACTTTCTTCCGTGGTACAAAAAGAAACCTAATAACCCATACAAAACCTGGTGAAAAAACTGAAACTAAAGTTAGGTTTTTACTTTAGGAATAAGTCATGTTTCTCTCTTGAGGCCAGATGACGATTAGTCGAAGCTACCTTCTTGCCGGTTCTTGATTATGGTGATCTGTTGTACATGAATGCATCAGCTCATGTAGCTCTGTCTACATATGTTGGACACTGTATACCATGGAGCCTTGAGGTTCATTACAAACAGCAGAGCCTTAACCCATCACTGTACACTATACTCAAGAGTAAACTGGCCTTCTCTTTTTATGAGACGACTTAGTCACTTGTATATTTTTATTTACAAGGCGATCTTAAGTAAACTCCCTTGTTATTTATCATCGTATATGTCCAGAAAATGTGTCCCCCATGCGTTAAGGTCTCAGGACATGGTGCTCAAGACTGTTCCTCAAGCTCGTACAGAGCTGGGTAAAACAGCTTTTAAGTTGTTTGCGCCGTCGTCATGGAATAACCTGCAGAAACAGCTTAAGCTTCAGGACCTAGTAACTCTAAACAAATTTAAGGCTGTTAAGAGTTTGAAGTTGGACTCCATCGGAAATTGTGAATATTTTTAGTTAAGAATCTTATTTTTATGTTGTACAACTGTACTTAATATCGAACTTGTATTTTGTATTGTGTTTTATGTGTAACTGTGTTCTGCTGTCCATCTTGGCCAGGTCTCTGTTGAAAAAGAGATTTTAATCTCAATGAGACTAACCTGGTTAAATAAAGGATAAATAGAAAAAATAAAATAGAAGGACCGTGCCTTCCGTAGTAAAATCATCTTCATGCATGACAATGCACCATCTCATGCTGCAAAGAATACCTCTGTGTCTCTGGCTGCTTTGGGCATAAAAGGAGAGAAACGCATGGTGTGGCCCCCATCTTCCCCTGACCTCAACCCTATTGAGAACCTTTGGAGCATCCTCAGGCAAAACATCTATGAGGTTGGGAGGCAGTTCACATCAAAACAGCAGCTATGGGAGGCTAGTCTGGCACCCTGCAAATATATTCAAACTGAAACTCTCCAAGAACTCACAAGTTCAATGGATGCAAGAATTGTGAAGGTGATATCAAAGAAGGGGTCCTATGTTAACATGTAACTTGGCCTGTTAAGATGTTTTTATTGAAATATCTTTTTATTGATCTTTCAAAGGCCTTTGATACTGTTGACCACCATTTGCTTTTACAGAGGCTGCATGACATTGGCTTTGATCATTCTGCATGTAGCTGGTTTAGGGATTATCTCTCTGATAGACAGCAGTCAATTAAACTGGGAAGATACCAATCTGAGTTTTTAACTGTTACAAATGGTGTCCCACAGGGCTCAATTTTAGGTCCAGTTCTTTTCACAATTTATATAAATAACATTGTTTCTTCACTAAAAAACTGTCACGCCCATCTATACGCTGACGACACAGTACTGTATTGCATTTCTGATTCGGTGCACCAATCTATTCAGAACCTACAAAGCTCTTTTAACACCCTGCAGGACTGTCTAGTGGACCTCAGGCTTGTTCTAAATACAGACAAAACCAAATATATGTTTCTCCAGAGCAAGAACTACAACTTTTAATGATTTTAATATTTTTACAAAGAATGGATTTTTAATTGAAAGAGTCACAGAGTACAAATATCTCGGCATCTGGTTAGATGATAAACTCACTTTTAATTTTCATATAAAAAATCTTGTTTGTCGACTACGACAAAAAATTGGCTATTTTTATAGGAACAAAACCACCTTCCCTTTATTTAGTAGGAAAAGGATTATTGAGGCAGTTTTCATGTCTGTCCCACAGGAGATGCTTATGATACACACCATTGTCTTTTATATGAAAAGGTTGGGTGGTCCTCCCTTAAAGAGAGACGTGACGCACATTGGCACATTTTTATTTACAAAGCCTTGACCGGGAAGCTTCCTCGTTATTTAACAGAAATGCTGCACATTTCAGATGGGCTTTATCAGACCCGCTCCACTGACATGCTTATGCTTTATGTCCCACAAGCCCGGTCTGAGCTGGGTAAGACAGCTTTTAGCTTCAGTGCCCCCGACTCCTGGAATAACTTACAGCAACAAATTAAACTAAATACCTTCATATCTTTTAACCAATTTGAACAAACTATCTTAAATCTGCCAAACTCTACCTGTAACTGTTTTAATTAGACTATATTGTACTTTCACCCATTTAATTTTAATTGCTGCCACTCTTCACCACTATGTAAATGTTTCAATAGTTTTTTTTTTCTCTTCACCTGTTGTTGTGTATTTGATGTTTTTGCATTGAATATTGTTTATGTATTGTTGTTTTACCTTTGAATTTGCTTTGAACTCGACATCATTGTAAATGAGGGTTACCCCTCAATTGGTCTCTCGAGGATAAATACAAGTTAAATGAAAATGAAATTAATTTGACTAAATATGACCTAATGCTGCAAATTCAACAAATGACCATTTTTAGTTCCTTACAACCTATAAAACGTTTTGAAACTCTGTTGTGCATAATGATTTGGAACAGTACATTTGGAGTTTTTTATTTTTGAAAAAAATACTTTTATTATTGGGAGGTTTGTTCAATAAAATTCGAAATATACTCTAACGGTTGATGACTTGAAAATTATACTGACTGTGTTTTGCATTGACTATTTAGGAAAACCTGGAAAAATCTAATTTGCCTTATAATTTGGAATGCAAAAAATTAATCTTTTCAATGGTATTCAATTGCATAGGAAGGCTGGTTAGCATGTTATCATATGCCGCTAGTTTAGCTTTAGCCCCTTGGTTTATGCTACCTACTAGTGCAGGGGTGGCCAACCAGTCAGAGACAAAGAGCCACATTTTTTACTGTGTTACTGCAAAGAGCCACATCGTACACATGGGTACACACAGTGGCGATTCCAGGAAATTTTGACTGGGGGTGGCCAAGGTGGGCCACAGAGTTAGAGTGGGGTGGCCATCGCACCCCTGAATTAATAGCATGTGATATGCTGTATAACCAATTGAAAGATGATTTATAATCCCAAATGCCCAATTCATGTTAGTTTCCATTGTAATGTTTTTCAGAAAACTAAACCCCTGAAGGGGGGTCTGGGGGCATCCCCCCCAGAAGATTTTTTTGTGTTTTTAACATGTAATCTAAGCATTGTGGTGCATTCTGGCGAAGATAATAAAGGAAAAAGTAAATATTTATTTCAGCTCAGATGAATAGTAAAATTAGCAAGACAACATAACTTGCTAGCAGCCAGATGCCTAACAACTGCACAGAGGGACGGATGACCACTAGCTTTTGACCAAATATCTTGCTAAAAAAATAAACCTTTATTTATGAAAGTCTGCCCTTGCTAAGAACATGTTACACTCGCTAACTACAAACTTTAATTTTTTTATTCAGATTTCAAAAATCTGCTGGGATAGTTAGCGAGTGTAACATGTTCTTAGCAAGGGCAGACTTTCATAAATAAAGGTTTATTTTTTTAGCAAGATATTTGGTCAAAAGCTAGTGGTCATCCGTCCCTCTGTGCAGTTGTTAGGCATCTGGCTGCTAGCAAGTTATGTTGTCTTGCTAATTTTACTATTCATCTGAGCTGAAATAAATATTGACTTTTTCCTTTATTATCTTCGCCAGAATGCACCAGAATGCTTAGATTACATGTTAAAAACACAAAAAAATCTTCTGGGGGGGATGCCCCCAGGTCCCCCTTCAGGGGTTTAGTTTTCTGACAAACATTACAATGGATACTAACATGATTTGGGCATTTGGGATTATAAATCATCTTTGAATTGGTTGTACAGCATATCACATGTGGCTCTTTGCAGTAACACAGTAAAAAATGTGGCTCTTTGTCTCTGACTGGTTGGCCACCCCTGCCCTAAATGTTGAAACGAAACCTAGCCTTTGACCCTGTACACAGGTTGTATACAATATATTCATAGGTATGTTGTTTTTACTTTTTGGATTGAAAAGAAGGCACGTCAGTAAACTCCATGTCGGCCCTTAGTGTGATTATCATATCGTAGAGTGGCCCTTTGTGAAAATTAGTTTGACACCCCTAATATGGGTAATGTAGGGTCCGTCTCACTTGTATTCATTTTACTACGAAATAACTTGAATGGAACCTTAAATGTTTGGGGATAAGCAGCAGTCAGGTAGCTATTTAAAGCTATAATTACCTGCCTATTTTGTTTATTTAGGTAAAGCATTATGAAAAAAAATGTGCATGCGCAATAAAGTATACAAAAAATGTGCCGCGTGCGCTCCGCTTTGGCTAAGCCCCGGATGTTTTGGAAACCTAGAAACGCCCCTGGCACGCGCCACAACTCCAGCACGACTTCTGTGATTTCAGTCCGACATTGGAAGATGGTCTGCGACTGTCAAATCGCGTGAAAAGTCGTGTAGTGTAAGCCCAGCATTAGTCGTAATGGTCCATAGTCTGCTCTGTATACGTTGAAATCATTATATAAAGAGAACGCATTCAGGCAAACAGGGTCCAAGCCAGGATGGTCTGTCATGCAGGCAACATTTACCTGTAGCTGCTGCATCCGTCTCATAACCTAGGATGAATAACATAAGGTAAGTGTCATGGAATGTGACAAATGTATGCTGCAATTAGACAAATAAGCTAACATAAATATTACCTTTGGGATCTCCTTACAGCACACATTTTCCATTTCTGTGGGCATCACTTCACAATTTTCACATGTGCACCTACACAAAAAATTTAAATATTTATTTTGAATTTCTAATAAAAAATGAATACAGGTGGATGAGCAGTAAGGTTTTTAAAATGTAAAAACGCATCATGTTTGAACTTTGCAGCAGACTTGATGCACGTTGTGGAGTTACAAAACACTGCAGACAGCCCAAATTTGAACAGGAAAATATAAATTAAATGCCATGAAATTCTGAATGTGTCAAAATGTATTAATATATATAGGGGAGAACGGGGGAATCTGAGGCATCGGGTAATGTGAGCCACCCCCTGTATCTAGGCAACAGAAAACATTGTTGGTCATGTGAGATATATATTTTCAAGCCCCTCTCATTTCGCCATGGCCCTGAAAGAGAGGACCTCTCTGTGGTAAGCATGTTTTTTTCACCAAAATAGGTATTTTGCATGTAAAAGTACATTTTCTTGATGTCAACTTAATCAACTGTTGTGCTAAAGCAAATGTGTTCACGTAGAAAAACTTCTATCATACGTGTTGATGAACTACCAACATATAAAAACCATGTGATGATATTAGCTAAAGATTAGCATGAAATGCTAAGAGAGGTCGTTTTTTCTCAAATTGTGGTGGTGGGGGAAAGTGAGCCAAATGCTGTGGGGGAAAGTGAGGCACTGTCTCACTTTCCCCACCCATGAGGCACAAGTTAAGTTTAGTCTTAAACCTATTTTAATGTAATATTACATAACGTGTTTTATTTTAATGTCATACACATTGTAGAAAAGCCATCATGCCAAGGAAATACACCAGGAAGAGGACCTGGGGCAACCACACGGAAAGAGCACCTTCTCATCTTTCCCTGTAACCTTCAGGGCTGGAATGTAGGCCTAGTTGTAGAGTATGACATGCTGATGTTATAATCCAGTTGGGTCTTCTCCTGTGTTCTGAGTCCCAGGCTGTTCTCGCTGGTTCTGATTTTCCTATGCTTTGACCCACAGACACAAGCTGGTTCTAAGGGTCCTGTGTTCTGACCCCCAGACTGTGTTCTTATCTAACTGGTTCTATCTTTCATTTGAATCTTATTAAAACCTTTTGAATTATAATGTGTTGTATTTGATTTTGTTCCGAGTTACATTCAAGTGTTTAGAAAATTTGCTTTACTTAATTGACCAAACCCCAAGAAATCATTCTTTTACGAGTCCAACATTAGTTCTGGAATGTGTGGCTAGCTTTCAGGATTATAACTGTTACAATATGTGTTGTTATGGTAGTTTCAGAGTGGAAAAAGTAAGTGGATCAGTTTACCCCCTTGATTTTTCTGGTCTGTCTCAGTTTACCCCACAGCTGGGGTAAAGTGAGCCAAATGACAACTTTTTTAAAACAATCATATTTTCACTGCACTTTGTCTTGAAAAAATTCTGCTAATGCCCATTTCTAGGAAACATCCTGAATTAATGGGAAATGTGTAAATTTGAGTGATAAATAATTTTAGCTCGCTTAGAGGGGAGCAAATGTAAAAAGTGGCTCAGATTACCCCTACATATAATATATTATTTTAAAAAGGCTAAGCAAAGGAAGCCGTTTTGAAAGGCTTCTTCAAAATATTGCATTACATATCATTATAGGTGAAGCAGTGATCTACTTGTCACTAAGTACTCCCCACATACAAATGATATACTAACTGCTCAACTAAAATGTAAATGCTTGTTGAACAACATTTCTAACAATATAAATAACACAGATAAAGTACTGGTGGCCAGTGTGTGTCATATTGTAGCTTATGTAGCCAGGTAGGTAGCTTGTTATCTTCAGGTAAGCCACAATACCAACACACACACTGGCTGAACCCCCCCAACATAAACACAAATTTACCATTCAGAAACGTCCTGCAGCATTCTCAAAGTCTGAACTTGGGCAGGAGCTTCTTGTTATTCTGGGTCCGACTCCGGGTCAAACTGTTCAAATTGCGGCTGAGCTCCTGCGTTACTAGCACTAGTACTAGCCATTAGGGGTGTGCGGAGACGTCATTATCTGTATCTGTATCTGTTCAACCAACAAAATTATCTGTATCTGTATCTGTATCCGGATAAACAACAAGAAGTGGGCGTGGCGTATACCGGAAGTTTCTTTTACATTAGCCTACATTAAAGGAAGTCGCACCTAAATTGATTTTCTAAACTAATATTCATTGTCAATGCAATTGTTGTCCCTTCAAAGCATCACATTGATGTAATGTTGACATAGAAGTCAGATATATTTCTACCTTTTCATCTCTCTCTCTCTCTCTCTCTCTCTCTCTTCTTTGTTCTCAGAATACGAAGAAATTCAGGGAACGAAAATATTGATAAATAACAGCCCAAATCTGTGCATTACTCACTGTTAGTAAATGAGGGCCAGTGTTTTACTTTTAACTTAATTAAGGTATCCCTTTAACTGGGGGAAATACAGCTGTATTTCATGATTATTTTTTCTCTCTCTCTCATCCTCCCTCTTTTTTTACTTTTGTTTTACTAAACTAAGATTTAGGAACAATATATGTATCAACGTACCAATCTCATAAACCCTAAATAATATGTTAGCCTTTCCACAAAGCCACATGTGGTTTTAATGTGTCAAGTTTGCAGTTTCCGATTTTATTGTATAGGTCCTGAAGTAGGCCTAGCCGTAGCCTATACGCATTGATTGACAGCTGAAAAAGTACAGGTCCTAAACATCAGTTTGATGGAAACGTTGTGGTGTTTGAAAGAGTTTAAGCAGTAGGCCTAGTGAATGTAAATACATCAGGGAAGGGCTGACGGTGACTCGGGGTGCAGCATATTCCATCGGTTCGTCTCTTCTCCGCCACGGCAGCGGAGGAAACTCACATAAAAACGGCAGCGAATGCGACAGGTAGAACCCTCTATTCAAGGGAAAGCGCGAATGCGCTGCGTTTATCAGTGGATAAAAAGAGAGAGACCGCGGGTCACGGGACGCGCCCGGTCCTCTCATGTCCACCGCAGAATAGCTGTAGCGTCATTGAGGCGGAACGCGCTGCGTCAATTAGGCGCATAATATATTTAAAAAAAATCCCCGAATAATAACGGGACTATTCGGAAATTATCCGTATCCGTATCTAACTCATTATCCGTGCTTATCCGAATACATATTCGGATTCGGGCTCATCCCTACTAGCCATGGTTCTTCTTGTGGGGTAATGTAACTATGGTAACACAGGCGAGGCAGGCGGTGGTGGGAAGGCCTATGGACAGAAGGCGAGGCCAATGACTTTGCTTCCGGACAGGGGCGGGGGGAGCTCATAGATCGTATATAAAACGAGGGGAGCTGCAACTTGTTTTCAAAAATAGGCCATCAAAAAAATTGAAAACCATGTTTCATTTTCATTCCACTTCACAATTATGCGCCACTGTGTGTTGGTCTATCACATAAAATCCCAATAAAATAAATGTACGTGTGTGGTTGTAACGTGACACTGTGGAAAATCTCAAGGGGTATGAATTCTTTCGCAAGCAACTGTAAGTGGCTGATGAGAACATACATAACTCCTGTCAAGCTCCATCATATGTCTGCTAATATTCCAGATGTGTGTTCTAAATGTGTAGATGAGAAAGGAACTCTTCCATTGCTTATAGGAATGTTTGAGGATTTTGAGAAGGAAGTTATAAAATGTTTGTGGAGATGTCTTTCTATCCCAAACTGTGTGTGCTTGGATTGTACCCAAAAGACTTTCCACATGCGTAAAAAAAAACAGACTACTTTAGCCCCGAATAAAACAGCCTAGTGACGCCACTTGCGCGCGCACGTAATCTCAGTCGTTTGGTTTAAGGTGGTCATCCAACCCGATTTCAGCCAGTCTTCTTCCCGTCTTGACGTTCCGACATTATCAAACATGTTTGATATTATCGTTAGTCTTAAGGGGTTGGCTCAAGCGAAATGACGTAAACTACTGCACTTTGGATTGCTTAAAGCAAGGAGAGCCATTGCACTTTGTTGGAAAAATGTGGATCCTCCAACACTGGCAATGTGGATTAAAGAACTTTTGAACTGTATTGGACTGGAAAGATTGACATATATTGCTAAGGGCAAGCGGAGAGACTTTGTTGAGCTCTAGGAGCCATATCATGATGGAGAGGAAATATTAGCATTTTTTTCTGTTTCTTCGTTCTTTGTTTAATTTTTTTACGTATTTTATTTTAAGTTATTGTACTTTTTTGAGGTGGTTGCTTGGTTTGTGTCCTTGTTGTGATGGTGCAAGTGTGTGTTGTGGAAAAAAGACAAAACGGCAATAAACATATCGTGTAAAAAATTAAATTAACTCAATATTTCAATATTGAGTTAATAGGGCTTTGCATCATGTGGTGCCCGGGCCCTGATTATTGATTTTGAAATCATTAGCATCACTTTTTAAATAAGTAAAAAATAATGTATAACACTTTTTGAGTTTCTCCCATTTCCAAAGAGAGGTCAAATACAGACTTGTGTGACTACAGAAGTTAGTGCAAAAGCCAAATACAAAACTAGGCTAAAAGAGCAAATTATTGTAATTCTGACATTTTCACATTCCTTTATTTTCCACCAGTAATCAACTAATCTTCCCTTGTAATAGATTATATTTTTCAGGATGTTGCTGGTTTTTGTCATCTAACGGTGGCCTGAATAATTTAGTATTCAATAAAATTTTAGCCCCCTCCTCCTTCTTGGTAACAAGAAAAGCTACTCTGTGCACAGGATGCAAAGTCACAATTTATTCATGAGGAGATGCCACACAGCAGAGGAACACAGGGATATTTGGAGCTAGACAGAGGAACTTCACCCATTCATCAATGCTGAGCAGTGTGTACACTATACCGTATGTTTTCATTAGCAAGGTTCAAAGCTGTGTAGCAAGCTGACTCCCGGTAGCAGATACCAGGAGTGTTAAAAGTTTTCACACGGCAGCTGGTTCAAGTGAATACAATATCTAGAGTAGTTCAGAATCCATCCATCCTTTCTAGCAATATTAACTTGCACAACACATATTCTGAATGCTGGATATGCTCTGTGGGGTGACTGACTTATTGATCACATTATATCTAGCTGGACTCAATGTAGTTCGGTGGTTAGCCTTAAAGGGGTAGTTCAGAATTTTGGACATGGAGCCTTTTTCCCAAGTTAGCCTTTGTGTTCTTTATCATTGGAGACAGTTTTCAACACATTTCATTCAGTCCTTCTAGTTGCAGAGTTGGCTTCTGCTAGGCTATCGCACGACATTGGGGTCAAACTAGCCTGCTACTAAAACAGTCTTACCCACTCCACAGTACACCCGAGGCAAATCAATTATAACGCCAGACTATAGATGTAAATGTCTGTGTTGATAGAATGATGTTAGAAATGACCAAAAATGTGTTCTGTTGGCTAGATACAGGGGGGCGTTTCACATTACACGATGTCTCACATTACCTCGTTCTCCCCTATAACGTAATAATTCTGTGGTTGATGTTTTCCAAACTCCATTAATTTTTCCCAACATGCCTGCCACAATGTTTAAAGGCCTACTTCACCGGTTTGAATATGAAGGTGTATTGAATTCTGAGATCCTATGTAGTATAAATGTGCAAAAAAAATAAAATCGGTTCATCCTAGCCTGAGAAAAGGCAGAAAGAGTGTTTTTTAACCCTATATTTCTCTTTCTCGTGACATCACATAAAGAGAAATATAGGGTTAAAAAAAACATACTTTGTAAATATTACTGTGATGTCACAGTAAAAGACATCACAGTAATATTTACAAAGTAAGTTTTTTTTAACCCTATATTTGTCTTTCTGTGATGTCACGAGAAAGAAATATAGGGTTAAAAAAAACACTCTTTCTGCCTTTTCTCAAGCTAGGATGAACCGATTTCAATTTTTTTCCGCACATTTATACTACATAGGATCTCAGAATTCAATACACCTTCATATTCAAACCGGTGAAGTAGGCCTTTAAAGGGGACATATTATGCAAAAACTCGGGTTTAAATGTGTATTTCCGAGGTCTACTAGAAAAGGTTTTAATGGTCTATTGTACAAAAAGCCCATTAGTTTTCTACCAATGCCCATTTCTTCATTGCCTTTTCAGGCCTTTTTTGGCCTCTCCCTAAAAAATTTGGTTTTGACATCTACCCCCCTCCTATCTACATGGGCGTGTATGCACCGCCCTGCTCATTTACTCTATACCTACCTATATGGGCATGGCACACGCCCAGCTGTCAGTTTTGTTTACTTTTGGCCAATGCAGCATGGAGATCGATGTTACCATGTTTACCTTCATTTCTACAGCAAATATCAGCACACTTATCACTTCTAAACCAAAAGCTTTACAACTGAACCTGGTCAGGCAGGAGTCTGAGCTGAAAACTGTGAAAATTGCATCAAGATTTCTGGTTTCCCTGACATTATCCTCAGGTAAATACAGTTTAAATATGTCACAGTCAGTAACAATATGAGCTAAGTATTTATGAATAAACTCTCTAAACTTGTAACATACAACGTTTTATGTATGTCTCTACAGGTTAAACTGGGGAATGATCTACAACCCAGTGGAGTGAAAAAGCTTTTGTGAAGCCATGCTGTAAATGTACAGTAACGTGGCAGGAAAGGAATGTATCATGTCAAGATCCACTGGAAAGACATTATCTTTTGTAAAAAAAAAATATATAGAAACAATTACAGTCAGAGCTGCAAATTATCTGACACCCTTTCAATATCTAGTAGGTAATGTATCATTTGTATTGTGATCACTCATTTATAATAAAGTTTTACTGTTAAAACATGTATTGTGTTGCTTACTGTCACTGTTTGCTTCGTGTAGTAAAGGATTACTTGAAACTCACATTTTCATAGTCAGGATGTTGGACTAGTTTTCAGACCGATCTACATGCATTGACTTATACGTTTTTTAATTCAACCCTTTATCTCTCTGAAGATGTTTTCTTTGAAACAGTATCATTACATTTTAAAATGACCAAAACCATACTTAAAAATAAAGCAGTTTATTCATAGCCAGTGAAATGGAAATATAAAGTGTACATAATTCAAACAGAAGCAAAGCCATATTGTATGTAACTGTCCAGTTGTTGCTGGTGGGCCCTGAAGAAGACCACCTGTTCCACCCAGTGAACAGTCCTCTGATGGAACAGATAGTGTGACGGTCCTTGTGGGTCAACGCTCCGTCAGGTCACCCAGATAGCTGTAAAACATGGCACATTCAATGTTACATCATGTGTAGCCTACATACATGATACATCTGTAGTTATGGCAAAGCTACAAACTAATGAAAATATATTTTTTCTTCCATTATTAAATAAGATGGGCCACTAATAAGTTCAGTATAGCCCTTGCTCAAGAAGAAACGAGTTCTGAGTGATACTGTGTTCTTTTTGAAATATAATGGACAGGAAACAAACAGCAGCAGAGGCAACTTACAGTAGGCTATTCCTGTCTATTATGACACTGGAGATGTAATAGGCCTACTGCTGCATGTACCACGACTGCTTGCATAACTACACACTGTCAACAACAAACAAATACTCTTCAGTTTCCAACACACCATACAGTTTCACCGTGTTTTCACACAGGGGCTGTCACGGACAGACTCACAGATCTAACCGTTAGCATAAAAGCTAACGGGCGCTAACGCTAACGCTAACTACTTAACCCAGAGACATTCTCTCGTTTCAGTCGGCGTTGGTTATTATAGGAGGGATAAATTAAAGCACATTACACACATTGAACTCATAAACGGACAGATTTGTTTTTAAATAGGACTACTTACATTTCCAGAGGAGAGATGGTGTCTCTCTGTCTTCCAGGCACAATCTCCTCCACACTCCAGTATAACAGCAGATCACACTAGATTGCCAACCTAGTTGCTGGGCATAGCCAAACAAAAAATGAAGTAAATCCATTCAGCCCCGGTCTGCTTCGAGGCTGGGGTGTGATGGTAGCTTGAGGATGAGCTAACACTGCAGCTTGCTTCTCCTCTGTTGTTGCATGAGCGAGTGGAGGCTCAGCTGTGTGTGATTACCAACGGGGCGTCTTGATTTGCCAATCAACTACCGAGTTTCTGGTAAGCTTTCCCGTGGGAGTATTTATGGTAATGAAAAACGACCGGTTTCGTCACCAGTCTGTGTTTTTTGGAAGAAACCTTCAAATCCCCTTTTTCTAAAAAAGCATCCCTGAAGAAACTGACACATTTGTTTTTTTGAAGCTTGTGTGTGCTGGTAGAGACCCCAATAACCTAAAAGGGTGCCCAAACACCTGCAATGTTTTGTTTTTCATAATATGTCCCCTTTAAGTAGACTGATTGAACACTTCTCATACATCATCATTTATAAAGATAACTAGAACTGCAAGCAGTTATGAAGGGGCCAAGCTTTCCGGCGCAACTCGGGACCCGGCCGTCGCAGACCGCGCCGCCGGCCGCTCACTTCACATAATCCGGGGATGTAAGGTTTTTGAATGTGGGATGTTCGGTGTTGGAGTTATAGACCAAAAAGCAAAGAAATAGCATAGAAATAGGCTATAGTGGATGAGGAGTTATATAATTTTTGTGTTTTTGGCGCCCCCTTATGGTGACATTTTCCTTTTTTTTATGAACGCTAATAAGGATAGCACCAACGTACGTCTAAAATTTGGACTCGATATGATGTACAGTTTTGGATTTATGAATATTTACGAACAAGGTAGTACAGGTTAGCTAATTTTCAAAATTCTTTGAATATTTTTTTTCCGTTTGGGTCGGTAGATGTTCTGTGCAAAGTTTGGGGCGGCAGTGGCGAAGTGGGTAGGGAGTTCGCCTCTGGTGTGCAGGGTCGGAGGTTCGATCCCCCGTCTCCCCGCCACATGTCGAAGTGTCCCTGGGCAAGACACTGAACCCCGAATTGCTCCCGGTAGTTAGCTTAGTTAGCTACCCTGCGTGGTAGCTGCTGCTATCGGTGTATGAATGTGTGTGTGACTGGGTGAATGTGTACAAAAACAATGTAAAGCGCTTTGAGTCTGTGACAAACGGAGATATAGCGCTATACAAGTCCATTTACCATTACCAGTTTGGTGTCAATTGTGCAGAAATTGTGGGAGGAGTAGCGAAAAGTCAGTTTTTGCAATTTTGCAAAGAATGGTTCCGTAGGCAAATGGGCGCTCACTCCAGTGAATCTGTGGATGTAAAGTTTTTGACTGTGGGATGTTCGGTGTGGGAGTTGTATAGGTATCGCTGTTTACAAGATATACATTTTGTGTGCTTTTGGTGCCCCCTTATGGATGAATTTTGCAAAACTGCCACGGTAGAACGATGCAGGTCAATTTACAGAACAAGTGGATCTCAAGTTTTTTAATGTACGATGTTTGGTTGGCGAGTTATGAGCAAAAGCAGATTGTCAGCCTTGCGCCTAGCGCCGTGGAAATGGCCGAGTGTGAAGATACTAGCTGCAGCAGCACTGACACAGATATTTTCCAAGCAATGGATAAACTATCTGAAAACATCACCAAAGTCATCGACGCTAAAATAAACACGGTGCTTGCGGCTATAAGAGACCAAACAACCCAAATTCAGGCTCTGGGAACACGAGTCGGCGAGGCGGAAGACAGAATTGTTGGCATAGAGACTACAACGGAGTCGTTGCAGGCCAAAGTCACAAGTCTGGAAAAACAAGTGAGCGGCATGTTGGAGCACATTGATGACTTGGATAATCGTGGGCGCAGATGTAATATTCGGGTTGTGGGACTGGCTGAAGGTACGGAGGGAGCTGATACTGTGCGTTACATGGAAAAGTGGATACCTGATTATCTTAAACTGACATCCAAAGGAGGACGGGTTAAACTGGACCGCGCGCACCGCTCCTTGGCGCCCAAGCCTGGCTCCTACCAACGACCAAGACCCATAATTCTAAAGTTCCACAACTTCAGCGACAAGCAACAAGTCATGAATGCAGCCCGCCGTCTCGGAGTGGACCCGGACCAGCCCGCGCGCACTGGACCACGCATCTCTTTCTTCCACGACTACTCGGCAGCAGTGGTCAGGAAGCGCAAGGCATTTGATTCTGTGAAAGAGCGATTGAAGAAGATGGGAATCGTTTACGCATTGATCTACCCCGCTTAAGATGACAGGCTCTTCAACATTCTGACGGAAAAGTGCTCTCTTTCCCCGTCCTACGCTCTGATTATTGGACTGATATAACAGTATGTAAGTAGGCTACTCATATGGCCATGTTATCGATATTTTTTTATTTTATTTCTTTATAACGCACAATGTGGACTAAAGTTACATCACTGTGTGAGGAGTGGGACTTGCGTTTATTCTACGGTTAGGCGCGAGATTGCGCAATGTGGAGCTGTCGGCTTTTGGCTGAGAGCAAAAGAAGGATTGTTATTCCCTGCATGTTTAGTAGGGATTTCCCCCTTTATTTATGGGGTTTGTTCTGTATGTGTTGTGTGTTTATACTTGTTTCACCGTTTCTATGCAGCTCAGTCTTTTTTATTTTTCAGTTATTTAAAGGGAGTGTGCCAAGGTATTACAATAGGAATTTGAAGTAATGGCAAACAAACTACGGGTTTGCACCTGGAATATACGAGGGATTCATAATCCCATAAAACGTAGAAAAGTACTTACCTTCTTAAAAAGGGAAAATATAGATATTGCACTGGTGCAAGAAACCCACCTTGATGACACAGAGCATTTAAAATTACAACAGGGTATGTTTGGACAAGTATATTTTTCGTCTTTTACAACCAGAAGCAGGGGTGTTGCTATACTTATTAGACGTACTTTGCCCTTTAAAATGGTGAAATGCCTTAAAGATAAAAATGGTCGTTATGTTATAGTTAAAGGTAGTTTACAAGGACAAGAGATTTTAATAATGAATGTTTATTATCCACCTGCTCACCCATTAGACTTTATCACTAAAGTGTTTGTGGACCTTGCAGAAATGAGAGCCGATACAGTAATTGTTGGTGGTGATTTTAATTGTATGTTAAATCCACTCATAGATAGGTTTCCTCATAGTGCTAAGGCTCCTTCTCCCCAAGCAAAAGCTCTCACTGCAATTTGTAACGATCTTGGATTTGATGATGTTTGGAGAAGTCTCTGTTACGATTAAGTCTTGGACCCAAGAGCAGACAGAGGCAGTTGTGGATATGATAAAAAAAGGTTTATTTCAACGAGGTGGGGAAGCAGGTGGTGAGTGGGGAAGCCGGGGCGGAGAAGCAGGTAGGTAAGCTGGAGGTTATGGTCCGGGTAACTGCAGGTAGAGGAAAAACAACGTTAGGGTGGTGATCACAAAAACACGAGAACACGAGATAAGGACGAGGTAGAACACTAGTAGCCAGGCGTGTATAGTTACCACTGTAGTGCATGGTACGAACTGGCAATGACAGCAGGGAAGCCAGAGGTGATATAGTCGCGATGATTGCTGATGCAGACCAGGTGTGCCACAGAACAGAGGGAGTGGGAGTGGCAAAAGGAGGAGGAGCGCACAGCAGCCAGCTGTGATCACCACAGTACCTCCCCCTCAACGGACGCCTCCAGGCGGCCTAAGCTTCTCCGGATGAGCCTGATGAAACTCACGGACGAGAGAAGGGTCGAGGATGAGGCCCCGCGAGATCCAGGTTCTCTCTTCCGGCCCGTAACCTTCCCAGTCGGCGAGGTACTGAAAACCCCTGCCCCGCCGCCGTATGTCCAGCAGCCGCCGGACAGTAAAGGCCGGATGATCGTCAATCAACCGGGGAGGAGGGGGGGGGGGCATCCGGGGGAGAGAGAGGACTGGTGGAGACTGGCTTCAACTTGGACACATGGAAGGTGGGGTGAACGCGCATAGAAGGGGGAAGCTTGAGCTTCACAGCATAGGGATTAATAATGTCAACAATCGGGAAGGGACCAACAAAACGAGGGGTAAGTTTTTTAGAGCCAGTCTGCAGCGGAAGATCCTTCGAGGAAAGCCACACCAGTTGCCCCACCCGATAGGCAGGAGCGGGAGCCCGGTGGCGATCCGCGATGTGGCGGTTCTGTTCCGCAGAGCGCAACAGAGCGGAGCGAGTACCCTTCCAAACCCTGCGGCAACGGCGGAGATGGTGCTGGACGGAGGGGACGGAGATGTCGTCCTCTTGAGCGGGGAACAAAGGTGGCTGGTAACCAAGGGAACACTCAAATGGGGACATGCCGGTGGCTGCGCAGGACATCGAGTTGTGGGCATATTCGATCCATGAGAGGTGGTCACTCCACGCCGTGGGGTTGCGTGCTGCCACACAGCGCAGAGCGGTTCCCAGGTCCTGATTGGCCCTTTCAGCCTGCCCATTGGTCTGAGGGTGGTATCCAGACGACAGGCTGACAGAGGCCCCCAGCGCACGGCAGAAGGACTTCCACACCTGGGAGATGAATTGGGGACCCCGGTCGGAGACGAGGTCCGCGGGAATCCCATGTAGGCGGAACACATGCTGCACCAGCAGCTGGGCAGTCTCGGTGGCAGAGGGGAGTTTAGGGAGGGCAATGAAATGAACAGCCTTAGAGAATCTGTCCACGACTGTGAGAATGACTGTGTGGCCATTAGAGGGGGGAAGACCAGTCACAAAATCCAGGCCAATGTGAGACCAGGGCCGGCCAGGAACAGGAAGGGGGCGTAGCAGACCAGCAGGGGGTTGGTGAGAGGACTTGGCCCGAGCACAGACCGTGCAGGCCAGCACAAATGCCCGGGTGTCAGCGTCCATTGCTGGCCACCAAAAGTGCCTCTTCAGTAGGGAAAGGGTGCGACCCACGCCAGGGTGACAGGCGAAGCGCGATGTGTGGCCCCACACCAGAACTTGAGACCGCACCGAACTGGGGACAAAAAGGCGGTTAGGAGGGCCGTTGCCCGGTTCTGGTTCGGTGACCTGGGCCTCCCGGATGAGGGACTCTATCTCCCAGGTAACAGCAGCCACGTTGAGACAGGAAGGAGAGAGGATAGTGTCGGGGGGGGGGGCCGGTGTGTTCACAGTGCCAAACTGACGAGATAGGGCGTCAGGCTTTACGTTACGGGACCCGGGCCGGTAGGTGAGGGTGAAATTGAACCGCCCAAAGAAAAGGGACCACCGGGCTTGGCGGGAATTTAATCGCTTAGCTGTCTGGATGTAAGACAAATTCTTGTGGTCGGTCCAAACCACGAACGGCTGTTCTGACCCCTCAAGCCAGTGCCGCCATTCCTCCAACGCCAGTTTCACAGCCAGCAGCTCTCTGTTACCCACATCATAGTTCCGCTCAGCAGGAACCAGCCGGCGAGAGAAAAAGGCGCAGGGGTGAATCTTCTCATCAGAGGCAGAGCGCTGGGACAGGACCGCCCCCACCCCAGTGTCAGATGCATCAACCTCCACAACGAACTGCCTGGAGGGGTCCGGTTGGATGAGAATGGGGGCAGATGAGAAAAGCCTTTTAAGCCCAGAGAAGGCAGCGTCCGCCTCCGGCGTCCAGGCAAACGGGAGGGCAGGAGAGGTGAGACGGGTGTGAGGGGCTGCAACCCTGCTGTAATCCCGGATAAATCTCCGGTAAAAATTGGCAAACCCCAGAAACTGCTGCAGTTTCTTGCGGGAATCGGGGATGGGCCAGTCTGTCACTGCAATGACCTTCTCGGGGCAGGTCCTCACTTGCCCGCTCTCAATGATGAACCCCAGGAAGGATACAGAGGTGACACTGAACTCACACTTCTCGGCCTTCACATATAGTTTGTTCTCCAACAGCCGTTGAAGAACTTGACGGACATGCTGAATGTGTTCCTCCTGGTTGCGGGAAAAAATCAGGATGTCGTCCAAATAGACAAAAACTGAGCGGTTGAGAAAGTCCCGGAGGACGTCGTTAACCAGGTTCTGGAACACAGCAGGGGCATTAGTTAGGCCGAAAGGCATGACGAGATACTCAAAATGGCCGAGGGGGGTGTTAAAGGCCGTCTTCCACTCATCGCCTTCACGGATACGCACCAGATGATAGGCATTACGTAGGTCCAATTTGGAGAAGACTGTGGCGCCCTGCAGTGGCTCGAATGCGGAACTGATGAGGGGCAAAGCATACTTGTTCTTCACTGTAATGTTATTAAGACCCCTGAAATCAATGCACAGGCGAAGTGACTTGTCCTTCTTGGCCACAAAAAAGAAACCGGCACCAACAGGAGAAGAGGAGGGTCTCATGAGGCCAGCCGAAAGAGAATCCTTAATGTACTTCTCCATGGCCTCCCTCTCAGGACGGGACAAGTTATAAAGGCGACTACTGGGCAAAGGGGCGCCGGGGAGGAGATCAATGGCACAGTCGTAGGGGCGATGAGGCAGGGTGAGCGCACGACACTTACTAAATACCTCTCCCAGGTCATGATAGATTTGGGGAACCAAGGAGAGGTCGGGAGGTTCCTTGGGCAAGGGAACATCTCCCACTGCCGGAGACAGGGCAGATTGTAAGCAGGTGGAATGACAAAAAGTGCTCCAACTCACCACCTTGCCAGAAGACCAGTCAAATTGGGGATTGTGCCGTTTGAGCCAGGGGTGCCCCAGCACCAGGGGAGTGAGGGGAGACAGGATGACAGGAAACTGCAGTATCTCGTGGTGATTACCGGAAACAATTAACTCAAGGGGCTTAGTACGGTGAGTAATAAGGGTCAGGTGACGGCCGTCTAAGGCGTTAGCATTTAAGGGAGTGGGTAATTGTTCCAATTTAATGCCAACCTGAGACGCGAAGCCGGCGTCAATGAAGTTCTCATCCGCTCCAGAATCCACCAGGGCTGCCACAGGAAAGGAATGCCCGAGGGACAGGAGAGTGGCATCCAGCAGTGAGCGAGAACAGTGAGAATCGGGGACGGAGGGGGCGTGGCTCAGCAGGGCCCCGAGCCTCACTGCCGAGCCCTGTCTTTTGGCAGTGACGGACAGGTGGAGATGAGATGCCCGGGCAGCGCACAGTACAGACACACTCCGGTCTTAATCCGATGAAGCCGCTCTGCCTGGGTGAGACGTGTGCGGCCCAGCTGCATGGGCTCCTCTTCAGTGACACCATGCGTCACGGGGGCAGAGAGGGTAGTCTTAAGGAAGAGTGGGGAACAGGAAGCAGCGAAAGCCGGAGGCACGGAGCTGCCCGCCTTCTCCCTACGCCGCTCGCGTAGACGATTATCCAGCCGGATAGAGAGGGAAATCAATTCATCGAGAGTGTCAGCTTCCTCCCTAGTAGCCAGCTCATCCTTGATCGACTCACCGAGACCGGAAAGAAAAAGCCCACGTAGTGACTTGTCGTTCCAGCCCGACCTGGCGGCATAGGTCCTGAACTCAACAGAGAACTCAGCTACACTGCGGGAGCCCTGACGTAAGGAAATAAGCCGCTTGGCGGCGTCCCCTCCCTCTACTGGGTGATCAAAAACTTTCCTCATTTCCGCTACAAAAAGGTCAAAATTGTCATTAACTGGAGAACTACTGTCCCATAATGCTGAAGCCCACGCTAGTGCATTACCCTTAAGTGACCCCATAATGTAAGCGATCTTAGATCTTTCAGTGGGGTAAGTGAGGGGCTGCTGACTGAAAACTAGGGAACATTGGATCAGAAAGGCTCTACACGTACCCATGTCCCCAGCATAGCGCTCAGGCGCAGGAATGAAGGGCTCACGGGCTCGTGGCAGGTGTATCGGAGGAGTGGGAGCAGGCGGAGGTGCCGCTTGCAGTAGAGGCACTGTGGTGAGGGGAACCAGTAAGTCCAATTGCTGCCCCATTTGAGTGACACGGGTAGCGAGATTCTCAAAAGCCTCCATAGCGTCCCGGAGGGCTTGGCTGTGCTCAGCCACCTGAGTGCCTTGGGCGGCGAGAGCTCCACGGATCTTGCCAAATTCCGCTGGGTCCATTTTGGCCAGTTCGTTCTGTTACGATTAAGTCTTGGACCCAAGAGCAGACAGAGGCAGTTGTGGATATGATAAAAAAAGGTTTATTTCAACGAGGTGGGGAAGCAGGTGGTGAGTGGGGAAGCCGGGGCGGAGAAGCAGGTAGGTAAGCTGGAGGTTATGGTCCGGGTAACTGCAGGTAGAGGAAAAACAACGTTAGGGTGGTGATCACAAAAACACGAGAACACGAGATAAGGACGAGGTAGAACACTAGTAGCCAGGCGTGTATAGTTACCACTGTAGTGCATGGTACGAACTGGCAACGACAGCAGGGAAGCCAGAGGTGATATAGTCGCGATGATTGCTGATGCAGACCAGGTGTGCCACAGAACAGAGGGAGTGGGAGTGGCAAAAGGAGGAGGAGCGCACAGCAGCCAGCTGTGATCACCACAGTCTCCACCCTGCTAACAAAGAATATACTTTCTTTTCTGCACCTCATGGTTGTCAGACCAGAATTGACTATTTTTTTCTGCCAAGAGCTCAATTGCAGTTAGTTTTAACTTGTTACATAGGTAATATTGTTATATCTGATCATGCAAGTGTGGTTATGGATATAAAACTTCCAGTTTCGTCATATCAGTCTCGACAATGGCGACTTAACACTGTTATTCTTAAAGATAATACTTTTACATCCTACTTTTCCACTGAATTTAAAGCTTTTCTTTCTATTAATTCACAATCAACAGACAATCCCTCACTTTTATGGGAGACCTGCTAAGCATATGCAAGAGGTTTGATCATATCATTTTCTGCCACTAAGAGGCGCCAAAACTTAGAGAAGCAAAGATCTCTAGAGGCTAAATTATCAGTTAAAGAAAAAGCTTATATTAGTTCACCAACTCCTATTTTGTGGAAAGAAATATCTGCTCTCAGATCAGCTATAAATTGTCACCTTACTAAAGAGGCAGAAAAAAACATCAGATATACCAAACAGAGGTTTTATGAGCACGGTGACAAACCAGGGAAGTGTCTTGCATACCTAGCTAAAAAAAGAGTAGAATCCCAGTCTATAGCAGCAATTATGAAGGACGATGGCATTAGAGTGTATGAAAATAAATTGATAAATGACTGCTTTAAGGAATACTATACAAATTTATACGCCTCAGAACAGACGAATGATGCACCTCAACTAATGGAAGGCTTTTTTACACAGATCGATCTCCCAACAATATCAGAAGAACAAAAATGTTTACTAGATGGTCCAATCACTAGAGATGAAGTATTGAATGCTATTAAAAACCTCCAGAGTGGGAAATCACCAGGGCCCGACGGGTTCGGTTCCGAATATTATAAGGAGTTTAAAGACCTGCTTATAGGACCACTACTTCAAATGTTTAATGATTCGTTTTCAAATACAGAATTACCACAAACTCTTAAGGAGGCTAACATATCACTTCTATTGAAAAAGGGGAAGTGTCCTGAGTCCTGTTCCTCCTATAGACCCATAGCCCTCTTGAATGTAGATGGAAAGTTGCTTTCTAAAATACTAGCCACTCGTCTAGAGGATATTTTGCCCACCCTAATTAAAGAAGACCAAACTGGCTTTATAAAAGGCAGGAATTCAACTGATAATATTAGACGTCTTTTCAATGTTATCCAGGCCTTTGAACAAAAATCCATGACCGGTCTTGTGCTTTCTCTGGACGCGGAGAAAGCATTTGACCGAGTTGAATGGTCATTCTTATTTTACACATTAGAAAAATTTGGACTTGGTAGTAATTTTATAAAATGGGTTAGAATTCTATACAGTGACCCTCAAACTGCAGTTTTAACTAATGGGTTAAGATCAAAATGCTTTCCTACACATAGAGGTACAAGACAGGGTTGTCCCTCGTCTCCTCTCCTGTTTGCCCTGGCCATAGAGCCATTGGCTGTGGCCATTAGAATGGATCCCTCTATATATGGCTTACAGGTTGGGGAAAGATGTCATAAAATAACTCTGTGTGCTGATGACGTCCTTGTGTTTTTATGTCACCCTGAGACCTCAGTCCCGGCCCTCCTTAAGATGATTAACGTATTTAGTAAATTTTCTGGATATAAGATTAATTTAAACAAATCAGAGGCTATGCCCTTAGGGAATCTAAAAACGATACCTAATACTATACCACCCTTTCCTTTCAAATGGTCGCCCTCTGGTTTTGTCTATTTAGGTATTTTTATCACCCCATCATTTAGTCAGATGTACAAATCCAACTTTGTCCCATTATTTGGGAAAATAAGACAAGATCTAGAACGTTGGAATTCACTCCCTGTTTCTTGGTTAGGAAGAATAGCTCTGATTAAAATGAATGTGTTACCCAGATTACTTTATCCCGTTCAAATGATTCCTATACTGTTTTCGAATAGGGCCTTAAAAGATTTGAATAGCTGGCTCAGTTCATTTATTTGGAGTAAACGCAGACCTAGATTAAAAAATGGCAGTTTTGCAGCTGCCAAGTTCCATGGGCGGCCTTGATTTGCCAAACGTTAAAATATATCAGCTAAGTGCTCATTTGAGGTCTATATCTGAGTGGGTAAAGAATTCGACATCTTCTATTTGGCTAGACATTGAATCATCTTTGTCAAAATGTAAATTACAAGATTTGTTATTCTTTAAGAATTTTAAGAACATAAGAGATAACTGTACCAATCCAATAACAATAAATGCTCTGAAGGCTTGGCGATCAGCCCGTCGTCTAGAAGGGAGGCTCAAATTGACTTCCATGTTTACTCCAATAAATAATAATCTTGATTTTTCACCGGGAATGATGGACTCATTCTTCCGGCAATGGCATGACAAAGGCATAACCAAACTTGGAGACTTGTTTTCAGATAACGGTTTAATGTCATTTGAACAATTGATAAAGAAATACCAACTTCCAAAACAAGATTTTTTCCGTTTCTTACAAATAAGGCATTACATTACTAAGAGTACAACCCTTATTGAACACCCTGAGATTTCTGCTGTTGAGAAAGTGCTGTTTCAACCTCCAGGAAAGGTGTCTGTTAGTCTGCTTTATGGTGTAATAGCTGGTACCTCTACTACTGACACAGAGGATCAAGGGTGTGTGGGAGAAGGAATTATCAGTTAATATTGATGACGAGACATGGGAGGATATTTGGAGTTATGCTAAAAAGATTTCCATCTGTACTCGGGCAAAAGCAATCCAGTTAAAAATAATACATAGGATTCATATATCTCCTAATCGCAGGCATTCTTTCAACCCAGCACTTTCTCCTCTGTGTCTTAAATGTAAAATAGAAATAGGTACCTTAACTCATTGTCTATGGTCATGTCATAAATTACGGAAATATTGGTCTGACATTTTAAGTGAAATTGAAAAAATATTTGGTATGGAATTAGAAATGGATCCAATGTGTTTGCTATTAGGTCTACCAAGTAGAAGTATACCTTCTAAATCTGGCAAAAGGTTATACAACATTCTAACTTTTGCTGCTAGAAAAAATATATTATTACAGTGGATTAATGATAAGAGCCCCTCTGTTAATGGCTGGTGGAAGATTTTACTGGAGTTGATTCCTTTAGAATATCTCACAAATATTATACATCACAAAGTGGACCAGTTCTACAAAATCTGGCAGCCCTATTTGAACTATCTTGGACCGGACTATTCTTTGATAATTGCACAAGGAGTCTCCTAAACCTGAACTTGTGAACGGTGACTTTTGATTGGCCTGAAATGTGAACTGTTTCCTGTGGCCTCAACCTAATCTCCGTTGACTTGAGCTGTACTTTGTATTTGTTTTTGTTTGTAAGTATTGTTTGTATATTTGTGGTGCTACTTTGTAATGTTTTTGTTGAAAATAAGAAAAGCCAATAAATATATTGTTAACAAAAAAAAAGTTAGCTAATTTTCAAATATTCAAAGCGCTACGGTTTCGTCATCGAAGGTCGTATCAAAATTATTTTTGATGATTTTTTACCGTGTGGGTCGGTACATGTTCTGTGCAAAGTTTGGTGTCAATTGTGCAAAAAATGTGGGAGGAGTAGCGAAGAGTCAGTAGGGGAGAACGGGGTAAGTAGGCACACTTTTTACTCTAGTGAGAATTGCTCATCACCAAAACATCTGTCAATAGCCATTCCTACATTAAACTGAAGCTTAAGGTGTTGGCTAGAAATGTGTGTCTCTCTTTTTTTCCTACTTATTGTAATGAAGAAGTAATTTACCATCAAAGACACTCTGACACATTGTGACAACCAACCCCATCAAGGGGTCGGTTGTCACACACTATGGGGTTGTTTGTCACAATGTTATCTTAATGGGAAAAATCTTAAAAAGAAGGCAAGGAGGCAGGACCAAATTTGAATGTTTAATTGCATTGTCAAGTTGACAAATAGGCCTACATAACGTTCTGTAGCCTTGGCAGCTGAGGGGTATACTACGAAGCGAGATTAAGGGCTGAGCGAGGTCTGTTGAGTCTAAAGCGGTCTAAAGCCAGAGTTTTCAGTATCACGAAAGGTGGCTCTCTTTCTACCTGGCTAGATCACCGTGGTAACAGAGGCTGCACGGCTAACCTGCTCAGACCAGTTTTTGTTTCAGAGTTTGAGCTTAAATTCGGCTCTTATAGGGCCGGTTTCACAGACATGGATTAAGCCTAGTCTTGGACTAAATGGAGTTTTGAATGGAGATTGTCCATTGAAAGTACAATTTAGTCCAGAACTAGGCTTAATCCATGTCTGTGAAACCGGCCCATAGAGCGCTGCCCTTCAAGGAAACTACACATTTAGAAATCCCGCGGACCTGACAATATTGTCTGAGCGCTACATTCTCACTGAGGAAGCTGTTACATCTAAATTTATTGATCAGTAGGCTAAGTTAATGAACGAAACGAAGCCGTGACATTAGGCTTACAGCAGAGTGAACTGTAACATCGCGCTGGGGCTTTTTGCCACATGCATACAGTTATTGAACATGTAAAATAGCCCACACCTATACTGTATGCAGCGCCACTCTATGCTCTCCTCTCAAATGATTTTACCTGGCGATATACACACACTGGCTCTTAATAAAGCGTTCTATAAAATCACAGTTTGCAACATTATTTCACTGTGGGCTTTCTTTTCATAAGTAGCGATTACAGTTGGGACGTGACAGGTGACAGCTGTCACAGTTCGGACATCGTTGCAGACTCGCAGGTTAAGCTTCTCACAGTAGCCTAGATTCATATTTGTCCAGACTACAGGTTTTTTAATGTAGGCCTATTGGTATTTGTAAGATTCAAATAAAAGGCTAATAGTCTAAATCAAAATTGTATTCATTATGATGTGGCCCAAAACTAAATGATTTTCCATAGGCTATTCATTTTGAGACAGTGTCAGACTTAAATTACATTCTTAAGTGTGGGACTATAGGCGTAGTGCTATAAATATAGCAAAGTAGCCTATATATATATTAGGCTAAATGGTATAGTGTTTAAATCCGAGTTCAACGTTTCATTGTTTTATAATGTCACGTTACGCACTGCGAGAACGATCGGCAAGATAAATAAATAATTTCCATGCTGGCAGCATTCCACTCTCCTTAGCCTATTTGCAGTAATAGTTTTTTTCGGCTCTCTGTTTTCTGCTGTAATAATTCAGACTGACAAACTCTTCCTCTTGAATGAAGTTGGCGACACACTTTTGTTTTACTCAGCTGCTCACAATCAGTCCGTTTGTGTAAAGTTAGCGGCACAAGATCAGTCCAGTCTGTGCGGAAGCAGAGTCAAATGACGGCCAAACGCCCCCTCTCATGGGGACGCGCACAGAGCCTGAAGCTGAAACTCTCGTTCAACATAAGAGGTTGATAACTGCCTTCGTGATACCGGTTAGCTCTGAGCGAGGGTATGTGTTATGTTGAACCAGATCAAAAAAAGAGAGCCGGGCTCTGTTGAGTTTGCTTTGTAGTATACCCCTCTGGTCTAGTTTGGGATGCACTGGGTTGTTTTGATTTTGTTGCCCTTTTTTCTTTTGCTTGCTAGCTGCCTTTTCCTGCTCTATTATTTCCTTCTCTGGGGTGTCAGTGAGGATACAGCTTGACAATTTCTTTCGTTATTGGGTTCCTTTTCTGGCTGCAGCCTTGAGATAACATGTGACAACCAACCCCCCAAAAAATTTGACGACCAACCCCAACTTGAATTTCTTGCTAGCATCAAGGCCAACAACCATCTGACAACTAATTAGCTTGCTAACCACAATCTAAACTATAGTTTACCCTTCACACTTTCTGAGGGTAACAAGTGTTTTGTTATAAACCCATTGTGTAAAAGCCTAGAAGAAAAATACTGAGAAGCAAAATATTTGGAATTTGACATGAAAAACACAAAACATCCTCTCACCTGAAATGCAGCAGTCGAACTCCAAGGAAGTCTATGTATGTGACCTCTGATCCCAATTCTGGACCTTTTTTATATCAACATTTCAGAGCTAGCGCGCTCTGGTGGCGAGATATAACGAATGTGACATCCAACCCATGTGACAAATTACCCCGTTCTCCCCTATTGCAGTTTTCGCGATTTTGCGAAAAATCTATATATACGCAAATGGGCGGAGTGCTAAAGATGCAGCTGACTCCAGTGAATATGTGGATATAAAGTTTTTGACTGTGGGAGGTTCGGTGTGAGAGTTATAGCCCCAAACGCGTTTTCCTTGGTGTAGTGCCACCTAGTGGCCGGCATGTCTGAATTTTGTTGTCTGCGTACACGGCCCGGACCTGGATCTAGTCATGAAATTGGCATGTCTGCACCCTTTACGGTTTGGGCTGTGGACTTCTAGGTGACTACAAATAATAACAATCGGAGCAAAAACAATAGGGTTCCCTGCCCAGCAGGGCTTGGGAACCGCGTTGCTCTGCAAAACGCGGTCCCAGCTCCTGCTCGGGCTTGGCCCCCTAATGAATGAATGTGTATCTTCACCTGATTGACCTTGTCTGGAAATAAAAGATTAGGGGCCGTATTCACAAAACATGTTAAGGCTAAGAGTAGGTCCTAACGTACAGATTTAGGAGTAACTCTCAAAAATAAGAGTTGAGAGAAATACATTGAGAGTGCATGGCGTGCAGCTCTTCAATGAGGATATTTTTTCCGATTCAAATCATTGTAAAATTTAAAATTAATAGACCTATGTGGCGCTATTGTAGGTTAAAGGGGTAGTTCAGGATTTTAGACATAGGGCCTTATTCCCAAGTTAGCCTTGGTGTTCTTTATCAGTGGAGACAGTTTTCAACACATTTAATTCAGTCCTTATAGTTGCAGAGTGCGCTCGTGCTAAGCTAGCGCACGGCATCGGGGGGATATCTAGCCTGCAACTAAAACAGTCTTACCTACTCCACAGTACACCCGAGGCCAATCAATTATAACGCCAGACTATCGATGTAAATGTCTGTGTTGATAGAATAATTTTAGAAATAAAACCAACCTCGCATATTGCATTTTGAGGGACTTTATTCCTTGTAGGCTGCGGCAGCGGCGGACTAATACCTAGGTTACAGGCTCTATAATAGTTTGTTTACCTGCTGCTGCCCGTACCTGTACGAGCCGGAATACACTGATGAAGAATTGAGAGGGATGCTCAAAGGGCAGAAAGAGAAAGAGCGTCTGTAGAGACAGCCCCCGCTGGAGCTGCAGCAGAGAACCGGGACAGAATGACGGTAGACTGGTGGCAGTGCAGTTTCAGTTTCTGTCCCACGCTGCTCTGTTTACTTTCTGCTGTAGTGATTCGGTTACACAGCAAAGTAAAAGTCCGCTGCTGCTAAGAAAGTAGTCCCTCAAAATGCGATAATTCATGCGATGCGAGGTTGGTTTTATTTCTAAAATTATTCTATCAACACAGACATTTACATCGATAGTCTGGCGTTATAATTGATTGGCCTCGGGTGTACTGTGGAGTGGGTAAGACTGTTTTAGTAGCAGGCTAGGTATTCCCCCGATGCCGTGCGCTAGCTTAGCACGAGCGCACTCTGCAACTAGAAGGACTGAATTAAATGTGTTGAAAACTGTCTCCAATGATAAAGAACACCAAGGCTAACTTGGGAATAAGGCCCTATGTCTAAAATCCTGAACTACCCCTTTAATTGTGAACGAATGTGTGGGAAACCCTGCAGTATCTTGGTTTCATGTTAAATCAGTGTCACTTTTTACATTAATTGTATATAAAAACTTTACTTTAATACAGCGACACGATATGATATCTCTCACAGTGTTTCTATCATACATTCACTCTTAGCTCTCATTCCCTCTCAGCCAATCACTGTGGGCATAGAAGGTATGAACATGACATCATCCATAGCAACAGGGTCAACACCGCCCTCTAGTCTTAGCTTAGGAGTTCCTCCCATTCCTTGGTAAAAGTTGGTCTTATCAGCTTTGTGAATAGGTTTTAAGAAATTACTCCTAACTAAGAACTTTCAGTGCTCCTTAGGAGTACTCTTAGCGCTAAGATACAATGTTTTGTGAATACGGCCCCTGAATGTGGCCACTGTGGATATCTCCCACAGTGTTTCGATCATAAATTCACTCTTAGCTCTCATTCCCTCTCAGCCAATCACTGTGGGCATAAAACTTTCAACTTTCTGGACCTATTCCCACTATCATTGCCACCATCTATCCCCCTCCCAAACCTAATCATGATTATATGAATGACTTTGCTGCCTTCCTTTCTCATCTGACTGCTCTCTCACCCAACATCATTACTCTTGGAGATTTTAATATTCACATGGACAATATTAAAGCTGCAGTTGAGAGTTTGTTTACTGTAATATTTGGCAAAACTGTCATAATAGCCATTCAGCTATATGTAGGTGAAGTGGTCTGAAAATATTTTTTCATCACTTTGCTCCCCCCTGCCTCTGTGTGCTGCCCCCCAAAATTGCCACCGCTCATGTTAATTTTGACCAATCAGAGCGAGGTCAGATTATCCGTTCTTATTGGCTGTGGGACCTTGGCAACGACGTTGATGCGTCAGTTGCGTAAGCGTTCACGACCCTAGCAGTCTGACACTAGCCTACTGTTTGGTACTAGGCTACTACGGCGGACAGCGAGTAGCAATGTCTTCACAAACGAACCCTCAATTTACCATTCCCAGGATACCAACAACTAACACCGCTAAGACAGCAAAAAAACGAGGAAAGACGAATGTTGAAAAGTTAACTGCTGAAAGGGAGACGGAGCGAGCTCGAAAAAAAGTACATCGGCCATGTCTTCTCGCCCTATCACGTCAAGACCTCTCCGACCGCGACCTCGTCCCCTTCCTCTGCCCCTAGGCTGCCTGCCGCTAGCAGCAGGACGTCCGCTGGCCTTATGTCCCTCGTCCTGTGCTCAGTGTTGCCAACTCTAAGCGATTTTGTCTCTATATTTAGTGACTTTTCAGCCCCCCTGGCGACTTTTTTTTTCAAAACAGCGACAAGCGACAAATCTAGCTTTTTTTTCTGGTGTTATTGGTGACTTTTTACGCCATAGCAAGTATCACCTCTTCTCAACGAGCAGCGGGAGCAGCCCCGAGCAGCCCCTCCCAGCTGCGGTCAGAGCAGGAGCATAGATAGTAGGAGATACACACACACACCTCTCCGCTCTGTTACAATTAGTTTGCTATCTTGCCTGGCTGTTACAGCTATTTTTGTTAGGCCTACCAGCACACTTACAATGATTTTAAGCTAACATACATGGTTTGTCTGTGATTAAAATGAAGATGCTCAATATGTACGTATGTAGCCTAGTTATCATTACTAATGTTTAATCACCTCGGAATCGGACATGGTGTTTGTCTCCTGTCAATGTAACTGAATTCACATGAACGCGCATAGCTGTCGTTCGGAGGGAGGAACTACAGCAGGTAGAGCGTTGGGAAAACAGCCGTTGGAATCCCAACGGCTGAAACTCTCAACTGCAGCTTTAACAACACACTCACCAAAAACTTCACCTCTTGTCTGGACAGCGCTGGTTTTCAACAACACATCCACTTTCCAACTCATTCCAAAGGACATATTTTAGACTCGGTTTGCAGCTCTGGTCTTCTCCCACACAATTTATCCGCCGCTGAAATGCTATTTTCTGACCATTTCCTGTTATCATTCCATGTCAATCTCACCCTTTCTATTACCAAGCATCCACGCACCATCATATTTTGCAACATTAAGTAAGAATGTCAACCCGGACACTGTCTCCTCACATACCCCGGAACTGAGGCAAATTAAAACCAAAGCACGGTAGTTGGAACGTCTATACAATAAAACCGGATTAACCATTCACAAAGACATGTACTACAACCACATCACACTCTACAAGGACTCCATCCATACCTGCAAACTCGTCGCTTTTCGGCGAAAATCGCCGTTTAGAATCAAAATATATGACCCACGTGAATCGTATAGATCCGAAGAGTTTTTGTTTTTGGGGGGGGGGGGGGGGGGGTAGCGGCAGCTGCCAGAGAAGTCAGCCAGCGCTTCCCAGACTGGACTGTGTGGGCGAGTTACCGTAGTGTGAGACAAGGGAATATCGTTATCTTGGCAATAAAACATCTTTGGTAGACGTCATGAGTATTGTCCAATCAGCGTTAAGATTGGGCACCGTAAAGCATCACTGCTGCCGCTGTGTGTTCAGACTTTAGAATTGGCTAAAAGTCTCAATCAAAGCCCTTTTGATAATAAAAAATTAGAGGCTTTGATTAAACACTGTCAATGCTTCAGAGGTTAATGTAACAGCCTACTGAAACAGAAACTATACGGAGGGACGCAGCTCACTGTAGCCTACAGTCCCTTTATTTAGTTGCGCTGTCAGTTTGCCGACATGGCTCTCTGTTAGACTCGAGACATAGAAAAAGATCGCGGAAGCCGTTCCCGTAGACAAAGTTAACGGGCAGGATATCCCCGACTGATTTCATCCATCAAACCACAGAGTTTTTTCTGAGCGGCGTCTCACTCGCTCACTGGGTCTCCCGGGTCCCGGTGATTTTCACCGTCACAGCGATCGACTCGCTGCTTTGCTGGGGTGGAGACTTTGTGTGAAGGTGATTTAACATCACGGTCGTAGACGAATGTTGTAACTTTATGCTGCATAGTTTGCACTGCACTGTTGACCCACACAGGACTCTTGAAGCTGACAGTTTAATGAGCGCAGTGTCTGCAGTGCGCTCACAATCAGAGCCGACCGACAGGCCCCCCCCCCCCCCCCCCCCAATTTATTTTTATTTTTATTTTTTAGTTTGTGTTTGATATTAACATCATATTATTATATCATACAAAAAAATGAATACAATGTTTTGATCTAGATAGCCTAGTTAATAGCCCAATAATTTAATCAGTTCATCTGGGAGGTAATCCAAGTTTAACTGATCACGTCACGTTCACGTCCAGTGTGTATTGAGTTTATTTAAAAACATTTGGAAATGGGGCTCAGATGCCCTGTATCCCACTGGCGGGAATGTGGAATGTTCCATAATCTGGAAGCTGCCCCAAGTCTAACCTTTTCACTGGCGAGAATGTGGAATGTGGAATCATCCATAATCTGGAAGCTGCCCCCCCCTCCCAGAGCAACAACAACTGGAGCCAACACATTCATGCCTTTGACAAAAAATTATTTAATTTTTGCTTTAAGAACAGGGGCCTCTTCTTGACCCAAACATGTTGCCTGCTCGTGATTCTCTACATCAACTTTGTTTATAAGGAATCATAACAGAAATGTATGCACATTACACACAGGTGCTGTACATGATTAACCAACAATGAAAATATTTGTACACAAGTGCTGTACAAAACAAATATTTCACAATATTTTTAGGTAACCAAAGTAGGTATTTACCATCTACTTTACATCAAAGTCACAGAACTGTGGAAAAAATCTGTGAGCCATGGCAACGAACATAGTTCTCATATGAACAGCTGAACCTACAGGCTACAGCTGGGATTATTGCCTGCCACCGCTCCATTCTGGGAGTCCTGGGTATCATTGAACATCTGCGTTCCCCAAATAGGTTGAGAGTCACGTGAGCACGGTAAGAACTCAGCATCGAGCATGTCCATGGCCTTGGACTCATCTTCGAGTCCTGGGCTGGAAATTTGGGCTTCTATGCCGGCCTGCAGAAGACTCTGGCGGGAGGAAGTGATCTGCGGTTGGAACGGGGAGGCGGGCGGAGAAGCGGGCGGAGAAGCGGGCGCAGAAGCGGGCGCAGAAGCGGGCACAGAAGCGGGCCCAGCACTGTCCGGCACACCGTCCGGCGAGCCCTCTTCAGACCTTGGCTCGGCTCTGCCACTCGGGGTTCCCTCGGTGGTCCCCGGCTGATGTGGAGAAGCCACCCTTGTCTTCTTTGGAACGTTGACAGTGATGCCCCACTTATCTTCGTATTGTTGTTGATTCAGCCTTTCAACGGTCACATGTATTTTGGAAGGCAAAATGATCTCAGGGCCACCGATGCTTTCCAATTTACGCTTGGCAGCCGAGGGGGAGAAGAGCCTTTTCTTCAGCCGGGTCCGGGTCTGAGTTTTTTGTATGACCTCCTCCTCTGAAGACAGCGAGGTGGATTCAGGCCTGTCATCATACACAGGCTCCTCTTCATCTTCGCTGGTCTCCGAGTTTCAGGGCTTTCATCCGTAGCTTCCTGTTTTGGTATGCCACGTCTTTGGTAGGAAGGGAGACATAAAATTTCTCCGCAGTTGAAGGGTCGTGGCACATCGAGAGGGCAACCTTTCTCCTCTCTGTCTCAGACAGGTGCCTCTCAGCCTGAGTGGACACGCCGCTGCGTATCATGTTAAAGCTGATCGGCCCCTGGAGCCCTGCGTCCTTCCAGGCCAGGTGCAAAAATTTGACAGGCTTGGTGATGCTGTTCCCAAGGTACGTGTGGAAGATGTTCTGGCTGCCCTTTCCCTTGACACAGCACCTGCCATCATAGAGCCTCTTCAGCCAACTGAACTCTTTGGCGTTGAGCACCAGCGATGCCTGGCCGAAGGTCTTGGCAGTCTTGTGCTCATTCACCTGTGAGAAGGAAGGAAGGAAGGAAGGCAGAAAGGATCCGCTGTCAAAGACCTCCCGATTTGTATACCAAATGCCTACAATTTGGAATGCTTCCAAAATATGGACTTCCAAGTCCGGACTGTCCATAATCTGGAAGCTGCCCCAAGTCTAACCTTTCCCACTGGCGGGAATGTGGAATCATCCATAATCTGGAAGCTACCCCAAGTCTAACCTTTCCCACTGGCGGGAATGTGGAATGTGGAATCATCCATAATCTGGAAGCTACCCCAAGTCTAACCTTTCCCACTGGCGGGAATGTGGAATGTGGAATGTTCCATAATCTGGAAGCTGCCCCAAATCTAACCCCTTCCAAATTACGGACAAATAGCGAGAATATGGAATGCTTCCAAAGTGCACATTTCATCATTTGGAAGTACCGATTTTGGAATCATCCATAATCTGGAAGCTGCCCCAAGTCTAACCTTTCCCACTGGCGAGAATGTGGAAGGATGGATCCCTCCAACCCCCCATGACACTACTCACCAGGACCTGGTATCGACTGCCATCCATCCAGACGTCCGCATTAGCCACATGCTCCTTAAGCATACTAGTGAGCACCACTGATCTGTGGCCACTGATTATGCACAGATAACCCATCAGGTAGCCCATCAGCATGGAATGGTCAGATGCCCATGCACTGTATAACCTATTTCAGCCTCGTCTGTGGAAAAAAAGATAACTGGACAACAGAGTTCTTCTGCTTCATTCCTCTCACTGCATTTAAATGTATTCATTATATTACAGAGAAATATGTCGCATAAAAGAAAAAGAGCACCAAGCCCAACCCAGAGGACCCTGCATAATATTTTATTTTAAATGAACATTTTAATGGAAAATCCAAGAAGCTTCTAATTCATCCGACCCAGTGTCTCCAAATTATTTGTTCACACAAAATTCCTCAGATTTAGCCTCTTAATTTCCCTCTCAAAGTGCACCAGAATCATGCATTTCACTTTAAAAAGTAAAAAAAAAATCTCCCGGGGGGGGCATACCCCCGGACCCCTCTAGGAGGGTCAGGATCTCAGCTGGCTATTATTTTCACCCAGCTGGACATTGGAGGCAATAGTGGAGAACTCTGGTTGTGTGAATGATATTTAACAATAGCCAATCGTTTGGACAGCGAAAAACACCCGACCCCCCTAGAAGGGACGGGTGTTTGTCACCTTTTTCACCTCCTATGAGTTTGCAGGTCTGTCCATCAACCGCACCAAATCAAACTACTTTTCATCCATCATCAGCTCACAAGAAGGCAACTCTAAATTCCTATTCAAATTCATCAACACAACTCTCAGACCCCCGGACTCCTTACCCCCCCATCTCTACTGTACTTCCTTCTGTGACTCTTTAATAACATTTTTCAATAACATAATCAGCAACATCCACCGCCAACTCACCAGTGACCCCCACCTCGCCACCAACCCCTCCCTCACATACCCCGTCTCCGTCTGAAATCAAGGACCTCATTCATAAATCCAAATCTTCCTCCTGTCACCTCGACCCCCTCCCCACAGTCCTCGTCAAAGCCTGCCTTCCCTCTCTGCTCCCCCTCGTATCGGATATCATTCACTCCTCCCTCACCACTGGAATTGTTCCCACCCCCTTCAAAACTGCTGCAATAACCCCTATTCTTAAAAAACATGGAGCTGACCCCAACGACCTCAACAATTTCTATCCCATTTCCAAAATATTAGAAAAAATAGTCGCCTCTCAGCTCCATTCCCACCTATCCCACCACAATCTGTATGAACACTTCTAATCTGGTTTCCGACCCCCCATAGTACTGAAACAGCCCTCCTCAAGATCACCGATGCACTCCTCATGGCAGCTGACTCCGGACTCCTCACCATCCTCATCCTGTTAGATTTGACTGCGGCCTTTGGCACCATCTCCCACACCATACTCCTCAATAGACTGGCATCCATAGGCATTCACCACACCACCTTCAACTGGTTCCTATCCTACTTCTCTGGCCGCACTCAATTAATCAAACTCAAGTCCTTCACTTCCCAACCCTTCCCCGTGTTCCCCAGGGCTCAGTCCTGGGGCCCCTGCTTTTTATCATCTACCTCCTTCCCATCGGCAATATCTTCCGTCACTACAACATTAACTTCCACCTGTACGCGGATGACACCCAGCTCTACCTCTCCACCAAACCTGACTCCGCCCTTCCACCATCACACCTCTCTCAGTGTCTCTCCGATTTAAAAACCTGGTTTTCCTCCAATTTCCTGCAACTCAACTGCAATAAAACTGAGTTTCTTCTCACTGGTACCAAATCCACACTCGCCAAACTCAGCAGCTTCTCTATCCCAATCAATAACACTCCGGTTTTCCCCTCCCCTCAGGTTAAGAGTCTGGGTGTCATCCTCGATAGCACACTGTATTTTCAATCACACATAAACACTATCACCCGCACTGCCTATTTCCACCTCCGCAATATCAACCGTCTCTGGCCCTCCCTCACCCCTCACTCTACTGCCATCCTGGTCCACAGTCTAGTCACCTCAAGACTAGATTACTGCAACTCCCTCCTCTTCGGTCTCCCCCAAAAAACCAAAAAAAAACTACAACTGGTCCAAAACAAGAATCATTACTAGAACCCCATCCTCTCACCACATCACCCCTGTCCTGCACCAGCTTCATTGGCTCCCGGTTCACTTCCGCATTCAATTCAAGGTCCTCCTCTATACCTTCAATGCCATCCATAACCTTGCACCCCCCATACCTAACAGACCTCATCCAAATTGCCACTCCCTCCCGTGCACTCCGCTCCTCCTCCTCTGTTCACCTCACTGTCCCCTCTGCCCGTCTCAAGACGATGGGGAGCAGAGCCTTCAGCCGCTCTGCTCCCCTGCTCTGGAATGCACTACCCCCCGACATCTGCAACACTGAATCATAACCCAGTTCAAATCCAAACTCAAAACCCACCTTTTTAAATCTGCATACCCCACCTGAACCTACCTTCCTCATCACCTCACCACTTATTGTGTACTTATTTTAATTTTTTTTTAATTATATTTGTGTACCTGCCTTGCTTTTAAACTGTATATGTTTTTGAATTTGAAAGGCGCCTCGAAATAAAATGCATTATTATTATTATTATTATTATTATTATTATTATTATTATTAAAGTTTTGTGAATACGGCCCCAGGAGAAATGCTGGCAAAGTGTTGTAACATCTTATGATGAGGCAAGATGTTAGGTCATGTCATATCTTAAAACTACTAACTTTTATCCCCTTTAACACATTTAAAGGTCACATATTATGCTAAATGCACTTTTTAAATGTGTTTTAACATATCCATGGGTCCACGGTGTGCCTAGAGACTGCCAAAATATTTTAAAAAATAACAATCTCTCCTTTTCTCACTCTCCCCCTTTCTGAAACCCCCACCCCTCCCCCCCAATATACTCCAGTCAGAATTCTCCTCGTTTCTGACCTCAAACACTGGAAAGCCAGAAGCTTCCACTGTGCAGCCCACACCCCTATTTCTTATTGGTCCACGGCCCTGACAGACAGAGGGCAAGGCGTATCTGGCTTCGCTTCTGGACAGGGGGCGGGGGGAGCTCAAAGATTGTATATTTACGAGGGGAGCTGCAGCTCTTTTAAAAAAATAGGCCATTGTGAGATTAGCTGAACATCAGCATAGTACAATAAATTATCTGAAAGTTTTTTTCAGCAAACAATTAAAGAAAAACGTATTAGGGACCACTAAGACCATATAATATGGTGTATAATAGAACCGAAAAGTGTATAATATGGGAGCTTTAAGGCAACATATTCCTCCACGTAAATGCATAATCTTTCTGTCTGACTTTGATGTATTTAAAAAAACAAAAATGCAAATGGTCTTGTGTTTTTATTCTTCTTGTTCTAAGTAGTTTTTGTTTTATTTTAAGGGATTTTAATGTAATCTGATTCCCCCTTGTAGTTTAATGTTCAGGTTCATGCGTCAGCCACCTTCCACACTTTCAGCCCAACCAAGCGTTTCAGAGCTGTGCAATGTGTCTGGCCGTCCTGTAGTGTTTTCTCTCATATAAACCATTCGTGTATTTCACTGTGATAAGAGTGTAAAGCCTTGGTGACGCTTGGCACCATAGCAGATCCACAGATAGAGTGAGCCCAGCGGTGAGCCTGATAAAGCCATGGGAGATAGAGCCAGACTCTCGCTGAGCAAACCCCAGGGGACAACTGGAGAGCATCATTAAGTCCTGCACTCTTCTGATAGCAAAATCAATCCCACAGCAGCAACTGTCTCCACATGTCTGGCATGTCACAGAACCTTAACATTTACAGTCATATGAAAAAGTTTGGGAACCCCTCTCAGCCGGCATTATAATTGACTCTGCTTTCACAAAAAAAATATAAAAGTGGTATGTCTTTAATTTACCAGGAACAGCTAAGTACTGGGATGTTTTCCAAACAAAGATTTTTTGAAAAGCAGTATTTGGTTGTATGAAATAAAAATATTCCTAAAAAATATAGGAACCCTTGTGGTTTTGTTGATTTTAATGCCTGTAACAGCATGTAAAACTGATGACTTTAAACACAAAGTTGGTTGGATTATGTTGTTAAGCCTTGAACCTCATAGAAATGTCTGTTTAATCATGAGAAAATGTATTTTAGGTGCCTAAATGCAAGGTTTCAATTGTCAATTTCGACTGTAGGGAACGTTGTCAGGAAATGGAAGGACACAGGGATAGTGGCAGTTAAACAGGCATGGCAGACCAAGAAAAAAACAGGAGCGGCATAGGTGGAGGATTGTGAGAATGGTTGCACACAACCCACAGATCACCTCCAAAGACCTGCAAGAACATCTGGCTGCAGATTGTGTATCTGTACATCGTTCAACAATTCAGCGCAATTTGCACCAAAACATCTGCTTTTTATAAAGACCAAATAACTTAATTTTTGTCTCATCAGTCCAAAGCATTTTCTTCCAATATGAAGTTGGCTTGTCTAAATGAGCTTTTGCATACTCCATGCAACTGTATCTGTGGCGTGGGCGCAGAAAGGGCTTCCTTCTCATCACCTGGCCATACAGATGTTTTGGTGCAAATTGCACTGAATTGTAGAACCATGTACAGATACACAATCTGCAGCCAGATGTTCTTGCAGGTCTTTGGAGGTGATCTTTGGGTTGTGTGCAACCATTCTCACAATCCGCCTCATATGCCGCTCTTGTACTTTTCTTGGTCTGCTAGACCTGGGTTTAACTGCAACTGTGCCTGTGTCCTTCCATTCCCTGACAACGTTCCTTACAGTAGAAATTGACAATTGAAACCTTTGGGAAAGCTTCTTGTAGCCTTCCCCTAAACCATGACAATGAATAATCTTTGTTTTTAAGATCTTTTGGGAGCTGTTTTGATGATCACATTCTGTCTCACTTCTGCAGAGAGTCAAAGAGAAGTGGAACTTGCATTTAGGCACCTAAAATACCTTTTATCATGATTAAACAGACATTTATATGAGGTTCAAGGCTTAACAACATAATCCAACCAATTTTGTGTTTAAAGTCCTCAGTTTTACATGCTGTTACATGCATTAAAATCAGCAAGACCACAAGGGTTCCCATATTTTTGCACAGCCAGTTTTTCACATTTTATTTTATTTCATAAAACTAAATACTGCTTTTCAAAAAATCTTTGTTTGGAAAACATCCCAGTACTTAGCTGTTCCTGGTAAATGAAAGACATACCACTTTTATCTTTTTTTGTGTGAAAGCAGAGTCAATTATAATGCCGGCTGAGAAGGGTTCCCAAACTTTTTCATATGACTGTACCTGTAGTCTCAAAGAGGAAGGATTTTCATCAAACATGTGAGCACAGCTAGAGGTTTGTCACACATTCATACTGTACAAACTGTGTAATAATTGTTGGGCAGCACACTGTGACTAGAAATATTTCTGCACAGTGGTGGTAATAAAATTAAAGCCTTGGAACTTAAAACAGAATAATTTAGAAAAAATACAATGCATATATTTTGACCCATCTTGGAAATGGATTATAACTTTGAGAAAAATATAAGTTATTTCAATTGAACGGTATCTTCTTAGTTTGTACCTCAATCCCCCCCCCCCCCCTAAAATGTTAGTTTGGTAAGTAAACCAAATGTGCAAAAATATAATATCTGGTTGGTAATTATGTTTTCCTGCCAGCAGTATACAGGGGTTGTCATACTATATGTAAATTTTGTTGGGGCCTGGCTAGCTCTGCGTATTGGTTTTTGCCTGTATCTTCGATGAATTGAGATTGAGTCAAAAGTTGAGAGAATCACTTGTTCAAGAGACTTTTTTTTAAAGAAGAAAGAATGAAAGTGAAACAAGGATTACAATGTATTATTGGAGGGCTGGAGTGGGATGTTAACAAAGCAAGAATTATAAAAGTGACCAAAACAATACATTAAATTCAGATGAGCAAATAATAATCAGCAAATGTTTATTTGTGTTAAGAATTTTCACTGATGGATATTACAGCTGTGTTGTGGTCGCTTATTTCTTACATAATATGTATTGAAATGCTTCATCATTTAGAAAATGCAAATAACATCATACATATGGCATGAAAAGTCACAGATGTGTGCTGACCCAGGCTAAACACACTATTTCACAGAAAATCATTTGTACATACTTAATACAGTATGACTCCCTGCAGTAATGACCACATCCATGTACACACCTATCACATGCTAGCCCTGCTAGGGAGGAACAGATCATTGGCTCCCTCCAGTGGTTGTAAGGAGAGGTGTAGACCTAGGAGACAGGAATTAGTTTGTTCATGAGCTGTATTTTTAGTTCTATGACATGTAAAACTAGAGATGCAGTAACCAATCAGTCTTTTCTATGCATGTATGGAGATACATTTCCATTCCCGTGGGTGTTTTTGTGACACATAAGCACGTAGCAGAGCTGGCCCAAGCGGTTGCTTTGCCCCCCCCCCAAAAAAAAAAATAACAATAATTTGTATGTGTGTTTGACATTAACATCATATTATGCAAATGTCGGTTATCATACAAAAAAAGGAATCCAATGTTTTGGTCTAGATAATAAATAGTCTAATAATTGAATCAGTTTATCTGGGAGGTAATCCGAGGTTAACTGATCACATCACGTTCACGTCCATGCACAGTGTGTATTGAGTTAATTTAAAAACATTTGGAAATGGGGCTGCCCTCAGTTGCCCATGCACTGTGTATAGTCTATAGCCTATTTCAGCCTTGTCTGTGGAAAAAAAAGATAGCTGGACAACAGAGTTCTTCTGCTTCGTTCCTCTCACTGCATTTAAATGCATTCATTTCATATTATAGAGAAATATGTAATATTTTTATGGAAAATCCATGTGTCTTACTTCAAAAGCTTCTAATTCATCCGACACAGTGTCTCCAAATTATTTGTTCACACAAAATTCCTCAGATTTAGCCTCTTAATTTTCCTCTCAAAGTGCAGCAGATTCATGCATTTCACTTTAAAAGGGTAAAAAAAAATCTTTTCAGCTCAAATCATTTCTATGAGGTGTCCAGGGGCCATATTTACAAAACATTTTAAGGCTAATAGTAGGTCCTAACGTACTGATTTAGAAGTAACTCTCAAAAATAAGGGGCGTTTCACTCCTAATTTTAGGACTCCTAACCTTTTAAGATAAGTGTAATTCACAAAGCATTTTAGCGCTAAAACTAGCTCCTAAATCTATGAAAAGCTAGGAGTCCTACGTCACTAAGAGTAAATCACAGACAACCATTTGATGGTGTTTTGGAGAGATGTAATGATAGTGAGCTTTATAAAAGGTACCTTTTAATAGCTGTAAGGGTTTAATGATCTTAGTAAAGCTATATTTAGAAAGTATAGACACATTTATATTTATTATATTTATATACAAATTATTTATTAAGTTCCTTTTCCTGCAGTTGCTTTGGGTTTACGATGCACTGAAAGTTACTGTTGGTGTCACGTTTGGGTTTAATTTCCTACTATAGTAGGTTATTTGTGGCACTTCGCACCATCTCCTCTGTTCCACAGGTCTGCTACTGTATAGTTGCGCGTCTCGCCTTTTTCCTTCTGCATGCACTTTCCGGTTTCACCGGCTGTTGTTTCTAAATAGTGAATTTCCTGGTTTGTCGCTGTCATTTTCAGAATTTTACAGGAGAGCAAAAACAAACTTTTTATTGATCGTAAATATTTAATAAAAAACAGCATATGGAAGCAATCTACTTTAATAGAAATTAGGCTTCAAGGAATTCATATTTTAGAAAAAATTTAAAATTATATATTTATAAAAATAAAAATAAAGTGTTTATTTTAGTGTCCATATTTTCCCCATCATATGTGGGTAGGGGAGAACGGGGGAATCTGAGGCATCGGGTAATGTGAGCCACCCCCTGTATCTAGGCAACGGAAAACATTTTTGGTCATGTGAGATATATGTTTTCAAGCCCCTCTCATTTCCCCATGGCCCTGAAAGAGAGGACCTCATGGTGCTGAGGTAAGCATGTTTTTTCACTAAAATAGTTATTTTGCATGTAAAAGTACATTTTCTTGCTGTCAACTTAATCAACTGTTGTGCCAAAGCAAATGTATTCACGTAGAAAAACTTCTATCATACGTGTTGATGAACTACCAACATATGAAACCATGTGATGCTGATAACTGAAGATTAGCTTGAAATGCTAAGAGAGGTAGTTTTTTCTGAAATTGTGGTGGTGGGGGAAAGTGAGCCAAATGCTGTGGGGGAAAGTGAGCCACTGTCTCCCTTCCCCCACCATGAGGCACAAGTTAAGTTTAGTCTTAAATATATTTTAATGTAATATTACATCACATATGTTTTATTTTAATGTCATACACATTGTAGAAAAGCCATCATGCCAAGGAAATACACCAGGAAGACAACCTGGGGCAACCACACGGAAAGAGCACTTTCTCATCTTTCCCTGTAACCTTCAGGGCTGGAATGTAGAGTAGGCCTAGTTGTAGAGTATGACAGGCTGATGTTATAATCCAGTTGGGTCTTCTCCTGTGTTCTGACCCCCAGGCTGTTCTCGCTGGTTATTATTTTCCTATGTATTAACCCCCAGACACAAGCTGGCTCTAAGGGTCCTGCGTTCTGACCCCCAGACTGTGTTCTAATCTAACTGGTTCTATCTTTCATTTGAATCTTATTAAAACCTTTTGAATTATAATATGTTGTGTTTGGTTTTGTTCAGAGTTACTTTCAAGTGTTTAGAAAATGCACATGAGCATTTCAGTTGAGCGGGTTTGATAAAGCCCATCTGAAATATGCAGCATTGTTGTCAAATAGAGTGGTAGCTTTCCGGTCAGGGCTTTATATATAAAAATATGCCAATGTGCATCACGTCTCTCTTTAAGAGAGGACCACCCAACCTTTTCATATAAAACACAATGGTGTGTGTCATAAGCATCTCCTGTAATGAACCTTAAAGCAGAGTGAAAAACAGAGTCTAGGAGTTTAAGACATGAATGAGATGCATGCCGATAAACCACATCACCGTCATAAAAACTGCCTCAATAATCCTTTTCCTACTGAACGGGAAGGTGGCTTTGTTCCTATAAAAATATTAGAGGTGGGCATAGATTAATTTTTTTAATCTAGATTCATCTAGATTAATTTTGGAATTAATCTAGATTAATCTAGATTAAAATGTCTCATTTGAATTCAATCATAATATGTGTGTGCTCCTAAATAATGACTCAAAGTAAGTCTTTGAGAACGTGTTTCTCAAGCCAGGTGGCGCATCAGACCAGGGGCTCATCTCCTGTGCAGGTGCACACCTAATGCATCAAGTTAACTTGCGTGCAGAAAGAGGATGTCACGGAACTCATGTCCGTTATCTTTTCAATATAAGACTGTCAAAATAAAAGTCCCGCAAAACAATCGTTATTTTGGGGATTAACTTCTCCGCGTGAGAAATTTGATGCTGCTTGTAGGCTAATGCTCCGAAATGAAACTCTTTTTTTCTACTTTCGCTGTTATTCTGTCAATTTCTACTTCAGAGAATTTCCTCTTATGTGCCGTATTGCGCATATCCATGTCGTAAAACCTCTGGGCGAGGCCTCTAACCTGAGAAAATATAGGGGCGTGATACGATCGTTTTCAGCCGCCGCATTTATCAATAATGGCCTGGCGTACGCTGAGATTGGCGAGATACGCCTGTTTGATAAATCCCACGCGATACCTGGCGTAGGGAGGTATTTGCACCAGAATCTGCACCAGTTTCCACGCAAGTTTGATAAATGAGGGCCATTGTGTTGTGCTATAGACCATAGCACAGTCATGGGACTTCACACACACACCCTAGCCCACTTTGTGTTGGTCCATCACATAAAATCCCAACCCAACACTGAGACAGGACCCTCTAAACTATAAGGACCTCCTAAGTTATATTTGAGTCAGATCACTGCTTTACACACATACACTGAGATACTATAATGACTTACACTTTGAAAAGCATTTTAGGATAAAGTCCTTACATACCATTGTCCATATAGACCATAGCACAGTCATGGGACTTAACACACACACCCTAGCCCACTTTGTGTTGGTCCATCACATGAAATCCCAACCCAACACTGAGACAGGACCCTCTAAACCATAAGGACCTCCTAAGTTATATTTGAGTCAGATCACTGCTTTACACACATACACTGAGATATTATAATGACTTACACTTTGAAAAGCATTTTAGGATAAAGTCCTTACATACCATTGTCCATATAGACCATAGCACAGTCATGGGACTTCACACACACACCCTAGCCCACTTTGTGTTGGTCCATCACATGAAATCCCAACCCAACACTGAGACAGGACCCTCTAAACCAGGGGTTCTCAACCCTGCAAGCTGGGCCCCCCCAAAGCTGGGTCATTGCAGTTGGGCCCCCCCACTGACCTTGACAACCCCCCCCCCCACACACACACACACACACACACACCACCCTACACAGATAGATAGATAGATAGATAGATAGATAGATAGATAGATAGATAGATAGATAGATAGATAGATAGATAGATAGATAGATAGATAGATAGATAGATAGATAGATAGATAGATAGATAGATAGATAGATAATCTATTATTGTTATTATCACAAGGGCTAGGCCAGTGGCGCACCTTTGAGTTGAACATTGGGTTTAGGGTTGGGGTCCGGAAATTTCTTATATTTTAACGTTAAATTCTGGTGCACTTTAATAGCTAATTATGAGATTGTATCAATGAGACACTGAGGAAATGTTTTTTTTTAAATCTCCTTAGAAGAGAAGAAAATAGTAGCCTAAATAGAACATACACAGAATAAATTCTACAATAGGTATACCTGTTATGAAAAAGCTTCACAAAACAAAGTCTATGATCAATGGGAAACACTGCTGTCTGACAACCCAGTTCAGAGAATGTTTCAACTATTGAGTCTTGGATTTGGAAAGTGGCCAGATTTAGCTCAAAATGCTACCTGCGATTAATGTGCTGTGCAGCCTGAACGCGGAGTTGTGTGTGTCTCAGTGGCGATTCCAGGAAATTTTGACAGGGGGTGGCCAAGGTGGGCCACAGAGCTAGAGTGGGGTGGCCATCGCACCCCTGAATTCAAAGATGATTTATAATCCCAAATGCCCAAATCATGTTAGTATCCATTGTAATGTTTGTCAGAAAACTAAACCCCTGAAGGGGGGTCTGGGGGCATCCCCCCCAGAAGATTTTTTTGTGTTTTTAACATGTAATCTAAGCATTCTGGTGCATTCTGGCGAAGATAATAAAGGAAAAAGTCAATATTTATTTCAGTTCAGATGAATAGTAAAATTAGCAAGACAACATAACTTGCTAGCAGCCAGATGCCTAACAACTGGACAGAGGGACGGATGACCACTAGCTTTTGACCAAATATCTTGCTAAAAAAATAAACCTTTATTTATGAAATTCTGCCCTAAGAACATGTTACACTTGATAACTACAAACTTACATTTTTTTATTCAGATTTCAGAAATCTGCTGGGACACGTGCCCATACACATGCATGGGTGGCACGCATGTCACAAGCACACTTATGCTGTTTTCAAGACCTTTGCTGACCAGAGACCAGTTCTAGTGGCCACAGTCCTACCATTAATTCAGTACTTAATTGTAAACTGATCTCATATCAGTGGATTGGAGTGTTTGTGTGATGAACTTGGCAACTACCTATCAAAAAAAGTTAAGAAAGAAAAAAAATACATATCATCTCTGAACTAGGCTACATATCAGGAAAAAAATTGAAATTACAAAAAAAAAAAAAAAAAATTAAGATTTTTTTTTTTTTTTTTTCATCCCCCTCGCGCCCCCCCGGTAGAGTGTCCGCGCCCCCCCCGGGGGGGCGCGCCCCACCGGTTGAGAACCACTGCTCTAAACCATAAGGACCTCCTAAGTTATATTTGAGTCAGATCACTGCTTTACACACATACACTGAGATATTATAATGACTTACACTTTGAAAAGCATTTTAGGATAAAGTCCTTACATACCATTGTCCATATAGACCATAGCACAGTCATGGGACTTACACACACACCCTAGCCCACTTTGTGTTGGTCCATCACATAAAATCCCAATGAAATACATTAACGTGTGTGGTTAAGTGACAAAATGTGGAAACGTTCAAGGGGTAGTAATACTTTAGGGTTAGTAATGAGAAAAAATTTGAATGGAGAGTATTTGCATGGAAATCTGAAGATTGGTTGAACCTATCATGGTAAAGGTTGGTAAATTATGACCTCATCTTAAGAGTAAGTCCACCAAACACAAATAGCATGTAGAAGGCCCCTATATAATCCACTGGTCCTCACCAACAATACAAGTCCTGCGCTTGTTCCAACCAACAGGAGTTTAATTCTACAACCTATTAGCCACACACGCCGTAAGAGGTCATACTGAAGCAAACACACCATCATAATAAGTCTTGAGTAAATTGATATGACAGAGTTGGGTTGGTTTCCTACAAAAAGGTGTAGCAATAAAATCATGTTGGTCTGAAACTTGCTAAACAACTGCATGTGAACCAGTAAATTTAGCCTGAAAGGGAGACCCGACCAAAGGCAGTAAAGCGAGAAGTCGATCACCCGGGGAAAACCTGCGTTGCTCGGACCAACGGTCATAAAGACGCTTAATTTTATTTTGGGCACCTACAAGATTCTCTCTTACCAGCTCTCCAGCAGCATATATCCTATTCCTGAACACATTTACATAACTTAGTAAGGTTTAATGTGGCTCGGACTTCTTCCAATCGTCCTTCAAAACAGCCAAAGGGCCACCCACTGTGTCCAAACACCAGATCGTTTTGGGCTAAAGCCTGTACTTTCCTGACTTCACTCCTTAGCCCCCAGCATCAACCAGGGTAAACCCTCTTCCCAGTCTCCATCTAACTGTGTACAGTATGTAAGGAGTAAAGACTCCAACGTGGCATGGAACCTCTCAAGAGCCCCTTGGCTACATGGTAGGCTGATGCTGAAACAGATGAAAAGTTAGAACCTTGGTCTTACTGAAAGATTTAGGGGATTCCAAATATAGAGATAAACTGAGTCAGGGCGCGCACTACAGATTAAGTGGTGATGGTGCGTAATGGGTATGCTGCTGGATACCTAGTGCTCTGGCACATCACCGTCAACAAATAGATTGCACCCGAACGAGAACGAGGGAGGGGACCAATACAGTCAATAATGAAATGTTCAAACGGTTGTCTAAATGCCGGAATTGGACAGAGAGGAACTGGCTTCATGCTCTGTTCCATTTTTCCGATCAACTGACACGTTTGACACATTTTAATGTACGATGCAACATCTCTCTTTAGAGGAAACCAAAAATAATAATACAAAATGCGATCATATGTTTTACGGACACCCATATGTCCACACTAGTCATGTGACACATGCAAAAACAAACTACGAAATTTGGAAGGCATGACAATCTGGAAAATAGGATCTCCAACAAAATCAGGACCATGTGCCACCCATGTGCGTCTTCAAAGGAAGATATTTACTTTTCATGCATTGCTGATGAAAGCTTTTGTCTGATGTAGTCATGTTTAATTCGATTTCTTCCGTATTCTACAGTTCAGGAGAGGTCCTGGGCTATGTGTGTCCCGGTGAATTTGAAGGACACCCGCTGAACACAGTCCCCGTTGATGCTCAGTTGGGCTGGTTTCCCCTTGTGTTCCCTGAAGTCTGGTTTTGCTAGTGTTGAGCAGCAGGTTGTGTTCCGAGCACCAACGTGCAAGCCTTTGTGTGCTCCAGGGCATCTTGTTTGTCAGTTCCCGATTTTCCATAAAAGCTTTGCTTCAATATCCCAAATTGTAAGAAAGAGTTGCATTGGTAGCCAAAACACAAGCAGACATTTTTCGTCTCTTCTGTTCTTCAATTAATAATTTTTACTTTGTTCACTAAAGCTCACGTGTGTCTTCATATTTGTAACATATCTGATTCACATCTCACGTCTCACGTCTTCTGTGATATTTATTGTCTAAGGATTATCATTAATCTGTGATGGAATTTGACCGACAATCAGACATATTTTGTGTAGTCGTTATTCCTATGCCTTAATTTTTTTTCTATACAGACACCATGATATTAACATGTCTCTTTGGATTAAGTACTAAAGCAATGAGAATTCTTTTTCAAAGTCATGGCACTTGTATTATGTGATAGGATGTTGTCCAGCAGTTACAGGCCGTAATCTACCTTTTTCACAATTGTGACATTTCAGATTCTAATAAAAATGGAAAATGATCATTATAATTTAAACAATTTATTTGGCTTTGAAAAAAGGCAATGAGTGTCCCAATAATGCTGTGTTCACATTTCTGATACACACGGCCAAAATTTGCCGGGCTGTCTTCTGATTGGCTGGTTTAAAATGTGGGCGGTCCCCACATGATATCATTTCAAAGGTCCACCCAGAGCAGCCATTTTAGGAGACTAAGGCCGTTTCTCAATTCCAAGTACACAGAGTACGGACTTGCGGACTTCGAAGTTCGAACTTGCAAGTCCGGACTTCTAAGTACAAACTTCCGAGAACGGGAGCACGCACCTGCAATTGGAACGGCAGCGGACTCGATGGCGTCATCACCTCGGCTCGTTAACTGTGCTACAGAGCTGGGATGCGGTGGAGACGAGCCCTCCTCAGTTGTCTATCTCACGTCGTATGTGTTTTATTGTTATGGCTTGTTTTTAACCTTTCAATTTATCGTTTAATATTGATAAATACACTTGACTGTAATGAGTTAATTATCATTTTACCACAGGGTGGAAAGTTGAAGCCCCTTAAAGCTACACACAACATATATAACAGGCTAAAATGTTTTAAAAAAACCTAGGCATGTAATAATTCATAGGCCCTTTACTGATCAAACAAGTAAAATGTTTAATGGATTTTTTAATTCTGATAGACTTTAACACTTCTTAGCAGACAATACATATTAAATACATAATTGCAATTGATTGTACTTAAAATAAACAAATAAGCATGGCATATACTGGTATATCTATCTATCAATAGTAAATATACGTATATAGCGCCGGAAAAAATTAAGAGACCACTCCGGATTTTTCTTAAAATTTCTTATCTCTAAATTACTTATTGAAAATGGTCTGAATGACAATACTTTAATTGTGAATTTGGAAGAAATGTTGTCAGTACTTTATAGTATAAAATCAAAATGTTAATTTTAAGCCAAACATATGCCTCTTAAAAATAAAACAAGAGACACTGAACATTTCGAGTGGTCTCTTAATTATTTTCCAGGGCTATATATACACACACACAATAAACATAAATAATATAAATAGTAAATAACTGAATCAACGATGTTAAAAATATATTTATTATTATTTTTAGAAGCAGCTCACAGCTGTACACAAAGCTCAACACCCCAGTGCCTATCCTGGCTGTCTTCTTTTCTGGAGGGGGACCTGAAGCCAGCCTTCAGGCTCTCCAGGGATAGCTTCGACAGGCTACCCCCATCAGCACCTCGACCTCATGGCTCCATCCATGGGCTTTCTTCCGGCCGGGGCAGCAAGGCCAGCAGCGTCCCAAATTCAAGCTGGCCTGTGGTGCGTTGTGCAGGGTGACGGTCCATGGCGTGGTGGAGGCCATCCTCCATCGGGTCATCCATTTCCCCAAGCCAGAGGAGATGGAGGAGGTGGGGGCAGGCTTTGCTCGGCCTTCAGATCTGCTGCCGGGGCATTGATGGGTGCCATGTCAGAGTTCTGCCACCTGCAGAACAGAAGAAAAGCTACTTTAACAGGAAGCTCTTCACTTCCATCATCCTGCAGGGTATCTGTGATGCTAAGAGCAAATGTATAGACATTTACATCGGGAACCCGGGGTCGGTGCATGATGCTCTCGTGCTCCGGCGTTCCCCGTTCTACAATTAGGCCCTGTACCCACCTACTTCTTGCTGGGTGATGGAGGGTACTCCTGCCTGCAGCGTCCCGTGGCCATCATTAGGCTCTACCGCCACCCATCCATGTGAATTTTGATTACCAGGTCATATTGAAGCCCGGTACAAAAGGCCAGAGGGCGCAACATTGTGGAGAGGTTGTTTGGGATCATCAGAACATGCTGGTGGGCCATCTTCCTTAGGTCTCTGGAGATAATAATAAGAACATGGTTTGTAAATATTCCTAGCTTTGTAAATAAATGTACATATTTGTAATGACATGTTTTATTCTCCTCTGTGTACAGTTTTTAATATTTAAATTAGCTGATTTTAACTTGCTTGGCATGTTGAGTTTAACCATGTTTGAAGTCTATAAATGAGTCAACTTTCAGCAGACATCTTCTGTTTTTTATGCTAAATAAAGTAGCGATTTTCTTCTTGAAACTCTTGCCTCCTGAAGTCCATTTGTAACTGAATTTGCCAGTATACATGTGAATGTAAAATATAAAAAACACTGTTGCTATCAAAACAATTTGCTCAAAAAACATAGCTAGTATAATAAAGTATACATAAAAAACATAGGGTGAGGACAGTATTTGCAATTACAACTTATGTAATATATTAACATATCAAGCCAATACATTTGACCAATACATGATACCATTCAAATGTAGAGCCTTAGCATTGATTTGTGATTTCAATCACAGGGAACCCCTGCTTTGATTTGACAACAATATTATCTATTAACATGTGTCAGAAATAGGAGATAAATGCGATGGACCTTAGGTATCCCAGGTTAAGCAGTGTCCCACATTAGGGCAATTCACCATACGGTTATGAACCACAACTTTGCACCCCCAAACGGGACTAGCTGTCCCTGTCCCAGGGGGAAGCTAGAAGTCCCCCGGGGCAAGCTAGCTGTACCGCGGGGGAAGCTAGAAATCCCCCGGGGCAAGCTAGCTGTACCGCGGGGGAAGCTAGAAATCCCCCGGGGCAAGCTAGCTGTCCCGCGGGGGAAGCTAGAAATCCCGTGGGACAGCTGGGCAAGCTAGCAGTCGGACGTTTACGGAGCTAAGTAGGATTTGACAGGTTGGAGAATTAAATTATCATCTAATAAAAACTTCATAACAACATACCGGTATTCTGAAACAAAAGTAGTATTTATAAAACAGTAATAATTATGCTTACAGTTGTGGGTTTCTCCGCCTTGTCCGCCTCTGCCTCCTTGCTCTGCTACTACGCTGCGAAATGCATTCTGGGATATCTAACAGCCCCAAGTCCGCACAAGTCACCACCGATGCATCCTCGATAGAATGGCCAGTTGAAGAACACATCAGGAACACTTCCGGGTACTTGACTTGATGCGAACTTTGAATTGGAACAGTACTTGGGCTACGGTTGATGACGTTTTACGAGAACGCAAGTTCACAAGTACAGAAAAGAACGCGAATTGAGAAACGGCCTAAAAGTAGAGAGATGCTGGAGGAGTGAAAAACACACAGGTAAGCATTTATATTTGTATAAAGTGTTTAGTTTTTGCAACTAACAGTAACTTTTGGTGTGTAGTAAAGTATTGTGGTGGGATTAAACATGGAAATGTTGGAAATAGCAAAGTTGTTTGTTTAGTTTGCTTGTGGCTAAATAGCTAGGGGAGAATAACATGTGCTAATTAAGCCTTATGCTGTGCATGTACTGGGACTGCAGAGAGGACAGGTGAGGGAGAGGAGGGCATGCAGCAGCTAGTTTGTAGCTCAAGTTTAACTTGTGCTAATGTGTCTGTGTCCACCTAAGTAACTGCTGTCACAGACTTTATCTTTTTTTTTTAGCATCATTTTGCACTGTGAATGTCAAGTTTCAGAGAAGGCCGGTAACTGCATAGCAACAGGCACGCCCCCTAGTTTTCCGGGAGAGGGGAAAGGGACATGTCTGAGCGTGCAGCAGCATGACCATACATGGAAAATCCGCTTTATCTACGTAGATAAAATCCAGAAACTAGAGCACTAGGCTGCCGCGAATGTCATCAGAGTTAATGTTAGAGTTAGTTAATTCATAATTTTGCTTTAATGATCTACAACATGGTTTACAAAATTATCCAACAATGCTTAAAGCAAAGTTTTTCCCCTTTTTCTTTTCAATAGTAGGATTATTTCATTTATTTAAAGCCCAGATATCCTCTGTGTCGGTGCGTTCTCAGTACCTGTCTAATAATTGTCCCTTTCCTCTATGCAAATTAAATGGGATTAAAATTAATTATGGTGTATTTTGTCACCCATAGCTTTATGAGTGTTTGAAGTTAGGATGAGGGTTATCTTAAACTGGATAGTAAACTTGTTTTCTGTTTGTGCGTTAATTCATCTACTCTGCAGAAAATGATGCTGGTGAAGAGCATGCAGATGTTCCAGGAAATGATGCTGGTGAAGGGCATGCAGATGTCCCAGGAAATGATGCTGGTGAAGGGCATGCAGATGTTCCAGGAAATGATGCTGGTGAAGGGCATGGGTTCAGAAGAGTGCCAAAGAAAGCATGGTCAAAAGCTGAGGTTGCTGCTGTGATGCGACATTTCAGAAGTCACATACGTAAAGGAAAACTGGCCACCAAAAATGAATGCAGTCAATGCAAGTTGGCAGAAGCCCCTGTGTTAGCACAAAGAACAGTGCAAAATATAAGGGACTTCGTCAGAAATCGTGGAATAGCTGAAAAGAGGCAATCAAAAAAAGAGGTGTAACCTACTGGCACATTTGTGTGTTCTTGTGTTTGTGTCTTGGTTGTGCTTATGGTTATGCTTAAACATTTCATTATGTTTTAAAAAGCAATCTGTTACTATCATGTTATTGTCAGTTGGATAAAATAAGATGTAAGCATGAAAGATGCTTATTAGTGTTGTTCGTCGTGTTGAAATGTTTGGATTGTGTTCCAAAGGATTTCCTTGTGACACGTTACAAACAGAGGGTCTTTGTTTACCTTAAAACTGTCAGACAGGTGAAGCCATTTTCGTGGGGCGTGGACAGAAAATTGTCTTGCAAGCGTTACATCCTCAGAATTTCTCTGATCAAACTCTTAATGATGTTGTTGATCTAGTTAATGATTATCAGCCGATAACCATCGTTTTACGTTCAATCCAAGAACCCTTAGCTTGTGAAGCTTGCACTTTAAAATAACAATTCTGATTCACATTTTAGTTCATGTCTCTGAGAATTGTTATTAATTTGTGATGTAATTTGATTAATCACATCAACGGAAGTTTTTCTTTCCTTGTTTCAGACAATCAGACATATGTTGTGTTGTGGTTATTCTTATGCCTTACTTTTTTTTTTTATATTAACATAAACATGTGTCTTTGAATTAAGTACTAAAGCTAATGAGAATCCTTTTTCTAAGTCACGGCACTTGTATGTGATAAGATGTTGTCCAGCAGTTACAGGCTTTAAAATAGCTTCTCAGTTCAATACAATTGTGACATTTCAGCTTAATTCAAATGAAAATGGAAAATAATCACTATATAAACAATTTATTTGGCTGTGACAAAACATAAATATTCAGAAAGATGAAAAATAAGATTGTAAAGGCTTAATGCAAAATGAGTGGGTAGAATTATACAAAGAGGCAGCTGAAAAAACATGCTGATAACCCAATGTGTTTTTTGTTTTGTTTTTCATATTTGTTGTGGGTATTCAGATGCCTTAATATGTTTACATGGCAACAATGTTCCAAACCTGAACCCTTGTAAATTAGATAAGAATGAGAATGACAAACTTAAGCTACTGCATATGTTGTTCAAGGTTCATGGCATGTGTTGTTTGAAAGGCTGGTTTCTGGCCGTTACAGTTCCACAACAGTGGTGAAGTTTCAGATTGATATAATAAACAACTCTTGACTGTTCCTATAATGCTGTGTGCTGTCAGGTGTATTTATGTTAATGAGGGGGCGTTTTCAAAAGTGACATCATAGTTCCGATAATGTTTTTTAGGTCCTTATAAGTCACATATTTGTCAGAAAGGGAAATGTCTGCATATACCACAATTTTGTCATGGTGGTGTGTATGTAGGTTGTGAAGGTGTTATCTGAAATCTAAAGTGAGCTGATTTTTTTTCAGATTTTTTGGAGTGCTTTTATCTTACTCCCGTAGCTCTAGGACCTCTGGAAAGGGTAGTCCATCTATACCACAACCCGGGCTGGTTTGGAGAAACAGTCCAGCCAAACCATATATACCAACATGTGTGTGTGGGCGTGTGCGTGCGTGCGCGTGTGTGAGAGTCTGTGTGAAACTGTAAGCATGCACTGATCATTTCAGGGGTGAAAAGGGCATCTTTTGAAGGATGTGTTTCATGTGAGGTGCTTTAGTAAAACATGGCCTTCTGCCTTTGATGTACTCAAAAACAAAAAGGAAAACAACAGTTAGTGTGTTTATGCACCTGGCTGCTTTCACAGCCAAAGTTAAACATGCAGCTTGGCTGAGGTGTCATTCTAGTAGTGGGCAGAGAAAGAGAAGGAGAAAGAGCTGGAGAAAAATAAGAAGCCACAATGAAGAGGAATATTAAAGATACACAGGTTTTAGAGATGGTCCTTGAGCAGTCTTCAGAGTCAGACAGTGAGCTGCAGGACTCTGACTCTGCAGAAGACTTCTCAGAGGAATCAGAATTTCCACTCAATTCCTCCACGACGGTGAGTGCTATTTCCTCCAGCGAAGATGAGACAGAGGATCCTGTCCATCCTAATGAGTGGACAGCGAAGAACGGGCAAGTGTGGTCTCCATCTCATGCCAACACCCTCCGCTACATTCCCACCCCCACCGGCATGGTTCCAGGGCCTACACGCTATGCCATTTCTAGGATCCATGATATTGCATCCTCGTTTGACCTTTTATCATTCCGGAAATGGTCCAGCTGATGGTGGAAATGACCAACCTACAAGGGAGACGTACAGTGACAGGTTGGTGTGATGCAGATGAGCAAGAAATTCGTGCATACATGGGACTACTCATCCTAGCAGGTGTGTATCGGTCGAGAGGGGAAGCCACCCGCAGCCTGTGGGATGACCGGAGTGGGAGACCGGTTTTCAGGGCCACCATGTCCCTCAAACGATTTGGAATGCTGAGTGCCAGCCTGCGCTTTGACGATCGTCTCACCCGTCCTGCTAGGCACAAGGAGGATAAGTTGTCTCCATTTAGAAACATGTGGGACATGTGGACACAGCGCCTCCCACTCATGTTCAATCCAGGGCAGGATATTTGCGTGGATGAGCAGCTCGTAAGATTCAAAGGCCGCTGCAAATTCCGGCAGTACATGCCGAGCAAAGTACGGGCTGAAAATCTGGGTGACCGCAGATGTCACAACATCATATGCCTGGAGGTGCCAGTTATACACTGGAAAAGCCGTCGGTGGAGCTCCGGAGATAGGCCAGGGGAGGAGAGTGATCCTGGACATGACGGATGGGCTTAAGGGCGTCACACTTACGTGTGACAATTTTTTCACATCATACCCGCTTGCCCAGGAGCTTCTCAGCAAGAAGGTGGCCCTGGTAGGCACCATAAGAAAGAACAAGCCTGAGCTTCCCCCAAAGCTGAAGATGACACACAGGAGAGCTGTCGTCTCCTCTGTGTTTGCCTTCACACCCACCACCACAGCAGTGAGCTACATCCCGCGGCGGGGAAGAAATGTGCTCGTTTTGAGTACTAAACACCGGGAGCCAGCCGTCGACCAGGGGGAAAAACAAAAACCTATCATGATCGTCGACTACAATCGATGCAAGGGTGCAGTGGACAACCTTGACAAGGTATGTGATTGTATGCTTTAATTACTTTATGATTAAGTCCAGTCTAAAGTCTATTTGTTTTCACTGATTTCATGTGTTGGTTTGAGATAAATATGTTTTTATTTTGACTGCTTATATTTCATTAGAACTATTTATTGCATTTATATGAACAATGAATTAAAAAACTTGTGAATGATGACATTTATTTATTTATCTTTTTTTTCTGGGTCGTTTGTAGGTGGTCGGCACCTACAGCTGTAGGAGGCGGACCCTTCGATGGCCTCTTCTCCTCTTCTTCCACTGTTTGGATGTCTCCGCCTTCAATGCATTCGTGCTTTTCATGGCTGTGGATCCCTCCTGGAACCACCAAAAGAAATATAAGAGAAGGTTGTTCTTAGAGGAGCTGGGGCAATCCATGGTGTCGGCCGAGATCATGCGCAGAAAGCACCCTCCTCGTACATCAGCTGCTGCTGCCATGGTGTCCGGATTACAGGCCACTACTGCTGCCCTCGAAGAAGCAACAGACACCGCTGGTCCCTCTGCTGCCACCAGCTCGACAACAAAGAGAGGTGCGTGCCCGTTTTGCACAGGCCGAAAAAGGAGGAGTTCTACCACCTGCACCAGCTGTGACAGGTGCATTTGTAAGGAGCACCAAGTGATCTGCTGCAGGACCTGCTGGTCTGCTGCTGGACTAAGCTAAACACGCACGCACGCGCACACACACACACACACACACACACACACACACACACACACACACACACACACACACACACACACACACACACACACACACACACACACACACACACACACACACACACACACACACACACACACACACACACACACACACACACACAAGCATACACACAAGCATACATGCATTACATATAAGCCTGAATATTTCAGTTTCAAATGGCTTCATGTTCGGTTATGTTCTCTTTTGTTGTTTAAGTTTATAAAGTTGTTGCAGTTTGCACAATAAATGTTTCCATTGATGATTCAGATGTTGATTTTAAAATTATTTCACACATACACACAGAAACAAATCACTCACGGGCCCCTGGTAGTCACACGGCTACATATTAGAACGGTCATTAATACAAGAATTTCATGCATGGACCTACAATGGGAAAATAGTTAAATCTAGTGGAATACAGTAAAAATGTCAAATATGACTGCTTCTCTTCTAAATGAAATGCTAACATTACAAAATGCATGGTTTAATAGTAGAAATGCAATGAGATTAAAAAAGGTGGTTTTCAATGGAAGTGGATGGGGCACTTTCTGCCTCGAAGGAATATCTGGCACTACATAGAAAATACTAATGCAATCAAATCAAATTGGTTGCTAATCTTTGACATATCCCATACTCTAATCACCACTAATGCCTCATCCCCCTACTATTTATTATATGGAAAATAATTCACTTTTTGTGTGTTTTTTTATCAATGATAAATACTTCTAATAATTAAAGTGGCATTTAAAGAGTTAAAATCCTAAAATGTATCAAATAGTTGGTCATTTTGATCAGGGCTGAAGTTGATTAAGGGATTCAAGCAAAAAAAATCAGAAAAAAATATTGATGTATGAGGATTTTATTGCAGATTATGTGTGTGTACATTTTTGGGTCGAAGGTGCTGAGAGGGTGCTTAATGTTTCATCTGGCACTACATAAAAAATACTAATGCAATCAAATAAATGTTGTTGCTAATCTTTGACATATCCAAGACTCCAATCACCATTAATGCCACATCCCTCTACTATTTGTATTATGGAAAATAATTAACTTTTTGTGTTTTTTTGTAAAAAATATTTAAATAATTCAAATACTTAAACTGGCATTTAATGGGTTAAAATCCTGAAAATGATTGAATGTTTGGTAGTTTTGAGCCGGTAAGAAGTTGTTTAAGAGATGTATGCAAAAAAAAGTAGAAAAAAGTATTGATGTATGATGATTTAATAGGACTTTTTGTGAGCGTGTACATTTTTGGGTCGAAGAGGCTGAGAGGGTAGTAAATTCGAAGGGGGCACAAGGGTTAATGAGATATGATTAATTACATGCGCTGACAGTTCATTGCACCTGCCAAACAGACTACACTGAGTGTAACTTGTGACCGGTTCAAGATGGCGGCCCCACGGCTCGTCAGCGCCAATAAGCAGTAGCGGCCAACGCGGCGTCTATCCTTTATTATGTCTATGGTGTCATCCACACATAAGCCTCCCGTCTAAAATGATCGGGAAAACACTGTGTGTTTCGTGAGGGAGGTGGCTGCGGCAGAGATGTAGTTCCGTCTCTTCACGTGTAAACATACCAAGGCTCAAAGCTAGCTAGCGCCGCTTATTTTCTGTCACAGAAATCGTGGACTACATTTATTCTAAGGCTGGAGTACACTACTCTTCTTTACTGTAATGTAAAATACAATGCAATGTAAAACTACAGAAAAAATACGAGCACACAAAGTGACACATCTTCAATTCACTACGACCTACTACTGCCTGCACGTAGATGCATTCACGTTGGGTCAGTAAAATACAGGTTAGCAAGAAATTTGGGTGATGGTGTGTCAACTACAATATCCAGAATTCCTCTACTCCCCCCGGAAGTCACGTCATTTTACCCCCTATAAATAATTCAAGCCCACGCGGTTCATTCAAACCCAGAGGACTTTGCGACCACTCCGGTTTGATTCCAGACAACAAAAACATTTTATTATCATTTGCCAGGATACTTTCATTGCTTTTCCAGGACTTTGCTTTAAGGACAGCTGTGATATATTTCCTTCTTCAGTAAGACCATTTAATATTGTCCTCCTTGTTTTGTCAACAACTCGTGTTGTTTGTGTGGTATTACTCTGACCAGTAGCCGACCGAAAGTTTTTCGGAGAGTTTGGAGAGGGGGGGGGGGCATGTTTTTCTCAACACGGTGGTTAGGAGGTGGTATTGTTGAAATAAGTTGTTTTACACACTCTTTTAGCTCACGAAACTTCTTCGGAGTTCTGTATCTTCGGGATATTAAGCTCTGTGTAATATCAATGCTGTGTTCACGGTGAATTCAGGGGGGGAGGGGAGTTGGGTGCTGGTATGTCTACTACAATACCCAGAATTCCTCTACTTCCCTCGGAAGTCACGTCATTTACCCCCAGTTAGCTTCTGTTGCCAAAGCAAGTAGCCTTCAAGCTGCCGTAATGTTAAAACGTAAACAGAAAGAAGTAAACAGTTTGGCATCTGACAGGTCCATGGGATAGCTTTAGAACCGAAAATAACTAAGTGCATTAGACATTGTGAATCCTTGTATAAGTAAAACACTTAAACAAACTGAATTATGTACCACTTGTACATTGAAGCCTACATCCGACCCTGTTTAACGTGTGACGTTAGCGCCGCTAGCATTAGCTGCTAACTTTAGCGTCTATGCTTTCCTACTTCGCCTTCATCAGGGAACTAATTTGCACATATTGTTTATTAGATGAAGTAACGTTAGGTCCTTTAACACTCAGAGAAACGTGCCGTGCCCTTATGCAGTCTTTGCCAGCATCTTAAGAGGCGCATATGTGTTTCAAGGTATTGTAGCATTGGCTCATAGCCTCGGGCTATCAACAGCGCCACATTTTATTATTACCAGTTGCCTTGTCTTAATAGATTGTTGTTTTCCTAGAAGATCTTGGAATAAAGATGTAATTGAGTAAAAACCTCTTGTATACAGTCTATGGTAAAACGCTGTATTTTGGATGTTCTGTTGGCATTTTTTTAATATGTAAAAAGATAACGATTGCTCGATAATTGCTCGTTAATTTTCCCGATGATCGATCAATGAAATTTCTTAAAATGCCCATCCCTAGTATTAACACTGGGTTTTAAACAATATTTATACAATACACAATGTGCAAAAAATATTTAAAAAAAAAACTATACCCAATATGAAATGATATATACATCTGTATGAATATTATATATAGTGACCTGTCTGTACTGTGTGTTTCCTTTTAAAAAATCCAGTGTTAATATACAGCCTAGGTTCTGTAAACTGGCATGTTGCTAGTTACGGTGGCCCCTTTGTTTACATACCAGTTAACAGAGCCTAGGTTGTCTATTAACACTGGGTTCTCAGCACACACACAGTACAGACCTCAGGATCATGAGGAGATATCTATCTGTCTGTCTGTCTGTCTGTCTGTCTGTCTGTCTATCTATCTATCTATCTATCTATCTATCTATCTATCTATCTATCTGTCTATCTGTCTGTCTGTCTGTCTGTCTGTCTGACTGTCTATATTTCAAATTACAATTAAAAAGAAGCTTATTTGCGTGAAAGTTAAAGAAGAAGCAATAAAGCCAAAGTATAAAATAAATCCCAATATTGGATATACTGTATCATGAGAAGATATTCACTGATTTTTACAATGACACCACCTTTTAATAAGTAGCGTAACTTTAAAAAAAAAAGATTTGACAAGTGAAACTTTAAAACAAATGTTAATAATTAAATACATAATGTTTTTGTGCGTGTGCATGTCTGTGTCTCTCTCCCTCTTTGTCTCTCTTTCTGCCTCTCTCCCTCCCTGTCTCTCTCTGTCTGCCTCTCTGTCTCCCTCCATTTTTCTCTCTCTCTCTCTTTCTCTTCCTCTCAAACGACATAGGGGACTTTTTTCAGGTCTTGGGTTTGTAGGGCTTTGGAGTGGAGATTGTCTCTGTGGTTGGATTTCAGGTGGTTTCTCTAACATCAGCTCCTAATATGTTGACACGGGAAATGTGTCTGTGTGTGTGTGTGTGTGTGTGTGTGACTGACTGACTGAGTGAGTGAGTGAGTGTGTTTTTGTTCATTTACAACAAACCTTTAACAAGATTTATAATGTTTGGCTGTTTTGTTTTTATTTCAGCCAGAGGAAAAGTTGCTGCTCTTGCCCTTGGACTTAAACACAGCCAGGACAGACTAATCTGTTGATGCGGTTAGTAATTTTGATTGGTCATACATTAAAATTCCTCTTAGCTGTTTAAAGGAGAGATTATACATTATCTCACAAAAGTGAATACACCCCTCACATTTCTTCAAATATTGCATTATGTCTTTCCATGGGACACAATCAATAAATTACACTTGCTTGACTATAGGGAAGACACACTTCTCTACTTCTCACCTGGTTGCCGCCCCACACTCTTAACACCATCTGAACCAAATAAATGTATCTGGGTCTCATCAGACCACAGGACATGGTTGCAGTAATCCATGTCGGTAGTCTGCTTGTCTTCAGCAAAGTTTTTGTGGGGTTTCTTGTGCATCAGCTTTAGAAGTGAGTCACCCTCGATTTGTCCCTCAGTAGCATGCGAGGCAGGTAGTTAGTGATTTATCTTTGCTGATTCACTTCATTGCATTATGTTGAACTTGGTTCAAAATGAGCTCACAAGCCTCTAAGCTAAAGCCTGCTGTCTACTGATCATGCTGCCTGTCTCAGACTAAGGTTTGAAATGGTGCAGAGTCTGCCAGAAACGATCTGTTTATGTGTTTTGTTTTCTAAACCATTGCTTGACCCCACACATCAAAGGCACAGGTGTTGGGTCTGTCTGTGTGTGTTCTTTTTTGGGGGGGAGTGCTCATGTGTGTGTGTGTGTGTGTGTTCATGCTCATGTGTGTGTGCTCATGTACAGGTATGTGTGGGTGTGTGTGTCTGTGTTGTGTGTGTGTGTGCTGGTGAAGTGTGTGCACTGGTTTTTGTGTTTCATGGGGACAAAAATCTGTATACACAGTCACGTCATGGGGACCAGTTGCGGTATGGGGACCAAAAAGCAGGTCCCATAAGGGAAACAGTTGCAATGCAATCAGGAGGTGCTCTACATGTGTCTCTAAAGTTTTTAGCATCGGCCCAAAAGTCATGATTTTTGATCATTGTGTGTGTGTAAGTGGTGTTCACGAGCGCCACCTACATGGTTTTAGCTGCTATTGCATTCACTGCTTTACACACACATTAACATACACCACGCCCACTTCCTGGTCCCCAAATGGGAGGATGTTTTCATCAATAATGTGTAACATGTCGTAATCCACAATTTGAGAAGAACCATCAGAAGATGCCAGCAAGAGCTAGCAAGGATGCCAGGCAAAGACAATGGAGCAAAAATAAAACACAGGGTAAGCTAATTTGTATGCATGAACAAAAAAGTTAGTTCTAATTACTTAATTATAGGTAATTAGATCTAATTGAGCTAAGTTATGATCTTAGTGTAGCCTTGTATTTTGTTGGGATTTCAGAATATAGTTTCATGTATCTCAGTTTGAGGGGTTTTTTGCATAGTAAAGGACTAAATCTCAAGCCTTAATACTTTTTGTAAGAATATCTGTAGGAGCCACGCTTAAATATTTGTTTTGACATTCGCTTTTTGTGTTGTTTAGTCATTTCATTTTTGGTAACTTCCAGTGTAATGGTAATTAAGGAATGGGAATGAGCTCATCAGGGAGGTAATCAGGTCCCCACATCACACTTTTACACAGAAATGTGTAAGTCTGTAAGAGTGGGGTACAACTGTGTGTGGAAAATCAGAGGGCTGGATGTTTGGTCCCCATGAGGAACTGAAACTTTGTGTAAAGAAATGTCCCCAAAACGCCTGTTTGATTTTAAGATGTGTGAGAACAGAGATTGGCAAGATAGAAAGGACTGTTTATGATGAAGATGATCTCTCTCATGATTGGTTCATGATGGTTTGCCAATCTCAATTAATCTGTGAAGGAGATGCAAAGGGATTCTTATATTCTGAAATGTTGTTTTACTAAATGTGTTCCAGATGACCACCATTCAGTACAGTGACTTGGCTTTGGAGGAACCTTGTCCTTCCCCGTCTGTGAGTCAGATGGAGGATGCTGCTGGTCCAAACAACACCCAACAGGTATCTTCATGTCCATGACTTTTTCATTTTTCACTTATATCTGAGCATTTATGATGACAGACATCAATATTCATGATTAAGTATTGTGGTGATGAACAGCAGGCAATTTCACATCCTGCATTCAGATGCTTAATGTTAGCAGGATATTTCAGGCCGGTTTCATGTATCACAGGGATTATTATCTTGTTTAGTTATCACTCTATTCTGCACACTTACGGTGTCCCCACATCACACCTTTACACATAAATGTGTAAGAGTGGGGTACAACTCTGTTTGGAAGATCAGAGGGCTGGATGTTTGGTCCCCATAAGGAACTGAAACTTTGTGTAAAGAAATGTCCCCAAAATGCCTGTTTGATTTTAAGATGTGTGAGAACAGAGATTGGCAAGATAGAAAGGACTGTTTATGATGAAGATGATCTCTCTCATGATTGGTTCATGATGGTTTGCCAATCTCAATTAATCTGTGAAGGAGATGCAAACGGATTCTTATATTCTGAAATGTTGTTTTACTAAATGTGTTCCAGATGACCATCATTCAGTACAGTGACTTGGCTTTGGAGGAACCTTGTCCTTCCCCGTCTGTGAGTCAGATGGAGGATGCTGCTGGTCCAAACAACACCCAACAGGTATCTTCATGTCCATGACTTTTTCATTTTTCACTTATATCTGAGCATTTATGATGACAGACATCAATATTCATGATTAAGTATTGTGGTGATGAACAGCAGGCAATTTCACATTCTGCATTCAGATGCTTAATGTTAGCAGGATATTTCAGGCCGGTTTCATATATCACAGGGATTATTATCTTGTTTAGTTATCACTCTATTCTGCACACTTACGGTGTCCCCACATCACACCTTTACACAGAAATGTGTAAATGTGTAAGAGTGGGGTACAACTGTGTTTGGAAGATCAGAGGGCTGGATGTTTGGTCCCCATGAGGAACTGAAACTTTGTGTAAAGAAATGTCCCCAAAACGCCTGTTTGATTTTAAGATGTGTGAGAACAGAGATTGGCAAGATAGAAAGGACTGTTTATGATGAAGATGATCTCTCTCATGATTGGTTCATGATGGTTTGCCAATCTCAATCAACCCTTATGCCCCGTTAAAAAAAAGTTACACTGGGACCGCTTCGTACATTTTGTGTATTTTGACCTTTAAACTGCATTAAAATGATGAAAGATCAATACTTTTTCACAATTTTTTTTTCCATTTTTTTCATGAAGGGGTTGTTATTCAATTCATGTTGTGATTTAATTAATCACAATTAAAAATTAACCCTTTAGATGCCAGTTTCGATCATATACCACCAACCGCTTTTTTGAAAAATACACTAAAATTCAATATTCAAATATTTTTTTTAACTTTGATTATTATTAGTATCACCGGCTCACCCATCTGAATGATAGGTGAGAAAATTATATTTGGTGCATTATTACTTTTTGTTTAATGTCAGATTGAATAAAAAAGTTACACTGGGACCGCTTCGTACATTTTGTGTATTTTGACCTTTAAACTGCATTAAAATGATGAAAGATCAATATTTTTTCACAATTTTTTTTTCCATTTGTTTCATGAAGGGGTTGTTATTCAATTCATGTTGTGATTTAATTAATCACAATTAAAAATTAACCCTTTAGATGCCAGTTTCGATCATATACCACCAACCGCTTTTTTGAAAAATACACTAAAATTCAATATTCAAATATTTTTTTTAACTTTGATTATTATTAGTATCACCGGCTCACCCATCTGAATGATAGGTGAGAAAATTATATTTGGTGCATTATTACTTTTTGTTTAATGTCAGATTGAATAAAAAAGTTACACTGGGACCGCTTCGTACATTTTGTGTATTTTGACCTTTAAACTGCATTAAAATGATGAAAGATCAATATTTTTTCACAATTTTTTTTTCCATTTGTTTCATGAAGGGGTTGTTATTCAATTCATGTTGTGATTTAATTAATCACAATTAAAAATTAACCCTTTAGATGCCAGTTTCGATCATATACCACCAACCGCTTTTTTGAAAAATACACAAAAATTCAATATTCAAATATTTTTTTTAACTTTGATTATTATTAGTATCACCGGCTCACCCATCTGAATGATAGGTGAGAAAATTATATTTGGGGCATTATTACTTTTTGAATAATGTCAAATTGAATAAAAAAAGTTAGATTTCTACCATTGACTTGCATTATAAGAAAACTTTTTGGCAACCCGCCTTTAAATTAAAGTGAAAATTTTTTTTTGCCTCTGATTTCCCATATTACTGCAGAAAACACAATGCAATTGGGTAAAATGAAAGAGAATAGTAAAATTCACCCATTTTATCACCTCTTTTATCATCAAAATATGAATTTTTAAGATGAAAACCACTCACTAAAACTACAAAATAACAGCTTTTTTTTTTTTTTTTTGTGTGTGAGTGTGTGTGTATGTGTCTGTGTGTGTGTGTGTGTGCATGTGTAAGTGCATGTGTGTGTGTGAAAGTGTGCTTGTGTGTGTGTATGAGAGGAGAGAAATTACAAGGGGTACAGATTTGCAGCCCTAATATCGTATGACACATGCAAACACACACACCCCCCCACACACACACACATACACACACAATCTTATTTTGTCATGGACATGCAGACAACAGTCCCCCCCATCCATATTCAAACACATTTGACATTTTTCTTTAGATTTGTTGTCGCAGTGGCCAGTATTCCTGAAATTTTTTTAAATTATGAAAAATCCTATTTTTTTTCAGACTTGTGTCATGAGGCAAGTTTTCCCCCAGTAATACACCATATGAAATTCATAAATCAACTAGATAATAGTTAAAACCTAAAATGTGATGCCTTACCTTCAAAATGAATGCACAACATTATATAAATTCTGATTTTATCTTGGCATGGCCAAGGAATCAAAAATACTGGTTTTATGGCTTTCTATGAGTTTACGAAATGGCATCTTTTTAGACAAGGATTTCAGTGTATTTGATTTGAGTACACACAGACACACTCCTGGATTTTTTTTTTTAACTTCAACCATTCTGACTAAAAGATGTGTTCACTAACTACACATCAAAACAATTTTATTGTATTTTTTAATTTTTTTAACTGGTTTGCAGCCATGAATTACACAAGGATGCCAATTTGTTGTAAAGGGTCACCATAGAGGTCAGGGGGGGGGGCTAAAACGGGGCATTTTTTTTATTGACCTTATTTTTACATAACCTTATCAAGTTTACTACAGAGAAATGGGAAATTACAGTCAAAAATATTTTTCCCTTTAATTTTAAGGGGGGTGTCAAAAAATGTCGTTATAATGGAAGTCAATGGTACAAACCGCGTAGTTAGCGGTCCCAGTGTAACAAAAACATCTCACACAGTCAAAATGAAGTGGAAATGGATGAAACTCAGGATATCAAAACTTCATTGTAAAACACACCTCCTTACCAAATTTTATGGCTTGGGGACAATCACAGCCAAAATTATCTCAAAAATGCAACCCCAGATACACAGAATTCCACTAGCGGGGCATAAGGGTTAATCTGTGAAGGAGATGCAAACGGATTCTTATATTCTGAAATGTTGTTTTACTAAATGTGTTCCAGATGACCATCATTCAGTACAGTGACTTGGCTTTGGAGGAACCTTGTCCTTCCCCGTCTGTGAGTCAGTTGGAGGATGCTGCTGGTCCAAACAACACC